>NC_059102.1:134107133-134477133 GCF_020740685.1 Jaculus jaculus | reverse complement strand
GATTCCCCAGGACCCATGTTAGCCAGATGCACAAGGGGGCGCAAGTGTCTGGAGTTCATTTGCAGTGGCTGGAGGCCCTGGCATGCCCATTCTCTCTCTCTCTCTCTCTCTCTCTCTCTCTCTCTCTGTCTCTCTCTCTCACACACACACACACACACACACACTCTCTCTCTCTCTCTCTCTCTCTCTCTCTCTGCCTCTTTCTCTCTCTGTTTGTCCCTCTCAAATAAATAAAAATAAACAAAAAAATTTTTTTAAATGTAATGCTGCTTTTCCTCTAGACTTCCTTATATCTGGGCTACTACAGGAAGGTAATGCCACTCTGAGGGACAGTCTTCCCCCAATGATTAATCCTTCCTGAAAGCACCCACAGAGATCTGCCCAGAGGCTATTCTCTTACTTGATTCCTACGAGTTGACAATGAACCTGCAGCACAGTTGATGTTAGTAAATACTTACAAGGAAGGTAGTAAGAGAAGAAAGCCACATAATAGTAATAATGGCCTGTTTCATGAGGACAGCAGTTCACATGATAACTCCTTCCTCTACAGAGCCCCTAAGGCCCCAGGGAGAGGCTGCCTGCCCCATGTGTGGAGAGCACATACAGCGCATGAGGGGAAATTCCTTGCAGTGACGAGGTTACAACTGGGCCCTCCAGCCCAGGTACATGTGTTTATCTCACAGACTCACCTTTGTCCCTTCTGATGACTTCATTCCATCTCAGGCAATTTTTTTCTTAAGTCCTGCAGGGACCTTGAGACTTCATAGAGACCCCACACAGAAACCTGAAGGCTCACAGAACCACCTGCAACTCACCTGAGAGGATCCTACCAGCTGTGCCTTCCAGATGCCAACTGCTACTATGGCAGAAGGTTCCCAGGGGAGATTGAGATGCAGGTGCCAAGGCCACAGCAACCGAGGCCCACCCTGAGTTCTTGGCACCTGCCAGGGTAAATTCATCTCCAGATTTTGTGCTTGCAGCTATTGAGATTTTTGTTTTTGTATCAGCATATCATCTAGGTTATTCATCTGCGGCCTGGAATTCATGTCAACTGCTACTCTAAGCTCCAAGAGTAACCCCCCCCCAAATCCTCCACCTTGTGACCCCTGGGAAATGTCCTCATTAATCTCTTCTCTCCTTGAATCTGCTTCGTTCCTTGCAGTGCTCAGAGAAGTCCAGCCAGAACTCATGGGAGATATCAAACACTCACACCGTGGTTGCTCTCCAGGGTGATATTCCACCTGAGGGCAGATGCTTCCCAAGTAAGAGATAAGAAGAGGGGCTCCCTGTAGGTGCCTGGGAGAGACCATCTCTACCCCATAGCAGCACAGGTCTCCACAAAGATCAGTCAGTGAGGAGGCAGAGAAAGGATGGATTTTTGTCAGGACATTGGACCTCAGAGGAGTGAGGATGGGTACTGCTTCCATCATAGTGCATTTCCATCCATACTGATGAATGGGTGGACAGTGACAATGACATTACTAGCCAGGGTTTACTGAATACTTGCTATATACCTATGTGAACTGAAGTTCCCAGAAAGTGACACATCTGCCTCAGAGAAATCTGAATGTAATCTTAAAGCTCCTATGATCACAGAGAGATGGAATGTTGCAAGTCAGAGCCAAAATACCTTGGGCTACTTTATTTTTCAAACAAGATATTTATTTATTTTATTTGAGAGAGAAAGAGAGATAACAGGTGTGTCAGGGCCTACATCCACTGTAAATGAACTCCAGATGCATAAGCCAACATGTGCATCTGCCTTACATGAGTTCTGGAGAGTTGGATCAGGGTCCTCAGTCTTCACAGGCAAGCACCTTAACCATTAATCCATCTCTCCAGCCCACCTTGAGCTATCTTTCAGTCTTTTTCAGTCTCACTTTCCATCTTATTCTTTGAGACACAGGGACTTATTCATTGATTCAGCTAGACTAGCTAGCCCATAATACCCAGGGATTCCTTGTCTCTACCTCTTCAGTACTGGGATTACTGGCATGTGCCACCACTCTTGGCATTTTATGTGGTTTCTGGGAATCTAAACTCAGGTCCTCATGCTCTTTACAATAAGCCCTTGGCCCAGCTAGCCATTTTGTACCACCTAAATTCTTAAATATTTTTATTTTTGAATTTAATCTTCAATTTATTCTGACAAAAGTGTTCAAAATAATTAAATCACTCATACAAGGTCACTTTGCTAACATAGGCTGCATCATACATGTTGCTGGATGCAGGGTCTGAATTCAGACCTTTCATCTACAAGTGCATGGAATCTGGTAATCCAGACCTGCATCTGAGCCCAGATAAATGGTCACAGGGAAAGGATTCAGACATGGTCCCTGAGGCAGTTGAGATCAGCTATCTCTTTTTAACATGGAAGAAATACTGCCTGCATTACAGCCCAATAAACTTATGCTTGAATGTTATAGTCCCTCCAGTATTTAACTGTATGACTCCACAGAATTTTTGCATTTCTTGTCCTTAATTTCTCCCTGTATAAGTGGAATGAATGTAACTATGTTAGTTTGAATGTTTTTCCCTCATAAACTCAGCTGGTTTATTAAAGCTGCCTAGCTTGAAGAGATGTCATGGAGGGTAAATTCTGGGGTCCAGCCAAAAGGTGTTTGGGGGTAGATCTTAGTTTTATCCCAAAGTTATGTATAGAGGTCTAAGTTCTGGTTGGGTTTCATGCTGCTACTTTTTGGTATTTGCTGACTGGTCGTTTCTCTGTGTGCTTGAATTTATCAATGAGAGCCAGCTTCTTCTGCCATTAATGTAACTTCCCCTAGATCTGTAAGCTTGAAATAAATCTCTTTCTCTCATAAAACTGTGTTTGGTTGGATGCTATTCCAGCATTGTAGAACCATCTACTACAGAAATTTGGCACCAGAAGAGTGGGATATTGCTGAGTGATGAACATGACCATGTGAATTTTGGTCTTTTAGAATGTGTATGCTGGAGGAGGAATATATATATACTTGGTATTTGTGACTGCAGAAGCTTCACAGTGTGGTAAGCCAAATTTTATAGGATTTTCTGGTGAGAATTTGAAAATGCTAAGTGTAGAGAGAATTGTGTTAGCTTATGAACTTTCAAAGGTGAAGGAAAGACAGCAGAGAGCTTTGTTGGTACTGGGCTACTAGCATGCAAGTTGACTGCATTCATTCATCTGCCCAAGCCCTAAGAATTTCATTATGGTTGAATTTAAAAGAATGGACTGGCATGCTTGGCAGAAAATATAGTACTGAATCATGTACACAATTTAGGGTTGGAAAAATTCAAGGAGAAATAAGTTTTAGGTAACTGAAGATGCTATTGTCAAGCAGATTACCATTAGGAAAACCAACTGCTTATATTGAAACAATGGAAAGATGCCTGAGATGATTCCACCCAGGAAAGACTGAATGGTAGAAATGCAAACTCTTTTGAAAGGAAATGACTAAAAGGAGGAATTCTAAAGGCTGAAAGTCAAGGTTTATTTCCTCCCTGGATTAACAAATGCCTGTGTCCCTGAACACCTGGTATTGACTTTGGAAGTATGACAGTGCATGGAAGTGAGTCATGAAGTGCACACTGTTCCAGGACCCTCTGATGAGATGCAGCATTTTACACTGGGAGATTTCCTTGTGTGGCTAGCGTGGCCATTGTCTAAAGTTAAATAGGAGCCACTTCTGAGTTAGGCCATAGGAAGCAGGATATTCTTGTTTTAAAGGCCAAAAAGGGCCAGCATATGTAGCTACATAGGGGCTGTGGTTTACAGTGGAGACCTGAAGATGTTCTGGAAATTTCAAGACTATGTAAGGGCTACCATGAAGTTCTGTTGGCTTTGGATTGAAGTTTTCCCTGGTTGTTCAGGCCAGCTGGAGGAATGGAAATTCAAAATCCAGAGACTGTTGTCACGGGTTATGGATGTCGGACTTGAATGCAAAGTGATTGATGTTTATCTGATGGTTATTGATTTGAATTAGTCCAGTCTATCCTTGTTATGCCTCATTCAATGGAAATTTTTACTCTATGCCATTATATGTTGGAAGTATGTAGCTTGTTTTGATTTTACAGAACTCATAGTTAAGAGAGAGTCTTGAATCTCTGATGAGACTTGAGACTTTGGAATAACCCTAAATTCATAAAGCTTATGAGTATCTTTGAAGTTGGACACTGAATGCAATTTGCAACATGAGATGGTCATGAGTCTATTGGGGATCAGGGATGGAATGTTGTAGTTTGCATGTAAGTCTCCCCAATGGACTCAGGTGTTATTAAAGGTGTTATTAAAGCTTGTAACTTGAGTTTCCAACTGTCTGCCTTGAAAGGGTGTCACTAGGGAGGGATTCTGGAGTACAGCCCAAAGGTATGTTGGAGGTGAGATATGAATTCCAGCCAAAAGGTATGCAGAGAAGTCTGAGCTATGGTAGATTTTTGTACTTACTGCTTTTTGGTGTTTATTGGATGCTGGTGGTTTCTCTCTGTGCTTGGATTTATGAATGAGAGCGAATTTCTTCCATCATAGATGAAATTTCTCCCTAGAACTGAAAGTTTGAAATAAATTCCTTCCTCCCTTAAAAATTTGTTTGGTTGGATGTTTATTCTTGAGTTTATCCCAGCTGTCCACTACAGTCACTGACCCATTGTGCAGGATTATCAAGAATTTTAAATGGGTAATCAGTGGGTGTTTAATAAATATTAGTGACTATTGTCTTGCTTGTGAGTAATAAGGAGAATATAAAATGTCCATGGTAGACAGATTGTGAAATCATGGGCCAAATCCTAATATCTCCCATTATTATAGTGTGACATCTATGGAAAGAGAGCACTTATTACAAAACACATTTCTAGTCTAAAGACAGTTTACAGCCTCAAATCTCAATAATGTTCAGTTCTCAACACTAACATTCTGAAACACCCTGTCACAGCTTCTGGCATGTGCATTCTGGCCAGGTATCCTGCATCTTCCTCCTGTCTGACCTTGAAAAAATGTGATGTTTATATAAAAAGAATGGAAGGTATTGAAGAATGTTAGGCAAAAGGTCATGAGATTCACATTGTGCATTTAGGATTTCTCACATTCTGGTGTGTAGAATAGTTTGTAGTGGGTCCAGTGCTAATAAGAAACTTCTAAAATTACTAGCCATGAGATTAGGATTCCTCATACTAGTGATCATGACATCTGGGAGATATGTAAGGTTACAAGATATTGAGGAGGTAAAATTGGCATGACTTGGAGATGTGGTGGGGAGTGAATTAGTAGCTTTGAAGGGAAGATTAATGTTTTTAAAAAAACCTGGGCCCACAGTCTGCAAACAAGTGCCTTTAACCATTGAGCAATCTCTCCAGTCTTATATACATATTGTTTTGCTTTTTTTATATATTTTATTTATTTGCTAGAGAGAGAGAAAGAAAGGCAGACAGAGAGATGTAATGGGCACACCAGGGCCTTTAGCCACTTCAAACAATTTCCAGACACATGTGCGACCTGTGCATCTGACTTACCTGGGTCCTGGGGAATCAAACCTAGGTTTTTAGGATTTGAAGCAAACACTTTAACGTCTACAAAATCTCTCTATCCCATGAGAAAAAGATTCTTGATGGCAGGGATTGGACATGGCTTCTGCCATATCAAGTAGAAAACAGCAGCAAGAGAATGAGCTCATTTATGGAAAGGTGAAGCTGGCTATACCACCTCTAAGCCTGCAACACACCTTCTCCAGTAAGGCTCCACCTTCCAAATTGCTGTTAGGTAGAGACAAAGCATTCAGAACACATGAGTTTATTGTCAGGGTACACCTGATTCAAACCACCACAATATTTTAATAAGATACCACATGATATTTCATATATGTCAACATAGTGTTACCAGGTTAAATATATTGACCCTCAAACATTTATCCTTTATTTACAATGAAACATTCAAAATGTTGCTGTAAGATTTTTGAGACATACCATACACAATTACAATGTATATATGTAGTATTACACCAGAACTCAACCCAAACACAACTTAATATCTACAAATCAACCTTTCTCTAATCTATTTTCTCCCTTGTTCCCTCCAGACTCTGCTGATATTCTCATTCTCTATAAAATAACCATTTTATTATTCAATATAGGTGAGGTCATGCAGTACTTGTCTTTCCTTTTGTTTTACTTCACAGAACCATCACCAATTGCATCCATTTTATCACAAAAGCAGAATAAAATCTTTTATGGCTCAGTAGTATTCCATTTTATGTGCTACACTTTATCATCTGTCCATCAAATTATGTTTACCTACATTTTCTTCATTTCTTTAAAACTGTTCTTACTGTTGCAATGAACATGAGAGTGCAGATGGTTCTTGGACACACTGGTCTCATTTTCTTCACACGTATACCTCCACCATGGCTTGCACACTTACACACTTCCAGTATGCATGGGTTCCCTTTCTCCCACATCTTTGCCAGCATGTCTTTTGTTTGGTTGATAATTGTCATTCTTACTGAAGTGTGGGCATATCTCTATGTGCTTTTGATTTGTATTTCTCTGATATACAGATGTACATGGATGCTTTATACTCCCTTGCAATATCTTGCAACTTCAATCAGTACTTTATATTGATTGAAATGTGTATACATTTCCAATGCTGGTTACTAGTATTTTTTGTTGAAAATCTGTTGGGGGGTAGCTGCGTCTATGTGTGTGTGTGTGTGTGTGTGTGTGTGTGTGTGTGTGTTTAACTAAACTCTCTCCTACTCCAATACTTTTGTGTCTATTTTGAAGCTAATACCAAAGTCTTTTTTAAGGAACCCAGTTCGAGGCTTGATTTCCCAGGACCCACATTAGCCAGATGCACAAAAGGGCGCATGTGTCTGGAGTTCGTTTGCAGTGGCTGGAAGCCCTGACGGGCCCATTCTCTCTCCCTCCCTCTCTCTCTCTCTTCCTCCTTCTGTCTGTCGCTGTCAAATAAATAAATAAAAGTAAACAAAAAAATTTTAAATGTCAGTTATTTTGATAGATACTGATTTGATTTGTAAATAATTTTGGGTAGAGTGGATATTTTAACAATGTTGATTCTTTCTGTGCATGAACACAGGATGTCTTTCTACTTTTTGATAGTATTTTATAATTTCTTTCACAAATGCTTTATAATTTTAATTATATTGGTACTTCAACTCTTTAATTAAGTTTATTTCTATGTATACTTTTGGTAAGTATTGCAAATGGGATTGCTATTTTGATTTCTATTCCAGATAATTTACTCATAGGATATGCTAATTTTGTTAAATTAATTAATTAATTCTAAGATTTTTTTATTGACTCTTTGGGGCTTTCCATACATCAAGCTATATGATTTACAAATAGTGATGATTTTATTTTTTCTTTCAAATTTGTGTGCTATTTATGTTTTCTCTTGCTTGATTGCTCTGGCTAGCACTTTTAGTACTATGTTGATTTAAACAGTAAAACAAATGGATATCCTTGTCTTATTTCAGATCTTAATAAAGCTTTCATCTTTTCCCCTTTCAATATGGTGTTTGTTTTTGGCCCACTATATATGGTCTTTACTATGCAACAATTTAAACGATATTTAAAATTACTTTCTTCAGAAATACATTTTGTGGATTTTAACCCTTTGTGATTCTAGTATTTAGGATTATGGTACTTATAACATATCTTTCTGGAATCTGCCTTAAAACCATAAAGTGGTCAAAATACCCAAATCATGTTATAAACTGTTATCCTGATGAAGAAGAGGGGACATTTAGTCTTCTTGATGGAGCTAAAAGATGCATTATTTATGCATCAGGGAAATGATCTGGTCCCGAGATGGCCATACTCCATCCACAGTGGATGGTTCAGTTGGTACTGCGTTTAGGAGTTAAGTATCTAAATTGTAGTAAGAAAGGTTATTTAGGAAGAAAAATGCATGAAATTGTGGATATTTACACAAATCATTACAATGATAAAGAAATATGGTATTGATTGGTTTGGGGGATATATTAAGAGATAATTACTTGATTCTATATACTCTTGAAAACTATCTAGGAATTGATATTTACTCCAGCAAATAAAGGTTATAGAAAACTACCAAAGAAAAAGATAAAAACCAGAAAACTACCAAATAAGAAATATCTTTGTCATAAAGAACAACATACATGGAATCATGAGTGTCATTGAGCAGATATTTAAGGTAACATGAACAGGTAGACCATTATGAGTGAAGAGTGGATTGTGCAAAGTAGAGAGCTGCGAAATGACACAATCACAGTAACAGCCATTGCAAGCAGTACCCTCTACACTACATGTAGGATTCTGGCCTTGATGACAAGCGAAACCATGGGGAGTTTGATGATAGAAGCTAAGGATTTTTTACAGGGACTAGATCTTGTGAAATTGTAGGAACTGCTCTATGTGGGCTTTTGCTTCTGTGACTTCCAGTGGAGTTACGAAGGTGGCTGAGAAGGAAAGATGGGGATAGACTAGACAAAGCAAGCACAGATAGAAGCTTTGGAAGATGAGCTATGACTCACTAGCTTAGGCTGCAATCCATGTCTGCTCCTTCTCTGATTTCAACTTTGATGATGAGGGTTTCTGGCTGGAGACACTAGTTTACAGTAGGCAAACCCACGTCTGTCCCAGGAATAGAAGAGATTCAAAGAGGAAGTCATGAAAGATGGAGGAGGCTGCAAAACATTTCTCTGACTTCTTAGCAGCCAAATGAGCCTACATATAAGTAGAAATTGCATGTATATTTAGTAGTTGTCTCCCAGGATTATGAAGAACTCTATGGACTAGTGTACGCATGTAGTGGGAAAGTTTATGGAAAGCTAGTAGTGTATTTTCAACGTGAAGGCCAAAAGACTGGAATCCAGGAAGACCTGGTATTTCAGGTCAACTCTCTAAGTAGTATAAAACATACCCCATATTGTCTCCAGTCATGCAGAATGAGTCCTGTCTCACTGAGAAAACTCAGCTTTCTCATGTTTGTGCCCTCAAGTGATTGCATGAGCCCTATTTAAACTATTGAAGGGCCATCTGCATCACTTATTCTAGGGATTAGATATTAACCTCACCCATAAATATCCTCAGAGAAATACATCCTCAGAAATAAAAGTTTGGAATTCCTGGATACCTTGTGCCTGAGGAAGAATGCATGGGGCATGAGGTGAGGAGGCCAGATCCCTGCTCCCCAGCTCCTCTCAGTTTCCTGGTCCCAATAGGTACCACTGCAGCTGGCTTGAGGCTGCTTGGACCCTGACAGTTTGCTATGGAAGAAGTTCCCTTGTTCTGCCTTCCAGATTGAAGTGCCCCTGGATCCCCAATTCCTGAATGCCCTGTGCCCAAGAGAGGGTCTGCACAGCGCTGAGTAAGTAGGCCAGATCCCTGTTCCTTGTCTCCTCTCAGTTTCTTGGTCCCCATAGGTCCCCTTGCACCTGACATGGGGAGGCCTGGTCCCTGTGTGGGGGCTGTGGAAGCAGGCCTTTTGCTCTGATATCCTGACTGGACCCTGAGTACTGACATCCCAATTCTCCTGACTCAGCGGGTACACAGGCCACTGTAGGAGCAGGCTTCTTGCCTATGGCTCTCCAACTTCCTAGCACCTGTTTCCCAAACCCATGATTCCACTATGCTGAAGAGTACATGCAAGTGGAGTGAGTGGGCCAGAGCTCCCAGTTCCTGAGGTACTTTTGATGTACTTGCAATCTCCACAGTGTGCACATCCGTGGTTATAACCCCATGATATACCAGTACACCAATCCAGGTCACATTCGAAACAGAACCCCCTCTAAAGATCCTACAAGGACAAAAACTTGCTTCCTCCTCAGTAGAACAAAGTGTCTCCCCAAGATGGGTAGACTACAATACAAAAAAAAAAAAAAAAAGAAAGAGAACTGAGAGATCTCCACCAAGGATGCCTAGTCCCAAACTAGAAGCCTCCAATGAAATCAACAGAAATTCAAGCTGAAAATGTAGACACAACAAACAGTGAGACCCTGGTCAAATGAATTGCTGAACTGGAAGCAAATCATCAAAAACCCAAGAATCTTATCAATGAAATTGAAAGAATCATCTCTTAGAGCATTCAGCTTTTGACAGCAGAATTAACTTGATTGAAGAAAATGTTAGAACCCTCTAAAGAGATATGAATGAATTGAAGGTGAGTCAAGAAATGGAAGATCTCGGGCTGGAGAGATGGCTTAGTGGTTAAGCGCTAGCCTGTGAAGCCTAAGGACCCCGGTTCGAGGCTCAATTTCCCAGGTCCCACATTAGCTAGATGCACAAGAGGGTGCATATGTCTGGAGTTCGTTTGCAGTGGCTGGAGGCCCTGGCATGCCCATTCTCTCTCTCTCTCTCTCTCTCTATCTATCTTTCTCTCTCTGTCTATCACTCTCAAATAAATAAATAAATAAACAAAAAAATTAAGAAATGTAAGATCTCAATAACCAATGGACTAAACCAATAAAGACTTGATCAAATATAATTAATTATAGGAAGCATCAAGAAAATCAGAACTCAAACTGAAATTGTACCTCCAAAGAGAGATGGACACTATGCAAAGTAACACAACAGAAAACAAAACAAAACAAAAAATCAAATAGAGCTTATAAAAACCTCTGCAGAACCTCTCACTAACAGAGTTACTCATGTGGAAGACAGAACCTCGGACCTGAAAAACAAGACAGAAGAAATTGATCAGGAGGCCAAAAGCTTTGCTAAGTTCAAAAACTAAAGTGAACAGCATATAAGGGAAATGTGGGCTATCCTAAAATGACAAAGCATACAGATCATGGGTATACCAGATGAAGATAAAATTCAGTCCAGAGACATAGAGAATGTATTCAACAAAATTATTGAATAGAATTTTCCCAAACTCTCCAAAGAGAGGCCCATCCATACAAAAAAAAAAAACCAAAACAAAAAACCCACAGACTGGAGAGATGGCTTGGCAGTTAAGGCATTTGTCTGCAAAGCCAAAGGACCCCTGTTTGATTCTCCAGGACACACGTAAGCCAGATGTGCAAGTTGGCACATGCATCTGGAGTTTGTTTGCAGTGGCTGGATGCACTGGTGTGCCCATTTTCTCTCTCTCTCTCTCTCTCTCTCCCTCAAATAAATTAATTAATTAAATACTTTTTAAAAAAGAAGCCCACAGAACACCAACCAGACAGGACCAAAGAAGAAACTTTCCAAGGCATATCATAGTTAAAACTCTTAGCAATGAAAACAAAGGGATATTGCTAAAAGCAGCAAGAGAGAAACAACTCACTTCATACAAAGGCAATCCCATCAGAATTATGTCAGATTTCTCAATGAAAACCCTGAAAGCCAGAAACACCTGGAATAGAAAACCTCAAATTATGGCTTCCAATCCAAGCTACTATACCCAGTATCCTTCATAATATAGTGAAAGGAAAACTTTCCATGAAAAAGTCAACAATATCATTATATGAACACAAAGTCAAACCTACCCATCAAAAGACAGAGCTTATCAGGGTGGATCAAAACAAATGGACCCTTCTATCTGAAAGGCCCAAGAATTCAGAAGCCAAGAAATACTATCACGCTCCAAAGGGAGCTTAAGCAGGCCCCTGCATACCTCAAACTCCAGGCTTTACTCTCTGTTGGAAGCAAGTAAAGAATCCCTCTTCTCATTATATCAGAGCCCACTCCTAATATAAAACTAGGTAAAAAGGGCATGAGATAGCCCTCAAGGATGGGAAATGAGTAATAAAGTGAACCACTTATTTGGTTTCTGTAAATAGCCTGCACCATAAGCCTTAGTAGCCCACACCGTAAGCCTTAGTAGCCCACACCATAAGCCGTAGCAGCCTGCCTCAGACCACCAAGGTCATAGGAGACTGATACCACACTCTGCTACCCCCACCCAAGGACCTGTGCAAATGCTGACCTCCAAGGTCATAAGAGACTGATACCACACTCTGCTACTCCCACCCAAGGACCTGCGCAAATGCTGACCACCAAGGTCATAGGAGACTGATTGGTCCATGAGGGGCTTGAACAAATTAAAACTAATTGGCTTAGAAACTATGGAGTGGCACAAACTGACTGGCTCGCACCCCGCAGGCTCCTGATGTTAAAAAAATGATTGGTCTAATGCACAGGCTTTGTTAGAAACCCTATAAAAACTGTCCCGTTCCTGCATTCGGGGCTCTGCAGTCCTCTACCCCTGTGCGGTGTACAACTGTGGGCCCCAGCACGCTTGGAATAAAATCCTCTTGCAGTTTGCATCAAGACCACTTCTCGTGAGTGATTTGGGGTGTTGCCATATCCGGGCAGAGCATGGGGTCCCCATCTTGGGGTTCCTTCATATCTACTGTCTTCAAGAAACCCACCTGAACATTAAAGATAGAAACCTCCTCAGGGTGGAAGGATGGAAAATGAATGATATTCCAAGCAAATGAAAATAAAAAACTAGTGGGTGTTAATATATTAATATCAGATAAAATAGACTTCAAACCAAAAATTATCAAAAATGACAAATAAGGCCACTTCTTATTCATCAGGGAAATGATCCAACATGAGCACATCACAACCATACATATATATATTCACCAACATAGGTGCACTATTGTTTATAAAACAAAATCTATTTGACAATAAAGCAGAAGTAAACACCAACACCATCATAGTCAGAGACTTCAATACTCCACTATCATCAATATTCAGATCACCCAAGCAGAAAATCAACAGGGAAATAACAGAGCTCAACAACACCACAGGTCAACTAGAACTAATGTACATCTACAGAACTTTCCACCCCAATTCTATAGAATACACATTCTTTTCAGCAGCCCATGGAACAATCTCCAAAATAGACCATATATTAGGCCATATTAGGAAGGAGAAGGGTGGAGGGGAAACAAAACTGAACCCAAATTGAGCTGATACCATAAAATCCTATGTCCTGGAAGTTATACTAAAAGGTTGAACCTGGAACAGGACCTTATGGGGAGCACCTGAATCAAAGGACCCTGGAAAGGGAGAGATGAAGCCAAATTTTAAATTTCTCCTGTTTCTCTTTTTTTTTCTGCCTTTTTCTTCTTCCTTTTCCCTTTGTGCTGGCCTGTAATTCCCTGTACCAGGAAACAGTTAACATCCACAATGAGCTGTTAATCAGAGAGACCTACAAGGCCTCCCAAAACAAACAAGACAGACTTTTGTCAGAATGCTTGATTACTCAACATTCATCAGTGGTAAGACCCTACTGCTAAAGACACCATATGCTGTGTTCATGGGCCATGGAGAGAGACCTGGTTGGAATCTGGAAGAGATCCAGTCCCCAGACCGTTAGCCCATCTAATGCTGGAAGGCACTACATCAGCTACCAGGGGAAAGTGGCCAACTTCTGTTCAAGCACCTCAAAGTCTCAGCAACCTGATGTGATGCAAACGTAAGAGCAATAGTGGCATACAACTATGGTGGGTAACAAACTGCTCTTAGATTAGCCAAAGGATCACCTCAATGGAAAGGAAACCATATCTGGAACTGGGAAACAAGTTAGAATCATATACAGATAATGATTCTGCTTTCCAATGTTGAGCTCCCACTAATCTTGGGCTATAAGAGGGTCTACATCCTTAAAATATCTCTAAGTTAATAACGGTTATCCCATTTAACCAGTGCTAACTTCACTCTCAGCTGGAGATTCTCCTTCTCTTGTTTAGATGGCAGCAGGACCTGAGGACCTGAGGAGATAAATGGCCCAATCACCCAGGCCCCACTTCACCCAGGCCCCAGCTGAAACCACAGAGGAATTGAGGAAATGAGCAAGAGTGCTGATTTCTTGGTGAACCTGACATCAGCACAAGGGTAAAGGAGATAGACACTGAAGGCACTCAACACCTATGAAAACAGAGATCCAGAGGGTCCGAAGATCCCATCAATCGAGTAGACTTAAAATGCACCCAACATGGCTCAGAGAATTTTGCAGAAGCAAGGTAGAAAGACTATTAGAGCCACAAGTTGGTACATTATGCACAGAGACATTGCCTCTCCCCCATAACTGACTGCTGCACCCCAATGCATGACCCACTATCCACATGGGGTTAACCTACATCCCCAACCAGGAAGGCCTCTTCAGAAAAGGGACAGGGAAGAGGGAAACAATGGTACCAAATGTGTTGTTTACATACTAAAAATGTCCATATCTAATAAAAATAAATTTTAAAAAATGTAGTTTCAGGCTGGAGAGATGGCTTAGTGGTTAAGCACTTGCCTGTGAGACCTAAGGACCCCAAGACTCAATTCCCCAAGACCCATGTTAGCTAGATGCACAAGGGAGCACATGCATCTGGAGTTTGTTTGCAGTGGCTAGAAGCCCTAGCGCGCCCACTCTCCTCTCTCTCTCTCTCTCTGCCTTTTTCTCTCTCTGTCACTCTCAAATAAATAAATAAAAAGAAACAAATAAAAATTGTTTTTAAATGCAGTCTCAAGGCTGAGAAGATGACTCAGTAGTTAAAACACTTACCTGCAAAGACTAAAAACCTGGATCTAATTCCCCAGTGCTCACATAAAGCCAAAGCAAAAAATGGCACATGTATCTGTAGTGTGTTTTCAGTGACTGAAGTCCCTCATGTACCATTTCTGTCTGTCTCTCTTCTATCTCTCTCTGCTTGAAAATAAATAAATTTTTTTTTTAAGAATTTAATCTCTGGCTGGAGTGATGGGTTAGCAGTTAAGGTGCTTGCCTGTTAAGCCTTAGGACCCTAATTCTACTCTCTAGAGCCCATGTTAGCCAGATGTGTAAAGGTGAGGCAAGCACAAGGTCACACATACCCACTAGATGGCACAATCATCTGGAATTTGATTGCAGTGGCTGAGGCCCAGACGTGTCAATTTTCTCTCTCCATCCCTCTGTCTCTCTGTCTCTCTCTCTCTCTCTCTCTCTGTGTGTGTGTCTCTCTCTCTCTCTTTTCTCTCTCTAAAAATAAGATAAGTGAATCTTATAAAAAAGAATTTAATCTCACTGGGCATGGTGACACATACCTTCAGCAATCAGGAGGCAGAGGTAGGAGGATAGCTATGAGTTCCAGACTAGCTTGAGAGTACAAAGTGAATTCCAGATCAGCCTGGGGTAGAGAAAGACCATAACTCAAAAAAAATATGAATTTAATCTCATCTGTAAAGATTTGGTCCTATTGGGTCACTTAGAGAGCCAAATATGACAACATACGCTAAGTGTAGCAAATAGCACATGGTAGGTCACCGTTGTTCCACATGTCTTTCAGCCATTTTGAGGAGCTTATTTCAATGTCTTTTTATCAATAAGCAACACTGGTACAGCCTTGGCTATGTGTTAAGTGCCAAGAAGAGTTAAAGGAAGTAAGTGGCAGACTCTGCACTCTGAAGGATCTTATGATCTGTCAAGAATGACCCACTGTAATAAAGACTGCAAAGGGAAGCTACTGCGCTACATAATTTTTGGTCAAATGTTTCAAAAACCTGAATAAGCCTCTTTGGATAGAAAAGTGGCCCCATAAATCCTACTGGGGTATGTCTGAGAAGGAGGGTATGAGGCAAAGAGAGAAGTAAGAAAGTAACATCAAGAGCCTGTGTGTTCATGTTGCCATGTAAGAAAAAACAGATAAGAAATAATGATTTAAAATAGTCTTTAGCCAGGCGTGGTGGTGTATGCCTTTAATCGCAGCACCCGGGAGGCAGAAGTAGAAGGATCACCATGAGTTTGAGACCACCCTGAGATAACATAGTGAATTCCAGGTCAGCCTGAACTAGAGTGAGACCCTCCCTTGAAAGAACAAAACAAAAATAAAAGTAGCATACTCTTGGAGCCAAGAAAGCTCTAAAAAAGAAACCATGAGGGCAGAAATGAGGTTTGGGCAGAATGAAACCAAGAGGAAACTGATCAATGGCACCAGCAAGGACTCTGTGGAAGCAGTGGCTCATACTTGTGACTGGGAAAAGCTTCTAGAAGTTGTATACCTAACATTCACTTTACTTTAATGTGTTTTCCATTCTACGACATAATCTCTTTGACCTACATCCCCTGAACTTTAGGCTGCCCACATATGGTCTCAATTCTTTGGAGAGATAGAAATAGGACCTGTGTCCAGGGAGGGCATATTCAGTGTGAGACAGGCTCAGCATGGGAAGGGCTCTGCATGGGAAAAGACCTGTCTGGAAATGCTCTTTGTGGGAAGGGCTCCATGGGAGAAAGACTCATTGTGGGAAAGGCCACCATAGAATATGCTGGGCATGGGACAGACTTAGCATGGGAAATAATGGGCATAAGCAAGTGGACTGAGGCAGCTTCAGAAGAGGGAAGATGGAACCAGAAGTGACATGGGTCAGATAAAACCCACAGAAGTCTGGAAAAGAACTCTGGGCTTCCTTCCAGATGTGCATTGGAGATCTTGAAAGCCATGGTAACCTCTTAAGCTTAGGAGTTTCTGGATAATGAGTTATGGTTTTATGAGGAGCAATGATCTCTGTACGCCAATCAGACTTCAGAAAGCCTGTGCCTCCCAGAGACTGTGTTACCCAAATCTTAACGGTGCTGTAGTTAACAGAGAAGGCCAAGCCTATGCCTGGTCTTGTCCTTTGATTCTCTATTATGTGCAATTTGAGTGTTTCAAGAGTTTTATGGGCTTAGTGGTTAAGGTGCTTACCTATGAAGCCTAAGGACCCAAGTTTGATTCCCAAGTACCATCTGGAGCTTGTTTGCAGTGGCTGGATACCCTGGTGTGCTCATTCTCTCTCTCTCTCTCTCTCTCTCTCTCTCTCTCTCTCTCTCTCTCTCTCTCTCTCTCCATATATATATAAAATAAATAAAAATATTTTTTTAAATATATTCAAAAAGAGCTTTGCATACTGAATAGGCCCATAAGTTCTGGAAACAGATGGCCTGTATTTCAGTCCTGCCAAGTATGTGACCTTGAACTTGATTCACCTTGAACATATGGTTCATCTGTGAAGTGGAGGTAATGAGAGTCCCAGTCACATGCATGGGTTTTCATGAGCATTAGAACAGTTAAACCTTGTAAGCAGCTTAGAGCAGAGTTTGGTTTATACTAAATGTCCAATTTGCACCCTAAAGAACCAGTGACAGACACAGAAGGAAAACTGATTTTGGAGAAACCAAAGAATAGTAGTCACCCAAATCAAACTGGTCCCAGGCTCAGCTGCAACAGAAGGACCATGAACCTGCTGTGGCCTACACTGTGGCCACCCCCTTACAAATATGCCAAAGTCCTAACCTCCATCCCTCAGAATACAGTGAAACTTGGAATCAGGAATGTTACCAATGTAATTCATCAAGAGGAAGGAACATCACTGTTTACTGTATCCTTACAAAATGGGGTGAGGGCAGAGAGGGGAGAACATTTGCAAATGCAGAGGCAGGCAGGGGAACAGGCACCTTGTGAGGAACATAACACTACAGTGCTGATACTGTAAGCCAAGGACCGCAGGGCTCACTGGGGATGCAGCAGCCAGGAGTGGGATGTAGAACAGACTTTTCCCCTCAAGGCCTCAAAAGAGGTGTCAGACTTCTAGCCTCTGTAACTGTGAAGGGGGCACGTCTTGTGTTTTAAGCTGCTCAACTTGTGGAACTTTGCCACAGGAGCTGAAGAAACTGCTCAGCCCCTCATGTCACCCTAGGAGCATGCTCACCACTCCAGCTTGCCAGCCAGCAGCTCCACAGTACAAAGCAGAAGGCTACTCTGCTCTTAGCCACAGTTCTCCTGAGCTGAGACCCCTCAGGTCTTCCCACTTGGGAGCAACCCATTCCGAATATGCTCACCAGGGAGGTATCCACCACCATCCAGGTACCACTGAGGTGACTCTAGCAGTCAATGTCCTGGCAACTGTGCCAAATTTAGACTGGGGGCTGGGACGTGGAGAAAACATCCTTGAGGTCTTCAGATAAAGAGCAGGGTACATGCAAGTACAAACACACATGCAATATACCAGCTATACTCTTGTGGTACACATAAATACATGTATAGACACACAGGTGCCTATAGGCACACACATGCATGACACACACAGGCATCTTCATGTAAATACATATGGAGGCACATACATTCACATACACAAAAACAAATGTGCATACCCACATACTCAGACAGACACAGAGACATATGTTTCCATATGTATATGTACATGCACAGACACTTGCACACATACACATAAAGACACAGACCCCCCTGGACACGTACATACAGAGACACCAACAGCTACTTTCACATACACATACTCATGTAGAGACAAATGCAGGCACTTTCCAAACACACACAGACACATGCAGATACCTGTCCCCCAAACACATGTACTCACAGATACATGCAGACAAGTTCCAACAAACACCTATATATTCAAAGGCACATGCAGATACCTGCCCACACACACGTATGATTCATAGACATCTGCTACGCACACATGTATTCACACACTCTTGTCCTCAAATAACCTGGAGCTGTGGAACGATGAGGGTGGTGAAGTAGTTGCATGAGCCACATCTCAGACCCTCTTCCAGTCAGAACCTAGGAGCACACAGGAAGAAGGGAGGACCGACTTATTGGAGACAAGGAGGGCTTCACAGAGGAGGTGGTGTGCAAATGGTGGTGTCTGGCAGCAGAGCTCAAGTGCTCTGGAACTCATGTAGCCCTGTGGAGAGTGGCAGGAGAGAAAGCCTTAAGTGAGGACTGGTCTCCTAGGAAACCAAGGTAAAGACCAAGCATCCTCATGAGGTGTTTCTTACCAGGGCGGTGGGTATCAGATAGCTAGGCGGACACACCTTCAATCCTCACCTTTCCAGGATGACAGCTGAGGCAGAACCTGGAGATAAGCACTTTGATCATGTGACCCACGCATTTCTGACATGTGTCCTTTATTCTCCCCCACTAACAATCCCTGTGCAGAAGAACATGGGGAGCCACAGAAGGTGTTTGAGGGGGAAAGTGACCCCTGCATATTGGGAAGATACTTTTGTTATCTAAAGCAAAGGATAGTATGAGGAGAGCTCATTCCACATTTCCCTGCAAGCCCATGCAGGCCTTTATGCAACTTGGGAAAGGCTCCTTGGCATGGGCAACATTTGTCTACAATAAACGTGCTCAGCTGCACAGCTATCGTGGTCTCCTTTGACACAGCAGGAGATGAGCAGGTGGCCCTCCAGCACTGCAAGGTGTCCTACAGGCCCTGCATATGAAGAATGGAGAGTTGGAGGAAGGGATGTGAAGGGATGGGGCAGAATAGAGAAGCTCTGGCCTAGGCTGCCATCTGCCCTCCACTGACATTCTCACATAGGCTGCCCATCTCTAGCTTGTTTCCCAGACCACAAAAAGCGCCATCACAATGCAGACACTGCTGCTGCTGTTGCTGCGTGGCTGGATGGCCTTGGCTTGGACTGGCTGTGCCCCAGAAGGTTTGAGAGGTCAGAGAGCAGCACACCCTAACCTCACATAATCACACACCTGCCATTTGCCACACTACTTTTTTAATTTTTTGTTTATTTTTATTTATTTATTTGAGAGTGACAGACAGAGAGAAAGAAAGAGGGAGAGAGAAAGAGAGAATGGGCATGCCAGGGCTTCCAGCCACTGCAAATGAACTCCAGACGCATGTGCCCCCTTGTGCATCTGGCTAAAGTGGGTCCTGGGGAATCGAGCCTTGAACCAGTGTCCTTAGGCTTCACAGGCAAGCACTTAACCACTAAGCCATCTCTCCAGCCCTGCCATACTTTTTGAGACCACAAATCCACCCCTTCTCAGTCAATGGTGCCATGTTCAGCAGGAGGGAAAGTGAGAATCCTGTCTGTAAAAGAAACCGGCAGGTGAACTCCAGAGTCACCCAAAGTGTCGTCAGGACAAGGGCAGCCTTAAACATATATACTCTGGAGTAAGAGTGTGATACTCTTCTGCCAGCATACACAGCCCAGGACATCAGGAGGAAGGACTACTTTCTCTATGGCCTTGCATCCTGTCTCATTAGTCTTTGTTTCCAGTATGCATGGTGTTCTTCAAATGTGGTGCACTTGGGCAGTGCGCAACATTTGTACATGTGATCCTGATGATCAGGTGAAGTTTTAATGTCTGTGGCTCTCTCTCTCTTTCCAAGAAGTTTGGGAGGATAAAAGGAGATAAGAGGTGGGAAAACACTTTGATCCTAGATTTTATTATCATGGTTATTTCTGCTGCCCTAAAAGAATGTTCCTCCTGAGTCTTTGAATTACCTCCTAGGCCATTTCTTTTTCTATTGACTTTGGATCCCCAAGAGAGAATCATATTTTCAACAGGTTTTAGCTGCTGGGGATTTGTGAAATGGTAGAATGACAAAGCTGGAAGGTGCCCTAGGGAATCTTCTGCACTTGCTTTTCCATAGGGCTGGGGAGTGAACAACACAGAAGTACAGTACCTGGCCGAGGGACACACGGCAGGTTATGTGAAGCCTTTTGCCATGACCCACTTTCATGGTACTTTCCATAGGCTCTGAGATGAGCGTGCATCTCAAGAGTCCCAGAAGGGCCTGGCTCCCTGTCAAGCACCTTGAGCCATTTGTTCATTTTCATGGCCCGCTATCTGGAAGCCTCTGGGAGCTAAGCAGAGCCCGGGGGCCCCTCTCTTCGGTTGTAACTGTGTCCTCAGTCTTGATTAACAGGCTCACAGCATGCCAGGACAGAAGTAAACAGACATCAGGACAAGAATGTCCTCACGCAGCGTCTCCACTACCTCCGGTGTTCAAAGGACAGTTAACATTTCACATAGAACTCATGACAGAAATACACTATTTTGTGTCGAGTTTTTGACAGGTTGGCAGCAAAGTCTCTGGAGAAAAAAAGGGCGATTTATTGGAAAGGAAAGAGAAAATGGACGGAACTCTTCCGGGACTGGAGATGAGGCTATGATGCACTGCACAACAGGTTGAGGTGCCTTTCATGAGAAAGACCTCTCAGCTGCAGAAGCAAGATGATTCTCCTCAGTAGATACATTGGAAAAGACTTCCTAGGGGAGGTGGCATTGAACTTCAGCCTTAAAGAGTGCATAGAAATCCAGCCTGCAGGAGTGAAGAGATGGAGCAGAGGCCAAGTCAGTGAGGGACAGACAGAAGAGCATGGCAGTCTGTCAACATGGGGAATGCAGGAAGCTTGTGAGAGGGAACCTAGGGGATATCGAAATGCCAGGAGGAACTGTAGCTGTGGGAATCCACAGAAGGGTTCCATGGAGGGCAACGACCCAGAACGGCACAGTTAACAACGATGATGGAGTCGCAGATGGGGATGTGAGGGAGCTTGAAGCTCGGGGACAGAGAAAATGACTTTCTGAGCTGCCATTTTTTCCCCCTGCAGTTTCCTCAGTTCTAAGGCTCATGATCATGCCCTTCTGGGACCAGCTCAAGCTAAGCTCTCAGAGCTAATAATTTTACATTGCGTCTTGTGTAAAACCAGGTTGGATTAATTATTGATGCAAACTTAGGCAAATGAAAGCTCATTCTGGCTTGGCAAGGTTCCCCTCAGTAAAATTAGCTTACTCAGCTCCGGCTGTCTCCTGGGGAGAGTCACGAGCCTGCCAGCAACACACAGAGGAGCTTTGAACCTCTGACTTCAGACATGGGCTCAGAATCTCAGCCACTTCCTGACACCACCTGGTCAGGGGAAGATTGGGAGTGAGGATGGTGGCAGGCCTCTTATAAGCAGAGCTTGATGCTCCCAGGCGTCCCGTGGATTCCCTCGAAGCCGGGCTGCGTGCAGAAGACAATATCAGTGATCATAGCCTCACAGATCCAATTCCATCCCATTTAATTAAATGGCGTCAGCACTCACAAATTGCAGCAATGGATGCAAGTGCATGCCAGACACACAGCTGCAGACCTGTAGCACAAGGCACTCCAAAAGGTGCGGCAAAGGCTGGTGACCCCCACCAGAGACCCCTGATGCCTGCAAGGTGAATGAGCAGTGGGAATGAGCTCCAGTCTGGGCAGCCTCCTGCAGTGGACCAGCTTCTCTCAGCCGTTCCTTTGACACACATTTACCAAGGTTCTACTCTGTGCCTGATCCTGTTTGAGCAGTGGAAGTAAAGAAGTAAAGGAGGTGGACTTGCCATCAAGCGACCCTGCGAACATATAGGACACACAGTGGCTTGTGAGCATGCTCTGTGCTGTCACACAAAGCTGTCGGTGGGCCCTTGGGAAGGCCTAGAGGACAAAAGTCGCGCAAGAAGTGAGGGTGGCCGGGTTGCCAGGTGTATGTCATGCTGGCTGGGAGCCAAACACACCTCACCACCATGCAGACACCACAAACACTCCGAGGACAGAGCAGCAAGCTAGGCATTTACTTGTACTTCAGAGCTACTCTCCTCTCAGAGCAACTCCCCTGGCCCTCCCCCTCCCCCACCCCTCATCCCCACCCCCCACCCCCGGCAGACACCAAGCCCAGGGCAGTGCTCAGAAACAGACACCATCTTCAGTAAGAGGGACAGAACCTAGAGTAGATCAACTGAGGAGAAAATACGGTCCCTGCCCTTGAGGATCCATCATCATTGCCTGAGGCGTTCTCATCATCGGGACATGTGCTGGTGCCACTGCCCCAACTGTCTGCAAGGTCTGGTGCTGGAGGAATGGTGCCCAGCAGACCTGCAATGCCCCCTGGGGGACGGAAGCATGGTAGAAGGGGGTGTGTAGTGGCAGTGTGCCGCACGGAAGGTAAGGACCCACTATGGTCCTCTGGCTCCTCATTCACAAGGTGGGGCCAGCATCTCTAGTTTCTACTGTAAACACAAGTGACATCTACAGAAGAAGGTGAGGCCCTGGAGAGATAGATCATGGGTAAAGTACTTGCTGCCCAATATAAGGACCTGAACACAGAGCCCAACACCACAGAAAGAGTCAGGCATGGTGCTACATGCCTGTAATCCCAGCACTGGGAGAGACAGGGAAGCTCCGGGGCAAGCTGGCTAGTCTAGCTGCATTAGTGAGCTCTAGGTTTAGCGAGAGACCCTGTTTCAAAGCAAGAGGCACAGGCTTAATTATGAAGACCCCCCTCCAGTGTTGGCCTCTGGTCTCTCTACACACATGCATGCACAGGTTCATACACACCCATGTACATGCATCCCCCCACACATATAAACACACACATACACACGTGAGCACACACATATAGACACACATACCATGCAAAAAAATAAAGAAAAAGGTATAGGAGTTGGCAGTAGCATTTACTAAGCATTCATTCATTCATTCATTCAGCAGATATCTATGAGTCAGACATTGACTTTGGACTCTGTGGTCACAGTAATGAAAAAGACAGATATTATTCCTGACATTTTGTACTTCAGTCAGTGGAGAAATGGATATGAAGAAATTATATCTCAAGTGACTTTAAGCCACCCACTATGATAAGTATGCCCTGAAAGAGATATACAAGAAAATGTAAGAAATGCAATAAATGGCCCTGAGACACCTTCCCAGCCTGGAGCCACTGCCTGCTATTCTGTATGGAAGTTTTCCCTGGCTCTTGATCAGGCTGGCTTCTTGATGTCTCCCAGTCCAACGTAGATTTCTCCCCCTCAGAAGAGTCCCGCCGGTGCTCTCTGACTCACTGTTCTGTTGTCCACACAACAGGCACTTTTTTCAACATCTTCCTTCATTTGGCTATTGCCCACTTCTGCCTGGTAAGCTGCAAGCCCCGTGGGAGTTAGGGTCTCCCGTCCCCCAGCCTCTGAAACATGAACTCTGTAGGAACTGGGAGCCCTTCAGTGAAACACATATAGCCAGTGATGTAGTCCTGGGACTTCAACCAGGGCTAAAATCAAGCTTTCCTATCTAGAACATCCTCATGGGAAAAGATAGGGGCTGTCTTTGTGTGTTTGTATGCTTGTGTGCACATACAAGTGTGCATGCATGATATGTACACACACGTGTGGAAGCCAGAGGACAACCTCAAGAGTCATTCCTTGGAAATGCCATCCACCATGGCTGGAAAGATTGCTTAGTGGTTTACACACGTGCCTATGAAGCCTACAGACCCAGGTTTTATTTCCCAGTATCCATGTAAGCCAGATGCACAAGGTGGCACATGCATGTGGAGTTTGTTTGCAATGGCTCGAGGCCCTGGCATGCCCATTCTCTCTCTATTTCTGTCTGACTTTCTCTCTCTCTCTCTCTCTCTCTCTTAAATAAATAAATATTTTTTTAAGGAAAAGAAACATCATCCACCTTTTTGTGGCCTCTCATTGGCCTGGGACTCACCTAATTAAGCTAGACTGGCTGGCCAGTGAGCCCCAGGATTCTCCTCTCTCTGTTTCCCCAGCACTAGAATTACAAGTGCACACCACCACACCCAGCTGTTACTGTTTGGCATGCATTGTGAGTATCAAACTCAGGCCTTCAAGGTTGCAAGGTAACAGCACATGACTAACTGAGCCATCTCTAGGGTGATCTTTAAAGAGAAGAGCTCTTCCAAAGTCATAAGCTGTCATGGGTCTGATCTGTGAAATGGTGTTGATGGTGGACCCTGTGCCCTTGAGCTGCTACGTCATGTGCTGGTGACAATAAGAATGAGTGATAAGGCAGTGATGTTATAAGTTACAAGAGAACCCAAAATGGCTCTGAACATCACCATAGTTTAATCAAACAGAAAGCCACAGAGCTTCTTCCAGCTTAGACTCAAAGATGCCTGTGTTAGTTCCTGGGTGGATCCCCAGTAGTTTATGTGGACCCCCAAATAAAGAAGTGTGGTCATGTACCACAAATCCAGCCTTAGCAAATAGTGTAACGTCGGCTCTCACTCCTGCCCTTTCCTTTCTTCTGGATTAATTCTGAAGGGGTTACTCATTCTCGATGCCTTGCTTTCCTCAACTTGGAAGTGACATCAAAGCCACTGCTTTGTGGGGCTGCTGCAAGAAGTATCCATGTGACTGACTGAGCTCTGCACATTGCAGGTGGCTCATAATGTCAGTCACAGGCTGCTCATTGATGCTCTGAGTTTGCTCAAAGAGGGTTGCTCCCCAAAGTCCTTTTAGTTCCCAAATTCATCCCTAATTTGCTGAATAACTTTAAGCCACAAACCCACCCTTGCTGAGCCTTGGGTTTCCAGCGTCTAATGCTAGAGTAGCCCTTTTTTTTTTTTTTTTTGCTAACTTAATTATTCCCTCTGAGAAAGTACCTCATGATGCATGTACTAAATTAAAACATTAATTAAAATTAAAGATGAGCTCAGCAACAATTAAAATGGAGGAAAAAATATATAGTGAAAGAATTCATAGGTACATATATATGTATCTCTCATACCCATCCTATATCCCCAAACCCCCAGGATGCAGAGATAACTCAAAGGTTTACAGCCAGGCACTTACTCCTGAAGCCACAGCGGAAATCCAGCCAGCCTTGAGCTTTCCAAGAGTATGCCATGGACTCTCCCGGGGCAGATGTTTCAAAAGGTCAGCAGATTCAACTTTTTTTTTCATTTACTTATTCAAACAAAGGCAGCGGAGAGGCACAGCTAGGTGTTGGTGAATGGCAGAGCAATTCCTCCTCCATTAAAGACATTGCTCCCATTGCCTCATTCCAGGGCCCCTGATGCTTGTGTGCCATCATTGACCACTGATGGTATGGACTTCTGCCCATCAAGACTGCTCCACACTCATCATCTAAAAATCATCTCTCCTAGGAACCCGAGTGTGCCCTTCATCAAGTTCCTTCCCTCTCAGCTGTTACATCATTCTTGGGCACAACCATTTGGGGCTCTGTTGTTGCTGAATGGTTTCTAAGAACACGTCATATGATGGAGACTATTTAGAATCAAAGGGGACCTGCAGATGACCTGTCACAGCCTCTAGTCCACATATGTAGGGCCTGAGAACCTAAGAGCTCACAGTGACATAGTACAGAGCAGAGCCAGGTTGAGGCTAAGGCCAAGGCCTCTTGGCCTTGGTTTACTACCCCCACCAGCTCAGGTAGTCTTGATTCTCCAGATGTCTGGGAAATAAAGAGAACTAGTTGCTAGGATACAAGGTTGAAATAAGCAGACTGTGACATCCATCACTCACAAAAGGTTGATCTCAGGTCCTCTCAAAGGAGTGTATTTTGCAAATACCACCTACTCCAGGAAGGCTTCTTGATTAACCCCACCCATCCTGAAGGTGAGTCCAGCAGCTTCAAGAAGATAGAACTGAGGGATTCAGCTTATACTCACAGACCCGGAGACTCTCAGATCCCAAGGGGACCATGCTATACTTATGATAAATGGTACTTCCAGCAGTAACCAGGATATGCTTCTGTTCTCACCTACAAAGCAATAAAAGGCAGCTGACATGGAGCCCAGTCACCTGGCTTTACTGGCTTTGAGTCTCTTCTGGGTCCTTCTTGCTGAGCAACTTTGCACCTCTCTGGCCATTTGGACTTTACCATGTCTAATATGGACCAGCTTCCCACGGCACTCTTGAAGGAAATGAAGAAGCTTAATCTATGCTCCTGGCCCCAATCTCAGCAGCCTGCCTGTGTTCTGCAGCTTCTTGCAGAGAGCACCCATCATCTGTCTGTCCATACACTGCACACATGTCTGCATGGATCCAGGAGCTCCTCTCATCTGCATGTTGCACACGTGTCTGCATGGAGCCAGGAGCACCTCTAGTCTGCAGTGCACACATGCCTGCATGGAACTATGCTTCATCTCATATCTAGGCAGGTTGAAAGAAAACTAGAATTTAGGAAAGTCCTCTGGGCTTTCCACTTGGGCAACAGGGCCCTGTAATCCCATTACTTTGGCTAGTAGAGCTGTCTCTGCTTCTGGACTAGGCAACAGCATGTGCCAAGCAGCAGTACTAACCACTCAGCAGCAACCCCATTCACTCTGTCTCTTAGAAAATGGCATCTTTATACCCAATGCACTGAAGGTCAATATCAATTGGTCTCCCTCTCTCCCTGTGGCCTCCTCTCTGAGACAAGCACAAAGAATAAGGAAGCTGTGAGGATTAGGCCTGAATATTGCAGGGATCAGGCCTGAATTTCAGTCTTCCTTTATGAGATCCAACACAAATAGCCTAGCTTCTCATACCTCAGTCTCCTCTTCTGTGAAATGGGAGTAATACCATTACTGGCCTAGGATGCTTCCATAGAGACTGTGTGAGAAAGGCTTAGCAGAGTGCCTGGCAGATGTGAGTGCTCCATGAACACTGGCTGTATCACCAGCTCCATTACTACATAGACATTGTTCAAGAGCAGCAATGAGAATAGCATTAATTATTCTTATTCAGTGTGCATTTCACTCTACCAGAGTGCTACCCACGGCAATTCTACCATCTAAATGTCTTTCCATACAGCCCTCAGTGTGGCCTGCTTTCCATTGTGACAGTGTGCTTACTGAAGTTCAACTGAGATTTCAATTCAATGTAACATGCACCAAGCACTTTCCATGTGCCAGGCACCATAATAGACATCTATGAAAAGATTCGTATGTCAGCATCTGGCCACAGTCAATTGGGAAACTAACAAGGAGACAATTCAGAGTGGCAGGTCCTCAGACTGGTAACCATCCTCCTTCCTGGCATAGCTTTCAGCACCACCTCCTTTACTCCCTCCAAGAACACCCCCATGCCCCAAATTCTCTTTTCTGATATTTTCATTGTTGCATGGTTGAACATATTGTTGAGAAGAAACGATCATTTCTCACCCTGCTATCGGCTCTTTCTTTGAGGTAAATGGGCCATTAGATGGAAGGCCGATGTAGCTTTTGTCCTTAGATCCCTGGCCTCGCAACATAAAAGAAGGAAGTCTATGAGGAGCCCACAGCTCAAATTCATTGCCCCTTTAGGAATCAGACGAACGCTTTCTCTTTCCAACCCCACAGTCCCTGTCTACATGGCGAGGCTCTGTGTGGGGACTGTTGTGATGGCCACACAGCACAAACAGCACTACTGGTATCTGGCCGGACTCTCAGCAAGCCACTTTCATTCTTTTCTGGTCCTTCAGAAATGTCACTAGCTAGTTACACATCGCTGCAGAACCTGGACCCCCAGCAGGGCTGGACAAGTCACATTCAATTAAAATCCCATCCCCTTTACTGAGCAGAGTACGGCACATTTACTAATATAATTACACCACATTGCAGAAGTTAGTCAACAATGTGTGTTCTGAGGTAGTGTCCTCTATAATCATTGTCTACTCTCTCTTCCTGATCTACTGACATTTCTAGGGATTTCTTAGCACTCCAAGGGACAACCTGGCTTTCTTGGAAGAAACAGAGAATGGGAACATAATCCCCAGTGAAGCAATACTAAGAGGCGGGGCCACTAGGAGATGATTTGGCTATGAGGCTGCTGCCCTGACAGGGAGGAACAAGCTCTTATGAGATGGCTGGAGAAAGCCAGGTAAGCTCCCTTTCATCTCCTGTCCTCCTAGCAGCACCTGAGGACATGGGGTTTGCTCCCTTCAGAAGATGCAGCATAAGGTACCACCTTGGACAGACCTCAGTAGACACATACCTGCTTGACTTCTGAACATGAATTTCCTGGCCTCTAGAACTACAAGGAATGAATATCTGTTCCTCATAAAAATCCAAGTCAATAGTATTTTGTTATAGCAGCCCAGGGCACAAATGAATAACCTAAGGATGATTTTATTTTTCCCAGTCATCCTGGCAGTAGACAGTGAAAAGGGGAGAGTGAGTTGGGAGAGCCGCTCCTTCTCTTCTACATTCCACTATCATGAAGTCCGTCTCAGGGCTGGAAAGATGGCCCAACAGGTAAAAGCACTTGCTGCACGAGCATGAAAACCTGGTTTTGATCCACAACACCCGTGTAAAAAAGCTGGGCATGGAGACAGGAAGCTGACTGAAGTTCCCTGATGAGCCAGTCTAATCAAAATATAGCAAGTTCCCGTGTCTCAAGGAAATAAGGCAAATGAGCAAATAGTAGAGGACACCAAACATCTCCCAATAGTGTCTACATACACATGCATGGGACCCAAGTGTCTGTACACACGTGCATGCAACACACCACACACACACACACACACAGGAAGGAGGAAGGAGGGAAGGAAGGAAAGGAGGGAGGGAGGGAGGGAAGGAAGGAAGGAAGGAAGGAAGGAAGGAAGGAAGGAAGGAAGGAAGGAAGGAAGGAAGGAAGGAAGGAAAAAAAAGGGAAGGCAGGGAGGAGTACACTTCACTTAGTTGGGGCAAAAGCTCAGGATACACTACATAACAGTCCAGTGCTCTTGATCCACACACAGTTCTCACCTGAGCCAATGCCTTCAGTGTGCTGTGTGTCTAGCTATTGGCATTCCAGAGAGACAACCTCAAGCTTCGAAATATCTGATCAAACAAGCCAGCAGTCCTCAGAGTGTTCCCCTAGGAATCTGTGACAGACTGACATCCCAACAGAGCACTGTCATCAGATGTGAACAGTACAAGATCTTCATCCACAGAATCTTCAACGCATGTTGGAGTCTTCAAACTGGCTTACAAGTGGTGTCTGTTCTGCTTCTAGAGCTGACTCAGTGAGGCAATATTCTTCCCAACTCTCAAGACAAGAACTGAAACTCAAAATGGTGGATTTAATAATATAATTATACTGTATTTCCCAAAGCCTTTCTCCATTTAAACTTCCCAGAATAAGGTGTGGGGAAATTGTCTGACAAAGATGACTGATTGAGATCTATCCAGCTCCACCTGAAGGCAGTACAACGCACGGCACTGAGTACGAGAGCTGGACAGGCCTGGATTAGCACCTCACTTTCAGTTCCTTCAGTGGAGGTGAACTGCCCTCACACCTCTTACTCCCTTTATACATAAGATAAAATGTTTGCAACCTTACAAAGTATTTGTAAGGATTAAATCCAAAGTGCTCACACAGGTTTGTGATGTCCTGTGACAACCCCCCCCCCGCGTGTGTGTGCGCACACACACACACACACTTGCCCCTCCAGCCTCATTCCCCTGAAGCACACTCTGTCATCTGCTCAGTCCACATGCTCCCGCCTCAGTGCCTTTGCACTGGCTTGTTTGTGTTGAACAACTTTCCTCCAGAGAGTTCCCTGGTCACTCCCTCATCTCCTCCAATCCTTTGCTTAATTCAAACATCATCTTGTTCGGAGGTCTTACCAGATTACTCTTCCCAAAACTAAGAACCTGTCACCCCATTCGTTCATAGCCTACTGAGGCTTCCTAACACCCTAGCCTCTGGTATTTTTCTCTGATGTGGTTCAAACCATCTTCTTTCATCACTCCATGTTGTCATCGTGAGAGTATCAATATTAATTTCCCTGCTTTATTCTCTGAGCCTGAAACAGCTCCCAACACATAGTAGGTGCTCACCCAGTATCTGTTGAATTAGCCAATTAAATATAAGGTATTATTCAGGGAATAAAGATTCATTCCATTTCATCTTCACAATAGTCCTACTATTAACAGAGCACCTACTGGGTATCAGGACTCATGCTAAGCATTCTACTAACAATGTCTGCATGAAGCATCATTTCTAATACCTGGAGCTTCTAACCACTTACCCTCAGTGTTCAGCAATAACCCTCTCTCGCCTGTCATTTTTTGCATCCCTGCTTCTTCCAAAACCAGTCTCCCAGATGTGTGCAAGGAACCAGTGAGTCTTTTAATTAAAACAGTCTCCTATGATGAATCTGTTATTACAGAGCTTTACCTATGTAAAACATTAATAATACAAATTTCATTTGTTTATGTCACTGCCAAGCATTAATTTTTAATAGCAAAATGTATGAGTTATGAAAGGCATTAATGCAAACCAAATCACCAGCTGAGGATGAAAAGGAAATCTATTTTTTAGGGCAAGCGGTGGTGATGAAATATTATTGTGGCTTCCAAGCAAAGAGAAAGAAAAAATATATTTCTTCATCCTTCAGCAAAAATTAAAAACAGGGCTAGATGATAAAAAGGACTTTATCATCACCTTAACATCAAATTGGAGCAGGGCCATCCCTTTCATCCCACTGGCTCTCTGGTGGCAATTTCAAAGCAAGAAGTTTATGCAAAATTGTCCTAATTACCAGTTCCAGACACATTAATACTTTTGGGATACAATATTAATAATAATTTGTTACGTTTGTATGGGATGACAGTTTACAAAGCCTTTTCCTCCATTTCCTCAACTGACTCCACAGCAGGGGAGAGATGTCCCTATTTCAAGGATTTCAGGGAGGCACCAAAGAGTTAGGACATTTAGCATTTATTGGAAGATTGAAAGATAGTAGGAAGTAAAAAAGACAAGGGAGGGAGGAGGGAAGAAGGAGGAGGAGGGAGGAAAGAAAGAAGAGAAAGAGGAAGGGAAAGGAAGAGCCTGCCCAGCAGGCCAGCAGGATGTTTAGGAAGTAAGAGATAGAGCTATACTTCTCGGGCTCCATCCTCAGCCCTTCTCTGTGCCATCCCCTTCTCCCTGCATTCAGCCAAGGAGAGGCCAGGACAGGTCAGAAGAAGGGCATCTCCTCTGCCTGTCCTGCTCTTTCTGCCAGCACCACCTTCCTAGCAATGAGTCCGCAATCCTAGCTTCCAGGAGAAGGGGGGCCTCTTCATGATTCCCCCATATCCCCTCCCCCAAGAGCCCTCTGTCCTCTTTTCCCTGTAGTCCATCAGGGTGATGGGTTTCTACTGTTGCTGGTCTCTGTGGGCCTCTGCCTCCCTTGTTCATTCCCTTATTCTAGATCACACTTCTGCCAGGAGCTCCTCACTAAAATGCTCTTCAGCAGACGAGAGTTCATTTAGGGAGATTTTCCTTCCTCCTTGGAGTCTGACTTACACTCCAAGTCTCACACGACACCCTTGTATAAAGGGAACTCACTCAACAACATGGGACTGAAGAAAACAAGGCCCATTCTCATTTCTCTGGGGTTTCCTCCTTGCTAAAGAATGCCCACAGCCAGTGAATTCAAGCCAGCTGTGGAGCTGCTGGTGCCTACTTTGGGGTCTTACCTGAAACAACTGGAGATAGGTGTGGCCTGGATTGAGAAAGTGAGAACAGTCTGAACACTCAGCATGTTCCAGACGAGAAAACAAAGAGAATGGCACACATATGCTTGGGGCGATGGATGTTACACTGTTCCAATTTTTTATAAGGTTATCTACCTTAGCCTGTGATAGTTACCTATTCACCTGTTGTGTAGCCATTACTGTCCCCAGTGCACTGCAAATGAGGACATTGAAACTTCACGGAAGGCATTTGCTTTGCTAAGTTCATGCAGTCATTATTATCAAAAGATGCCTTTTTTGTTGTTTTTATCAAAGTAGAGTCTCACTCTAATCCAGGCTGACCTGGAACTCACTCTGTAGTCCCAGGCTAGCCTTGAACTCTCAGTGATCCTCCTGCTTCTGCCTCTCAAGTGCTAGGATTAAAGGCATGTGCCACCATTCCTGGCTACAGTTGTCTTTTGTGGATGGTTCTTGAGTAACATTCTCAATTGTATGACTCACACATCTAATCCTCTCAACAACCCTCTGAGAGAGCCACTCTTCACATTCCAATTTTGTACATGAGGAAACTGGGGCTCATGTTATGCAAGAATGTGATGTCACACTATTTCCTTCTAGGCAAGGCCCCATGTTATCCCTCTCCATCACATGGCTTCTGCTTGGAAACAAGCAGCATAGATAGTTCTCAGCTACTCTGCTGAGTGATACGCTAGGTATCACATGGAAGTCCCATCCTCTCTCTTCCCCTCCTATTTCCCAGGTAGTTTCTGTGACAACCATGTTAACTGTTGGTCTCATGGAAGAATAAAGTATAACAAATAAAAATCCTAAGGTGGTTTTAATAAGTATTCTTAGGAAAAATTAATCCTGGAGGCCTTTGAATCTGATAGAATGTTTTTATTTTATTTTATATTTTTTTGCATCTGTACATGTGCATGGTGTCTGTGTGTGCATATGCATGCTTGCATGTGTGTGTGGGTGTGTGAGGATTCCAAAGACTGATGCCAGGCATCCCCCTCAATCACTCTCCTCATAAACTGAGGCAAGGACTATCCCTTGAAGCCAGAGATCCCTGTTTTGGCTTATCTAGCTAGCCAGCTTGCCCAGGGGATACAGTCTCTATCTCCTGGGTGGTGGGATTACAAGGCTGGCTACTATGCCCATCCAGCATTCACATGGGTGTGGGGATCCGAAGTCTGGTCCTCTCATGTATGCATAAATGATTTATCCACTGAGCCATCTCCTAGACGTTAATTTAATTTTAAAGGTAATACACTGTTATCATTATAATTAATTCAATGAAAAGTGAGTCTTCCCTCTCCTGAGCTAGCTTGGTCACCCATTTCTCAGAGGCAACCATTTTACATAATTTATGCTTTTGTTCCCTAGCAGAAACATTGACATATCTTATACCAATTGGATTGGGCTGAGTTGCTCTTCACAATGATTTCCTTCCCCCCTCAACACTAGATCACGGGCACCGGTGCCAGGGCTTTTGCTCATTTATTCATCAAATATCTGCTGGGCCTGGTTCCAGATGCAGTGTGAGGTAGCAGGTAGACACCAGTGTGTGCTTGGTCCCTAGCATCACAGCCATCTTCATCTGCGCAGCCGGGGTGAACTCAATACAGCACACCACACCCGAGAACTGCTAAGCCTATCATAAGCACCTCTTGACCTTAACATAGGAAAAAGTTACAGCAGAGGTGGTTCCAGATCTACTGATTTATATTAACACCACCCCTCGGTACTCAGTACAAGAGCTAGAGGTATACAGAAGTGACTCACACAAAGCCACCTGATTGGTTACTATGGATTCAGTATTTGAACTTGATCACTCTGACTCCACAGTCCATGATGCAAACCCAAATGCCTCTGCTTCTCATCCTTATCAAGGTCACCACTTGGAAATAATTGAGGTTGGAGGGGAGTATGCAATAAACATGCACGGTAAGTACCACTGAAGAGAAGCAGTGGGTCATGTAACAGTCTGTGATACATTATTTTTAAAGATTTTTTTAAAATATTTATTTATGTATCCATTTAACAGAGAGACAAAGAAGTAGAAAGAGAGAGAATGGGCACTCCAGGGCCTTTGGCCACTGCAAAAGAACTCCAGACGCACATGCCACCTTGTGCATCTGGCTTATGAGGGCCTGGGGGGTTCAAACCTGGGTTCTTTGGCTTTGCAGGGAAGCACCTTAATGCCTAAGTCATCTTTCCAGCCCATCTATTTGCGAGGAGAAATTGAGAGAGAATGAGCATGCCAGGTGCCAGGTCCTCTTGCCATTGCAAATGAACTCCAGATGCAAGCACCATTTGTGTGTCTGGCTTATCATGGGTCCTGGGTAATCAAACCTGGGAACCTGAGCCATCAAGCTTTGCAAGCAAGCATCTTTAACTACTGAGCCATTTCTCCACATTATTTTTTCATCTGTTTGTATAAAATGTGAGTGGTATATGTGGTGCACACACATAGGAGTGCAGATATGCACACGCTGTGTGACTGTGTGCACAAGCCAGAGTAGAACTTTGGGTATTCTTTTCTATTGCACACCTGTGTACTTCCTTGAGGTGGAGTCACTCGCTCTCTCAATCCAGAGCTGTTGTTTTTGTTTGGCAAGCCCCAGTAATTCTCTGCCACCCTCCCCCCCCTTTGCAGACTGGGGTTACAGACCTATGTGGACATGTCCAGCTTTTTATGTGTTTTCTGGGGAGTTAATCATGGGTGATGTCAGGTCATTATGCTTAAGTAGCAAGTTCCCTTAACCACTGAGCTGTCCCTTAAGCCCTTTATGGCACCCACTATCTTACATTTCTTAAGTATTTCCCTGCTGCTGGGCATTTGGGTCATTTCAGTATCACGAGTACCAACAACAAGCAGTGGCACTCTGGATTATAGGGTGCTGGCCAACATATATAAGATACACTCCTCGATGTGAAATAGCAATTATATTTTCAATTTTAATTTTAATGTTTTTATTTATTTGAGAGAGAGAAGGAGACAGAAAGATAAAGAGGCGGGAGTAGAGAATGGGCACACTGGGGCCTCTAGTCACTGCAAATGAACTCCAGAAGTATGTGCCACCTTGTACATCTGGCTTACATGGGTCCTTGGAAATCAATATTTTGATTTTGGCTCTGCAGGCAAGTGCCTTACCTGCTAAGCCATCTCTCTAGCCCATTTATTTTATTTTATTTACTTAAGAGAGGGAAAGAGGCAGAGAGAGAGAGAGAGAGAATGCATTTTTAATTTTGATAGATATTTCCAAATTTCTCTACAACTGTTATTTCCATTTCTTTTCTACTGGACACACTTCTATACATTTGTTAACTGTAGTCAATTCTTGATTATCATTCATTCATTACATTTGGAAAACCTACCATTTAGTGAAAAGAGTGAAAAAGAATTAAACAAGGACTCACAGACTTAGGAGTAAATCTCAGACCAAACACTTACTAGATAGATAATCATGAGTATGTCACAAACCTCAAAGTTGTGGGTCCTAGAAGAGAAAGAAACTAGAGGCGACAATACCCAGGGCCACCATGATAAGAAGTGACAGGAGTCACTTCTTGGCCTTTTGACTAAGACTAAATGGGAAAGAGAGGAACCACCTTGTCAGGGCTCCAGCGTGAAGCTGCCTAAAGGGAAGAGCAGCACTATTTAACCCAGGTAAAGTCTGGATGACTGGACATGTTTGGGATCTGTTGAGGTCACTTAAGTCCACTGAGGTGGTTTTAATATAAAATGCCCCCCATAACCTATTGTGTCTGCGATTAATCCTCGCACTTGATCCCCAGCTGGTGGAGCTTTTGGGAAATGGAGCATTGCTAAAGGAAGTATCACTAGGGTCGGGCCTCGGGGTGTGTGGTGGTTTGATTCAGGTGTCCTCCATAAACTTACATGTTCTGAATGCTAGGTTCCCAGCTGACAGAGATTTGGGAATTAATGCCTAATGGGGGCAGTGTATTGTTGGGGGTGGGCTTATAGGTATTATAGCCAGTTTCCCCTTGCCAGTGTCTGGCACACTCTCCTGTTCCTGTTGTCCACCTAATGTTGGCCAAAAGGTCATGTCCACTCTCTGCTCATGCCATCATTTTCCCCTACCGTCATGGAGCTTCCCCTTGAGTCTTTAAGCCAAAATAAACCTTTTTTTTTTTTTTTCCCAAAAGCTGCCCTTGGTCTGGTGATTTCTTCCAGCAATGTGATCCTAACTGCAATTGGGTGTTATAGCCAAGCCTTATTTGTCACATTGAGTTCACTCTATTTTCTCCCTACTGATGTGGAGGTGTGACAACCAGCTGTCTGCACCAGCCATGCTTCCCCTGCCATGCAGAAACCTCCCCTGGAAACTGTTGGCTAAAAACAACCCCCTTTTCTTTCATGAACCACTTCTGGTCAGGTGTTTAGTCCCAGCTACATCCACTCTGAGATTACAACCCACAAAAGTCTGATGACTACTTCCCACTGAAGTAAAGGAAATCTGCCTTCTGGAATCATGGGCCTTCCTCCTAGCTCTTCCCACCACCTTCCCACTCCCTCCCCCCTGACCTTTCACAGTTCCAGCCTCTCTTTTCCATTGAGAAAAATGCAGGTTTAGCAAGGACAAAGAAACATGCCCTCCCTCCTCCCTCTTCTTCCTTGCTCTTCCCACCTCAGAGAAGGCCATGCACAGGGATGGAATCTGAGAGACAAAACCTCTCTCCCTCTGCTTCACCCAGCACTGAAGGCTCACTTCAGACTCTACAAGGAAAAGGCATTTTGGCTCTAATATGAGGCTGATGTTTTGGCAATAAGCAGTCATGACTCTTGATACTCCGAAGACGACTGTTTTAACACCTTACGTAGCTGACGGAGGCTGTGAAGAAGAGAGCCCTCCACTTGTGGAGACTGGGATGGGGAGCAGCAGGCACAGCTAGCTGCAGATATGAGGAGAAAATTAAGGATTTTGTGTTTGCATCACCTCACTTTAAGATGCTTCATTATTAGTAAATAATGAGAGGATTGACTCAGCTGATCTTTCTACTTCTCCACTTCTGAGATTACATGATTTATTCATTCATTCAATGTGCATCTGAGAAGCACTTATGTACTGAGAGCTGAGCTAAACTGTGAAGGAAAAGTGTTCGCATAGCATCAGTACTCTAGAACTTTGCACCCCTGGGGAGGACAGGATGCTGTCACTGCCCTGGCCTGTAGTGGAGCATAGATATGTGCGAACACCCAGTGAGCAAAGGGGAGAGGAGCTGAGGAGACAAGGTGTGGTGGTTTGATTCAGGTGTCCCCCATGAAAATAGGTGTTCTGAATGCTAGATTCCCAGCTGATGGATATTTGGAAATTAACATCTCCTTAAGGGAGTGTATTGTTGGGGGTGGGCTTATGAGGGTTATAGCCAGTTTCCCCATGCCAGTGTTTGGCACACTCTCCTGTTGCTATTGTCCACCTGATGTTGGCAAGGGGGTGATATCCACCCTCTGCTCATGCCCTCATTTTCCCTGCCATCATGGAGCTTCTCCCTCAAGCCTATAAGCCAAACTAAACCTCTTTTTTCCCCACAAGCTGCTCTTGGTTGGGTGATTTCTACCTGTAATGCAAACCTGACTGCAACACAAGGCAACCTGAGTCCCCTACAGTGAGGAGATCTTGTTGAGATCCAGCAGTTACTTCCTCATTCTTGGAAACAAATGCCTGACCAGAATTGGCTTGTGGAGGGACAACAGTTTATTAGGCATATAGTTCCAGAGGACAGAGCCCATCATGGCAGGCAAAGTATGTCACATCACCACATGGGCTGGAAGGAAATAGAGAAAAAGAGAGAAAAAAAGTAGGGACAGGCTTTAATGCCTCAAAGCCTTACTCCAGTGGCAGCTTTCCAGCAAGGCTTCACTCCCCAAGGGTTGGTTCCCCAACCTTCCCAAAAGAATGCCACTTTGTTGAGGACCAAGTGTTCAAACACGTGAGTCTATGGCAGGGGTGGGGTGTGTATTATAGTCAAACCACCACATAAGAGAAGAAGTGAAAAATGAAATATTCTAGACAGAGTACAGAGTTTGTGCAAGAGTGTGTAGAACCATGGTATTTGGAGGAACAGCAAAGAGGTCTAGAAGGTGATGTCAGGAATGAGAAAATGAAAGACATAAGGCCCCAAAACTCAAATGGGAAGGCAAGCCAAGGAGCTTGGGCTTTCTTCCCAAGGTGATGGGAGTCATAGGAAGGTTCAAGACCCATCTGGTCTGTGACCAGAAAAGGTTCCTAGGAAGTTGGTTCTTGATCCATGTGGAGGATACACCGGAGGGTAGTAACAGAATCAGTATCTACTCTCCACATCTGCGTGTGCCCCAAAAAGCCATGTTAGTCTACCTTTTCTCCTATCCCCACAGGCTCAAGAAAGTGCCCTCTCCTTTGATTAGGCACTACTCCAGCATAATGGGTCCTAGATTAGAGGAAAAAAAGCTGACATTTTCCAAGATATATCATTTGGAGAAACTCAAGCTGTAGCTTTACCTGGGATAACTGCATCTGAGCATGCGCAGACGCATCGCGGACTGACATGAGAATGTAGTGGCTGGCATTGCTATTGGTGAAGCCAGACAACTGGGTCTGAATCTTGGCTCTGTCACTTCTTTGTCATGTGTTCTTATATCTATTCAACCTCCCTGTGCACAGTGCCTCTATTTGTCAACATGGAATAAGGATTACATCACCTCAGAGGGTTGTCATGGGGATGGGCTTTAGTTTGCTAATATGCACAAAGGTTTTGACAGGATACCTGGGCTATCTAAATGCCCAATATACACTGGCTACTGTTACTTATTGTGTGCCTATATATAGAGAGGGGACATGAACTGTGTTACACATCAAGAGGACACGAAAAGAGAGGGTTAGCACAGAGCAGTCTGAGCAAGAAAGACCTGATTATGTTCTACAGCTGAAAGGACAAGTTGGCTGAGTGGCTCTCCATGACGTAGAGTGATAGTGGATGTGGTATTCAGGCAGAAGATAGGAGCCAGACCAGGTGGGGTCCGGTGAATGTCAGAAAAGGGTTTGTGACTTATTCTAAGTGCAATAGGCCAGTGAAAAGTTCTACCAGGAAGTGATCTGATTGAAGCATTTGAAATGCTAGTATGGAGGACCTGTGGAGGCAGGAACACAGAGCAGTATAACACCAGTCTGGAAGCTATAGTGAAAGTCTATGAAAGAGAAAAATGACCTAGAACTGGCCATTCGCCCTCTCCAGGCCAATGAACATCTTCGAGATGTTAACAGCATCTCACACCTTTCTTTCTGTGAACTACTTCCTCACTCAGGACTCAGGGCATCTGCTGTGGCTCTGAACCCAGGATGTAGGGAACGAACGCCCTCAATTGGATAAAACAGAAAAGAGAACAATCTTCTTCATACAGGAGCTCATCAATGAGGATACCCACATGGGCTGGTGAAATGATTCAGTGGGTAAAGTGTTTGACACACAGGCTGAGGATCTGAGTTCTGAGTTTGGAGACCCAGTATCCACTTAAAATGCCAGGCTTTGTGGCACATGCCTATAATACCAGAAATATAGAGGTAGAGTCATTGAACCCCTGGGGCTCACTAACTAGCTAGTCTAGCAAAATTGGTGAGTTATAAATTCATCCAGAGACTGTCTTAAAGAATAAAGTGGAGAGATACTGAGCTTTCCCACAGTGGCCTCTGACTTCATATCCATGCACACACATGTACACATAAAGCCTTACACATATATGCATGCACACACATACAAATATGTGTACACACACGCATACAAATAACACAACACATTCAAAATAAAAAATAATAAACTAAAGTGAAGTAAGAAAATAACTACCAGCCTGGCAATATCAGTCCTCAAAGCTATGCACTTGACCCAGCTATAAAATTCTAAATGCAGCCAGTCTGCAATGAGCTTCATAATGACATGCTAACACCACAGAGGAGCAGGTCAAGCCTCAAAAGAGCCACCAGACTATCAAACATGGGAACCATTTCTAAAACCCAGGTCTTTATGCTGCAGGCATTAGTTTCTAGTCAATTCCAAGTCTCGCTGAAATGGATAATTGTGTGGATGGAGCCCACAGGGTGTTCTTTCAGGTGGTTCCCCAAATGAAGAAGTAGGCTTCATCTACTGCAATCTGTTTAGTGTTTCCTGCCTCATCTCACATGTGGCCCCAGCATAATACCCATGAGAGAAAGATTGTATGATACTATTCTCAACAGAGCCATTTGTTCCTGAGCACAGAGCTGAAGAGAGAGCACTGGGAATCAGTGAATGTCAAACAGTTAAACGACAGCTCATCAACAGCTCACAGGAAGGTATAAACCTGATAATCCTGTGACATCTTCAACTTGTGCCCCTAAGTCTGTTCTTAGATATAAGGCCATAGTCATACTCACCCTAAGAACTTCATTTGGCCACTTTCCTCATTTGGCACAAGCCTCAACTTTTTCCTTGACAAATATTTGCACTCCCAAATAATCCATCCTTCATCTCTGACCTGTCCATAATTTTAGCCACACCTGGTTCTTGTAGAATGTAGTATTTGGATCTGAGGACAAAAGGAAGGCGCCTCTGCTGATTTCTTAGGACTGCCATCACAAGTTGCCACAAACAGGGTGACTTATAATAACAGCAACTTATTCTCTCACACCTCTGAAAGGCAAACATCTGGAATCAAGGTGTTGCCAGAGACACCCTCCCTCTGAAGGTGCTAGAGTACAGGACACTTCATTGTCTCTTCCAGCAAATGTTGCTGTTTCTTGGCTCTGGTCTCCCATACTTAATATTTGTCTTGCTCTTCACCGGTCATCTTCTGTGACCCAAATCCTCTCCTCTTCTCATAAGGACATGCCAGTCATTAGATGTGGAGCCCACCCCATCCAAAATAACCTCATCTTAACTACATCTGTAAAGGTCAGATTTCTGAGTATATTCACATTCTGAGTTCCAGAAAGACAGGAATTTGGGGGATAGTATTCAACACAGTGGGAGTCTTTATTGAGAACTATAAAAAAAAAAAAGTCAAACCATTTGCACTACAAAAATCAAGTTCTTGCTAACCTTGCTGCAGCACCCAATCTTTTCTGTTAATGACCTTGACTGTTCTGGATATAGGACATTTCCTTTCAACTTTCTGACAAAGGAACCCAGACTGGGGGAATCAGAGGAAGTAGAACAGGCCCAGAGTGGAAAAGGTGAGCTTGGTCAATGGCCTGGGAGCATGGTTGGCATCAGATTGGAGTTCATCTCACCTTGCCACCCTGCCTTGGTAAAACAGGTGTATGAGTGTGTCTGTGTGTCCCTATTGCAGTTATCAGGCTCCTGGGAGCACAGAGCTAATGACACAAAGAGAATGAGGCCGGCAACATTTTGGTTTCTCTGGGCTGCCAAAGGCCTGTGGGCTGACATCTTGGAAGCAGAATTGTATACTCTGACCAGATCCTGACCAGGAGCCTGCCCACAAGTTTTGCTCAGCTTCCAAACTATTCTGCCTCCTAGCAGAATAGACTTGACCTCCACATGCATATAAACACATACCTACACACACACACACACATACAGAGAGAGAGAGAGAAAGAAAGAGAGAGATTAAATGGACTTGGATAGAAGCATGCACGCTAACTCACATCTAGCATAAGCCCCATCACCCTGATGAGAACATAAAGAAATGAGTCAGATGCATAGAGGCTGCCAGGGCCTGGAAGGAGCATGTGCTCAGGGTGGGCTGGCACCTGACTAGCCTGAGACTGAACCTAAATGTGCCATTCCCCACAGCAGAGTGCCCAACAGCATCTGCTGCCAGTAGCCTTAGTTTCCTTACCCATGGCTGTGAGGCTGTTCAGCTGTCAGTGAGGACAGCATGAAATCACGTGTTTTTCTAATACGAGTTTTTCACAGTGTGGTACCTGTGAGAAATCTAGACACACCCTTAGCACACTGCTTCACCTATCATAGGTGCTTTCCTAAAGGAAAGCTCAGCCATTCTGTCCAGTGCAATGTGGAGAAAATACAGAGGCCAAAATGGATGAACAGCATGTAGCTATTTTTAGAGAAAAGTACTTTTAATAAGTAGCTCACCTCTTCTTCCAATAAAAAAATGTAATTTAGAAAACTAGGTAGCAGTATGAAAAATATTCGAAGTAAAAAGGCAGTAAATAACACTGCATATGCATGACGTTTCATAAACTGTGTTGATCTAACAAGATGAAGAAAAATGTCACCTCTCTCCCCTCACCATCCACCCTCTGCATTCCTTTTGGTAATGGGGTGTATTCTTTGTGCTACATGTGGACAGTAATGGGCAAGATGGAAAGGTTTTCTTGTGATTTCAGGGAAGGACATCATGGTGAGGGGAGGAAGAGGGAAAGAAAAGGGCAAATTACCTGCTTTAGGGAGTCACGTTAATAACCCACCCACAGTGGCTGGTGAGGAGCTTTTAAGTTTAGTTTGTTTTTGTTTGATTTTCATTTCTATAATCATTTTTAAGTTCTCATTAGTATGCCATTGTTTATAGAACTATTAGATAAAGATGCTGTCATATATGTGCTATGCTTTGAACATATTCCCCATACTCCATCAATCTCTCCTTTCTTACCCCCTCCCTCTCCCGCTAGTCTCCTCTATTCACCTAGATTATTTTACTCCTATTTTCATGTCATATATATTTATTATTTTATGTATCTATATAGAACTTAAGAACCACAAATGAGGGAAAATATGTGATACTTGTTTTTCTAAGACTGGTTTTCTTTACTTAATATGAGCATCATCAATTCCTACAAAAAAACATAGCTTCTTTATGTCTAAAAAATGTTCATTGTGTATATACCCTACATTTCTTCAATTCCTCTGTTGTTGGGCACCTAGGTTGGCTTGTTAACAGCTGTTGTGAATAGTACTGCAATAAACATTGATGTGCAAATTCTGTGATATGTTCACTTATAGTTATTTGGATAAGAACCCGGGAGTGGTATAACTGGGTCATCCTGATAGATCGTTTAGTTTTGCTTTGTTTTATTTAGTTTAGTGAGGATATTTCATACTGACATCCATAGAGGAAAAACTAGTTTATACTCCCGTCAGTAGTGTATAAAGCTTCCCTTTTTCATATCCTTGTTCTAGGCATTTTAAGTTGACAATCAATGTTAACCTTCACATTGGACAAGCTTCCATCCACAGACAAACATTCTACACGATGCAGAAATGCCCAACTCCTCCGCAGACCGACAGCACTGTGGATGGTAAACTTCTTTCATTGAGTCAGTAAAAATGGCATATCATTGTTGCTTTAATTTTTGTTTCTTTGATCACCATTAAGATAGATGATTTGTATTTCATTGTTTATGAATTATACATTTATAACCTCTGACCATTTTCTAATTGGAATTTCTTTTTTTTTTTTTTTTCTCTTGTGAATTTTAATTACTTGTCTCCCATATTGGCTCTAAATACTTCCTTGGTTTATACTTAACTGTCAAACAAACTTATAGAAGTTTTGAAAAATGCTTTTTTAATTTAGATAATTTTATTAAGTTAATCTAATTAGCTATTTAATGAACTCTTATCAATATTGTATTTTATGAGTTCTTTTTCTTTTAACTACTTAGAGAGGTTTTATCCAATTCTGTAGTCAAGTGAATATTTATTTGCTTCATAATTTATAAAAACAATTTCAGAACATACTCATTTTTTTAAATCTTAATGTGATTTCTCTTTTCAGTTTTTTTCTTATATTACTAAAATTGAGTAATTTATAGGATCTAGAGATTGAACTCCATGCATTTGGAATGACCATGTATATGGTACCTGGAACAACTTTTCACTTAATGATGAGCTATTGAAAATGGGACCATGTTCCTTATTTCTTTCTCTGTACCTACTCCTGTCACAGAACAGGATCCTCCATAGCTAGCAAGTCTTTCTACCAACTGCACATTTGGCTTGATATAAAACTCTTAAACCACAACTTCTCTCCCAAACTTATGTAGAAAATATTGTACCAGCTTCTAACTTTTAGTTTTGCTCTCAATAGTTTTCTATGCTCTGTAAATATTTAAGTAGACAATTTATTTTATGAAACTAGAGAAGAATTTTTCCAGTAATCATATAAGATTAAATTTTTAAGATAATTGTGTGAGGTTCCCTTCACTCTCTCATATTTATTGATAGTTTATATCATGTCCACTTAGCTCATTTTAATTTACTCAAGAAATTCCACTTATCCAGATTTTCAAATTCACAGAAGTAGGATTTTAGTAGTATTTTACCTTAGTTACATTTATCCATGTTTAGATTCCTTTTGTACTATCCAATGTTGAATATTCGTGGGTTTTTTTCAGTTGTCCAGATTGCCAAGGATCATTTTGTATTCACCTTCTTAGAAGATTTTAATTTTTAATTGTTTCAATTGTACTTATATTTCTTTGCTAGTTTATTAATTAGTTATAAATTATTAATTACTTATTGATTTATTAAATTACTTGATTTCTGGTCTCACTGTATTCTGTTCTTTCTGTTTGCCTTGGGTTAATTTTATGTTCCTTGTCCTTTCTGAGTTGAATCCTAGTTTATTTTTCTTTCCCTCTCTCTCTTGCCTGGTTTCTTAAAGGGTATGAATGTCCCTTTGGGTATATATTTGGCAATATTCCATCAGTATTGGTAAGTTATATGCTTGTACTTACAGTGCTCTGCACACTCTGTAATTGTGTTTGCTTTGATTTAATCATGACTAAGGAGTAATTGAAATTCTTCCTTATCTCATTGAGCCCCCTTCTCATTTCAACTTGTTTTTTTGATTTTAGATGCTTTTTCTTCTTAATGTCAGTCAAGGATAGTATTCTTGATGCTTATTTTTTTTTTCTTGGAGTCTAAAAAATATGTGCTTTCATCACTGATCTCTGATCTATGACAAGTTTTTTTCCTAGGATCATTTTCTTGTTGTCATAATCAAGAAAGTCATAGCTTCTCTAGGTCCTGTTAGAACACAGCTATAAGACATGTACTTCCCCTGTCAAAAGAAATCCTCAAATATTCCTTTTTTTATTAAAAAAAAGGGGGGGGATCCTAAAAAGAGGGTTCTTGGCCTGGAGGGATGGCTTAGTGGTTAAAGGAGCTTGCCTGTGAAGCCTAAGAACTTGGGTTCAAATCTCCAGGTCCCACATAAGCCAGACACACAGTGGTGCAAGTATGCAATGTTGTACATCTGCACTAGGGATTGCATACATCTGGAATTGTTTGCAGTGGCTGAAGGCTCTGGCGTGCCCATTCATGTATCCCTTCGACAAACGTGTTTTTCCAAACATGTTCTCCAGGTATTGGCACTGTTTGAGAAAGAGTGTGGAATCTCTAGGAGATGTAGTTTTGCTAGACGAAGTAGATTACTGGTGGAGGACCTTAAAAGTTCATAGACCAGCCCCACTTCCTGTTGATTCTTTGCTTCCTGACTTAAATGTGAAAAGCTGGTTACTGACCCCTGTACCATGCCTTCCCAGTTATGATTCAAATACCCACTTGGAACTATACACTGAATTAAATGCTTTCCTTCCTTAAATTGCTGGCTGGTATATTGATCCAGCAAATGATACAACACCAATTGCCAGTTAATAAATAAGGGATATAATTTTCATGTAAAAAATAAATCAATAAATAAATAAATAAAATTTTAAAAAGGGAAGGATCTCATGAAACCCAGACTGACCTTGAACTTACAATGTAGCCAAGAAAGACAACCTTGAACTTCTGGTCCTCCTAATTCCACTCTCCAAGTACTGGGATAACAAGCATGTGTCACTATGGCTAGTTTGTGTGGTACTGGGTATTAAACCCAGGGCCTTCCATATGCTAAACAGGCACTCTACCAACTGAGATACATTCCACATAGAACTCATAGCTAAGTCTCTACCAGAGAATTCAGCCTGACTGAGGAAATCTCTTCTATAATCAGGACTAGCTCTCTGATCCTTGGGGCCAGAATAACCCACAGGGAAAAGACAGTGGGCCAGCATGTAGTGTCACGTGACATCCTGTGTCCATTCCTCTGCCTAGCCTCCCTCTTTTGTGCTGTTTGAACTTCACAATGAAAAAATGGAACTCTAGCGAGGGTGACAGAGCATGTACAAGTGCATGTGCACACACACACACACACACACACACACACACACACACACACCTGCTTTCCACATTGAGAATCGCTGTCTGGGACTGAACACAGAACAGGCTAGATTAGAAGAGCGGCACAAGTAAAGGGAGAGGAAAAGAGCAATACTCTGGGGCCTGCTGAAAGAGAGATGACTGCCCCATCTGCTGATCACTAGAGTCCCAGAATCTGAGCATCAAGGAAAGCCCTACAAATCTCTTGTTGATCTTAATCTTATGGCCTCAGTATCCTAAGGCCAATGCAAAGCCAGTTTGCCTCAGTCTGTGCACAATGGCTTTAGGATTAGTGGAAGTGCCTCTCTGGTTCTGTACTCAGTAGATTTCCAAGTGGTTTTCTGTATATATTTGTGAACTCTCACCTGTGTTTTCATAGGTCTAATGGAGAACTTAAAGAGGCTTACCAGAGCCTGAGAGCCCAGTACCACTTTAATGATTATCTGCCATTAAAATTTGTTTTAGGGCTGGAGAGATGGCTTAGTGGTTAAGCACTTGCCTGTGAAGTCTAATGACCCTGGTTTGAGACTCAATTCCCCAGGACCCACGTAAGCCCGATACACAATGGGGCGGGTGCATCTGGAGCTCATTTGCAGTGGCTGGAGGCCCTGGCGTGCCCATCCTCTCTCTCTCTCTCTCTCTCTCTCTCTCTCTCTCTCTCTATCTATCTATCTATCTCTATCTGCCTCTTTCTCTCTCTGTCTGTCACTCTCAAATAAATAAGTTAAAATTTAATTTTTTAAAAAATTGTTTTATAAATTTATAAACATGTTATAAATGTGCTTGTACAATGAATTCCAGACTTATTGCCACCATGCTCATTCCCATCATTTCTTGCCTGGAATACTGGAAACTTGTCTTAACTCCTCTCCCTGCCTCCTGTCCTGACCCTTCCACCACAGTCACCAAGAGTGTTTTGGGTACAGATACTATTTGAGTCCCAAGAATGTGGAGATACAGGCCTGTCCTGAAGGAGCACAGTGTTGGGTAGAAGAGCAAAGGAACCAGGACTAACATGCTATCACGGTGAAGGTTATGGAAGGCAAGGTGGGTGTGCTGCGAGGTTGTGTAAGAATATCACTAAAGCCAAGAAACTTTCCCAAGGGGAGGAGCTGCCGGAAGGACAAGAGAGAGGCAACCAGGAAAAGAAAATGTTCCGGAACCTAAAGGACTCGAAGGAATGATAACAGAGAGGCCCCCAAAGCAATCAAGGAAAGCAGAAAACAACGGACAGAACAGAGTGACGAGCAACGTGTCTGATGAAGCCAACCAAGCCTGCCCTTTAGAAGGCCCTGAGTCCAAGCCAAGGAGAGCTTTGCTGTTTTTTAGGGTTAGAGTTATTTGTCAACCGTATGTATGTGTGTATGGGCGTTCCAATGTGTGTGGGCACGTGTGTGAGAGTGCATGTGCATGTGTATGTAGAGTTCAAAGGTCAACCTCTGCTATCTTCCTCAGTTACACGGCATCTTATGTTTTGCGACAAGATTCCTCACAGAATCTAGAGCTCACCAATCCGGCTAGACTAACCAGCCAGTAATACATAAGGATCTCCGTATCTCTGCCTCTCTAGTTCTGGAATCAGAGGTTTCTACATTGATGCTAGGGATCCATTCTCCCCAGCCTTGAATTTTCCTTTATTCTTTTCCTAAGGAAAATGTAAAGCTCACAGAATTCATGGCCAAGTGTGGTGGTAACAAGGCCTCTTGTGGAAGAGGAGGGGGAAATACTACATAGAGAGTGCCCCATGGCTGCTGCCATGGGCCTGGGAGGAAACACTGTTTAGAATATCAAGTCCACAGGCAAGTGGAAGCAAACCTGTAGGATTTGTTGTCCAGTAGGACCCACAAGCTTGCTTGTTTAAGACAGCAAACATAATCATGACTGGCTACTGATAAGCACCTTGCTGAATGTGGCTTTGGTCTGAACCCATGCTTAGAGCAAAGCCACAGTTCCCTCATCAGACAGGAAAGAAGACAGAAAAATGAACCAGGAACTATGCAAAGCCAACAGAGTCCCAGAGACACAGAGACAAGTATAATGTCCTCAGCACTATGCTACGTAATCCAGGAAAAACTAAGATAAAATACCTAGAACCTTCTAGAAGAGGCCATTTAGGATACTGATGGGAGAAGTGGCTGCTTTCAGATTGTTGTTGTTTTAAATAAATCATCAGTTTAAATTTCTAATAGAGTAAATAAGAACAAGTATAATAACCATATAAGCAACATTTCTTTGGTTCTTACTATAATTTTTCAGCGCTTTATGGGAAACTTGAGACCAAAACACAGAGAGCCACTGCATCCAGCAAGAGGCAAAACAAAAACAGTCTTTAATCTGATGCCAAAAGTGTATTAATTCCCAGTGTATACTGCACCAAATTTAGTAGCTTCAACAACATCCATCATTGTGTCCATTTGTTTCCAGTGGTCAGAATTCCTTGGATGGGGCAGCTGGATTCCCTGCACATGTCTCACAAGCGAAAATCAAGTCTTTGGCTGGGTCAGCCACCCTTACTTGAAGCTCAGAGACCTCATTCAAAGCAAGTGGTCTGGGCACAGTTCAGCCCCTTGTAGTTAGGTCACTGAGGTCTGCAATCTCCTGGCTATCCTGGGCTGAGATTGCCCTCGGCCCCTTGCTGTACTCTCCAGTTCTGGACGTTGTGTACCCCCCCCAAGGAGGGGGTGTTCCTGGTCTCCTGTCTTAGAGGTTTGTTCTGTAGCTTATTTAAGTCAGTGATCAAGGCAGTGGACTGAGGCAGCTGCAAAATGACTTAAGGAGGAAGAAAGGGCTCTCTGTGCTGAGTGAGGTCAGCAGGTCAATCACAGGAGCTAGAGGAAGGGTTCCCAGAATGAAAAGCGTACATTGGGAAATGACTAAGTGCAGCGAATGCCTCCCATTGCCCTGGCGTCAGGAGGAGGAAGGGTCAGCCCAGTGCTTCCTGCTTTGGCCATTTGCTATGAACTGGCTGGGGAAAAAATGCAAAGCAAATTAGCCCCACAAGTTCCTCAGTAATGCCACCCTACAAAGAGTGTTGTGGGCATTGCCCATGTCATGTCTAGTGCCTGGTACAAAAATTAACATACAGGAAAACTGTTCAAAAATTAAGAATTTCAGTGGCTTGGGGATGTAGCAAATTGGCACAGTAATTGTTTAGCATGGACAAAGCCCTCATTAGAAACCTACTGTCACATACACTGGGTGTGATGGTAGGCTTGTAATGTTACAGTCATCACAGCTACATTAAAACACACCCACCATGGCACGGGGAATTTTGCGGACAAGAGGGTGGAAAGACTACAAGAGCACAGATCGGGAGGGAACATCCAGAGGCATTGCCTCCCCGCTACAGTGACTGGCTGCAGCTCTCACAATTCATAGCCCACATCCCCATGGGGAATAGCAGCAGTCCCACTGAGGAGGGCCCTCGGTGGAATCGGGGCAGATAGGAGGGAAATGATGGCACCAACACATGATGTGTCCATACAAAGTCTCTACTTAATTTAAAAAAAAAAAAAAAACAGAAGAATTTTAAGCTAGGCTGGGCTTATATGAGACTCTCAAAGCAAGCAAAGAAAAAGTACTTAAGAACTTCAGGAGGGTAATAGTAGAGCATTCAACCACACAGGGCACCCTTACAAGAATGGCACCTTGAGCACTGCAGAGGCTACAGGAAAATGGCCCTGGGTGGCCCACAGTAAGAATCAGTTCTCACAGGGTGGAGCTGGAAAAGCTGATAGACATAGTTGAGTCCACTGTTTACTGGAAAGATCAGAAGAAGGGGATCACAGCCACAATCCTAGAGCAAGTCATGGATTGGAGTTCTTGTCTCTAGAGTAAGGGTTTTTATCATTACATGCCACCTGTGAAGCACTTCTGTCACCTGTTAAATCACAGATGACAAAAACTAAGTCCTATGGCATGTCAAGTTCTGAGACCTGCTATCTACCTGCTTCCACTCAGGCAGAAGCAGTGGGAATCCGTAGAGATTTTTCCAGATTTGCAGCATGGATTAGTGTTCTCTCTCCACCAAAATCCCACACACAATGTGGGTAGGTCGGTTTCTCTCTCTCTCTGGGTTTTAGTTTCTAGCTTGGGAAAGAATGGAGGCAGCTTGTCTGAAAGGTTCTTCCCAGACTTGGCTATGTGGAAACAACAGGGAGAAATGAATTTCCTAGCAAACCCATGGGGCATCCCACCCCCAGCAAGGACTGAGCTCTGGGCTAAGCAGGCCTCGGGTGAAATTAAACTCCGCTTTCAACTGAATTTGCCAGGTTTTCAGCCAAAATAATAATAATAATAAGTATCACAACTACAAGCTGTTCCAAGCCAAGCTGCCCTTAAACAGATAATCGGATTTGCATAATTGGGTGCTGCTAAGGTTTAAATAATTCATCAACGTGGCAGGCTCTTTTTCATAGCCAAACAGAACTGCCAGGCTCCTGTGAGAGAGGATCAATGGCAATCCGCATCCCGGGGATGTGAGCTGCAGCCTCAGGGTGCGGGACTGCTAGGTGAGATCCTGCTGCCTAGTTCTTGGCTGCCGTGTGGATTTGGACAAGGGATTTGTTTTCTTCCATGACACTGGGATGCCCAGAAAAGCTGACTCGTAGTTGAGGCAGAGAAACGCCAGAGCAGTTCTAGAAAAAACTAAATCTATCCTGACAGGCCTTAGGTCCCAGCAGACACAGAGGAAACAGTGATAAAGCACAAAGCCCCATGGTAAACTGAAGGGAGACAAAATGGAGGGGTGGTAATCAAACAACAGCAACAACAAAAAACCAGTGAGGGAGGAGACAATCTCTTCTACTCTTTCAAATCCAGGTTTGAAATCTCTGCAGGGTTGTTGTGGCCTGGGGAATAAAGCTAGACGGCACACACCTGGGGAAGAGATGTTGCCAGGTAATCTAGAGATGAGATTCCTAGTCATCTTACAAGAGTGTCAATGGCCCTCAGGCAGAAGGTCACTTGGAAATCACTTGTGGTCAGATAAAGTTTACTTCGGCATTTATGGCAACCAGGAAAATGCTTAATGAGGAACCCTGAAGCATCTGAATGAAGGCCTGCGAATGACGTGGAAACCGAGCCTTGGCCAGGTGATTTGGCATGGGGGTGTCCAGCAAGTGGAGGTCTATTGATCACTCAGGAAGTGGAAGGAATCCTACAGATGGAGAACTTCCACAGATCTCATATACTATAAAGGAGAGAAGACTACACAGCAGGCTGAAAGTGGAATGGACAAGAATAATCTCTCATATTCATTGGAAGAAGGCTTCACTTGGAACTTCTTTGATTTGCTCAATGACCTTGTTGCCCTCTGCGTCTAGACAAGACTGTCAGGAGGTCTGTGACCTCATCACAGTCATAGAGTCATCTTATCTGATGTTGGTGGTCTAGAAGGCTGTTTATTTTTAGCAGGAAATCACCACAGCACGGCTGGGAGTGCGCCCTGGGTCCTGAAGCACCAAAGGGCAAGTGTCAGGCAGCTCCCAGCTGTCACTTCTCTTCCCCACGGTCACACGGGAGAGTTGGTGCTGTTTCCTTCTGTGCACTCTGACCCAGAATGTCCGATGCTCACTTGGTCATCTGCCCCTTGAATGTGTTGCTTGTGTGGTGTTTCCACCAGAGACAGGGAATGGAACTCCATCCACATGGGGATCCACATGAGATGTCTAGACACCATGCCAGCTTCTTCCTGCCTCTCTTCCCTGTATCTAGCTCCATCACAATCCTGTTGCTTTTGCATCAAGATTACACTTTGGAGGTGGTGATGTTCTTGTTGGATTTGGATTACCTAATTCAGATGAGCAAATGGAAGTGAGGGGAAAGAGAAGGCAAAAGTTAATGTGAGTAAATGCCCAGAATCCTCTTGCTCTGTTAAGTAAAATTACAGGTCCCACAGACAATGACATAGCACCTTTGGTCTGCCTATCAGATTATGGAAGGTACCATTTCTTTAGATTCATCTGTTGTTATAGTTATCTTCTCACTGTTGAAATAAAGCACCTGACCAAAAGCAGCTGATGAGAGGAAAGGTTTTATCATTATCATCATTTATTATTATTATTATTATTATCATTATTATTATTATTATTATTATTATTTTGGCTTACAGTCTCAAGGGGAAACTCCATGATAGCAGGGAAAAGCATGGCATGAGCAAAGGTTGGACAATCACCTCTGCCCCAGCAGCTGAAAAGCAGCAGCAGGAGGAGTGAGCTGAGGTCTGGCAAGGAGGAGCTGGTGATAACACCCCTAATCCTGTCTCCAACAGCAAACCTCCTCCAGCAAGATTCCACCTCCCAGTTTGCCACCAGCTGAGTATCACGCATTCGGAACACATGACCTCATGGGAGACATCTGATTCAAACTATCGTACCTTGTCATCTGGCTGGCAACAGGGCTTCGTAGGCTTGTATTCAAACTATGGCTCAGACTTTTCTTTGTTATGTAACCTGTAGCTTGTTATTTCATCTTTCCTGAGTCTCAATGACTCCCTTTGTTAATTGGCATTTTCATAAAAGTGTGTGTGTGTGTGTGATGTGCACGTTTGGGTGCAGGTGGCACAACTAGCAGAGGGCGCACACACACCTCGCATGTACATGTGCATGTATGTGGATTCCAGGGTATGATCACAGGTATGACTTATCAAGTATTGTTCCTCCTTATTTTTTGAGCCGGTTTTTACTGGCCTGGACTTCAACAAGTAGGCTAGACTGTCTAGCTAGGAAGCACTAGGAATCAACCTGTCTCTACCTCCCCCAAGCTGGGATCACAAGTTCTAGTGATCATGCCCAGCCTTTTTTTAAAAAATTATTTATTTATTTATTTATTTGAGAGTGACAGAGACAGAGAGAAAGACAGATAGAGGGAGAGAGAGAGAATGGGCACGCCAGGGCTTCCAGCCTCTGCAAACGAACTCCAGATGCATGCACCCCCTTGTGCATCCAGCTAACGTGGGACCTGGGGAACCAAGCCTCGAACCGGGGTCCTTAGGCTTCACAGGCAAGCGCTTAACCACTAAGCCATCTCTCTAGCCCATGCCCAGCCTTTTGTTTCTGGGGTTAGAGACCCAACTCAGGTCCTCATGTTTGCATGGCAAGCAGTGTACCTAAAGCTATCTCCCTAGTCCCTAAGTGTATGTTTAAAAGGCTACATACTCAGCAGATGCTCAGTAACTGTTTCTTTTCTTTTCTGGATATAAGGAAACAATGTTATACCTTCCTTACACATCTATAGTATTATCAGAGACTTGGAGCTCCTCACCACCACTTATGTCATTGTGATTCGGTACATGCCTGTCCCTTGCTAGCTTTAATCTACATGAAACCTCATCTTGCATCCCTCCAACTGATGTCCATGGCAAAAAAAAAAAAAAAAAAACCTTGAGTAGAACATAGCAGACAGGCGGGGTGGGGGGTACCACATAAGGACCCTCAGTCAGACTTGCCTTCTCCCTGTCTGTTTTGAGGCCAGACAAGAAAGGCTGTTTTAGAGAGATGGGAATTGTCATTACCGCTTTTCTTCTCTTGATAATGGTCCTTTGGAATTGGGAGAAAAAAAAAAGAAAGAAAACATGTTGATACCCAATTTAGTATAATACTCAGGCTGTAGCATATATATAATCATGAAAATGATTCTTTGACCAAAATCACTACTGCATTTGCATTCAGTTTTAATATTGTGTTCTATCTACAATTTTTCTATTGGAGTTCTCATATGAAAAATTATATAATGTTAGTTGGCATTCTAGGAGAGCCCAAAGTAATTTAATGACCATACTCAAAATAAAATTTGATACGTAGTGATTTGGTCTCCCTTGTCCATGTCTGGTGACAGTAAGCTTACTCCTTCTGAAATTCTTCCTTTGAGGCCTTCAGGGTGATAAATATCAGCTTCCTCTTACCTCCTATTTTGAATTGATTATGAAAAAAGCACTGAGTCACTGGAGGATAATATATGCGCTTCACTGAGCAAATGAGGGCTGGTGTAGGAAATAATATGGGAGATGAGAGTGACCTTAGGACCAACTGACAGTGAGAGGTGGGTCTCCTACCTGGTCCTTGGTGGCTGCCTCACATGCCATGGGTGAAAGAGGATGAAGGGAGCAGAGCTAGCTTCTGGTGAGCCAGTGGCATATGACCCTTATGCCACTGCCACCGTTACAGGACTACCACCGCGGTACCGAAGGTACAATGCCCTCTTCCTACACTTGTAGTTAGCTTCACCAGAGACAGGTCACTCCATGGTGGAGGCCTCCTGCCAGGTGTGCAGTGGCAATCACATGAAGGAACACAGTTCCCAGGTGTGCCCTCTGTGTGCACTCTGTGGGTTTCACTCTCAGAGCCTAAGCAGGACAAGCAGTTAGAGGCAGCATGCACTCACAGCCCAGCAAGCCTCGCTTCTTACTCTGCCCTATCGTGAGATCCCACACGTCTCATGAAAGCTTCAGCGCCCCACACAAACACCTTCACCCTCGAGTCACCAGAGAGGGAAAAGACCACTCACGGCTGGTGTCTAGAATGCTTCCTGGAGGAATGGGATTCCCCACCCTTAGCTTTATGAAGCTATCATTGATAAGTGAAGATATATTTTGCTTATAATTTTAGTGCCTAAATACACTGTTATGGTCTGTTTGCAGACCACAGTCAATTAGGAAACACTCTCATCACCTCAGATAGTTTTCTTTATGTAGATAAATATGTGGTGAGAACATTAAGGATCTACTCTTTTAGCAACTTTTAGTATATTATTAACTATAATCATCAGTGACCAGGCTATACAAAATGTTTCTAGAAGTCATTTCTCCTAGCTAACTGAAACATTGAACCCTTCCGCCCACTTCCCTCCAATTCCCCCCCTACACCTCACCTCTCCCTGGCAACCACCACTCTAGCTTCTGCTTTTAGGAATTTGATTATTTTTTTCACATTTTCACATGTAAATGAAGTCATACAGAGTCCCAAAGTCCCTTACAAAGTTAAAGAGCACAAGAAGACTGAAGCCCATTGTGTCCAAGGAGACTTTGGAGAGCAGCCAGAGATGAGCTGTGCAGGTAGAGAAAGAAGGGCCCCGTAGCATGCCATCCAGAAAGCACATGTACCAACTCCTAATAGTGCCAGTTTCCTGAGCATCTCACTGTGTGCCAAACACAGTGTATTGACAACTATTACTTCATACCAGCTGCACAGCGACCCTATAAGAGAGGCAGATGTGCCCATTTCGAAGGTAAGAAACCAATGCTCAGACAAAATAAACATCAAAAATTTGAGGAATAGAAGAGACAAGATTTGAATCTTTGGCTACTTGACAGAAAACTCTTGTATGTTTAGCCATATCCCACTAGCTTGGATGCCTAACAGCCAACGAGGTGATCAAACAATGGACCTGGATGGTCCAGATGAAACACCTGCCCTTGTGCCCCCTTTTCAAACATCACTTTTCTATCAAGCTCCACTGTATTCCAGGGCTTGCTTCTCTCAACACCTCCAGGTCTTTCCCTACATTCACTCCTTTCACTTAAGCATCCTTATTTGAGCTTAATTAGGTTTGCACTGAGTTCATGAGCTACTGTGAACTTCATGGCTCTAAAGAGAAAATGGAGCTTTCTCACCAGGTGTTTATTACTTTCTCAAACCATCCCCAAAGCACTTTCAGATTCATTTCCAAGTTCCATCTGGTTAATGGGCACAGGTGAGAATGAGCAAGGGCTCCCCCTCTCCACTGTGCCCCACCTCAGTCCCCACCCACAGCATACCCAGATGTTCCCTACTCCACTAGCAAGATGATAACAATGAAATGAGAAAATTTAGAGACCAGACTTGGCCTCAAATGAGCCAAATTTAGCTATTCCATCTGGCTCTCCCCAGCTCTGCAAAGGATGAGAAGAACATATTTCATGAGAACCTACTATGTGCCAAGCACTGCACCTGCATTCTCAATCTATGCACTAAGATAATGGGGTGCAGAACTTGGGTTCTGTTCACTCACAGAGATTCCTTGCTAAGGATTTGTCTGGGCCTCGGTGTTCCCATAGGAAACTAGGGAAAAATTCAGTACTCACTTCCATGGCCTCTGTGACGATCATACGAGTTAGTGTCTGTAAAGTGCTCCAATAGGACTCAGTAAACATTTGTCACCATGACTACAGCTATTATTTCTAATAGCCTCATGACAGTTCTGTAAGACATGAATTTGCCTCATTGAAAGATAAGAAAATCAATTTGTAGAGGTAAAGCAAATTCCCCCCAGATTACCCAGGTAGGAAAACGATAAGTAACAGTAAGATCCTGACAGAAAGGGAAAGGAGGGGAGCGGTGGGAAGGGCAGGGGTGATAACAGGAAGGCAATGACAAGCAATAATGTCATAATGAAACCCATTATTCTGTATGCTAATTAAAAAATTTAGTAACAATAATAAAATAATCAATCCAACTTCCCTGCCAGCAAAGTACTTTCCCTGTCCCCCACATACCACTTGTAAGTCTGGTTGTCAATTTGACAAGATATAAAATCACCATGGAAACAAATCTCTGGGCATATCTGTGAGGGGTTTTCTAGATTAGGTTAATTGAGATGGGATGGACCCACCCTAACTGTGGATAGCACTATTCCATGGAGTGAGGTCCCAGGCTGAATATTTTTATTTGGAGTTTTAGTTATTTAATTATTTTTTGGTTTTTTTGAGGTGGGGTCTCACTTTAAGCCAAGCGGACCGGGAATTCACTATGTATTCTCAGGGTGGCCTCAAACTCACAGCAACCCTCCTACCTCTGCCTCCCAAGTGCTGGGATTAAAGGCATGATACACCAGGTCCAATTTTTTTTTATTTTTACTTTTTATTTTATTTTACGCATTTTGGAGAAAGTAAGCTAATCACCAGCATTTGACTCTCTGCTTCCTCAGTGTGTGCTGACTGAGACCAGCAGCCACTTGTGCTTCACCTTCCCTGCCATAATGGATGAAAACCTCAAGCTGGAAACTGAAATAAACTTTCTGGAAGTTGCTTCTGGTCAGCAGTTTTGTCTCAGCAATGGGAAAGTAGCTAACAGACCACTGTGCTCCCCTTTCTGTGGAACAGGGGCCCATAAAGGACAACAGCTGGCTTGTCTTGCCTTGTTTGTGACAGCCTCTTCCTATGGAGCCAGGCTGGCTAGAACTCTGGGTCCCACTCTCTCCACCTCCTAAGATGTTGGAATAGGATACAATTTTTCATAGAATAAACTTAGTCCTCTCTAAGGCAAAAGGACAAGGGAGTGGCCTCTGGAAGGTTTAGAATAGATGGCCACAGCCTTTGGTCACTCAGGAAATGCAGTTCTGCATTCCAAGTGTGAGCATGAATGAAAGAAACAGGGTTGGGAAGATAGCTTGGTGAGTAAGAGCACTTGCTATGTAAGCATGAACACCTGAGGTCCATTCCAAAGCAGCCATATCAAAACCAGGCATTTGCTGGATAGATGGCTTAGCAGTTAAGGTACTTGCCTGTGAAGCCTAAGGATCCATGTTCAACTCTCCAGATCTCATGTAAGCCAGATGCACAAATGTGAGGCAAGTGCAAGGTCGCACATGCCCACTACGTAGCACAAATGTCTGGAGTTCGATTTCAGTGGCTGAGGCCCTGGTGGGCCAATTTTCTCTCTCTCTCTCTCTTCCTCTCAAATAAAAAAAATAAGTAAAAATAAAAATAAACAGGCATGGCAGCTGATAACTGTAATCCCAGCAAGTGCTGAATGGGGCAGAGACAGGAAGACGGCTGGCAGTCACTGGACAGCCAGTTTGCAAAAAATGGCTGCTCCAGTTTCAGTGGAAGACTCTGTCTCAGGGAAATAAAGCAGAAAATAAATTAATATCCTCTTTGGCCACCACACACATGATGTGGGGCACATACATCTGCACCCATGTGTGCAAACACCATGCACACCACACGCACACGCACACACACCATTACCACCAAGAAAACAAAGAAGGTAAGCTTCATAAGCAGAGGTGGCAGCCAGGGATGGGGCTCAGAAGAGGTTTCCCAGGTGGGGAGCATTTGGGTGGTTTGTAAGGGATGAGGCAGCTTCACAGAGGAATGAAGGACAAACAGAAATTACCCCAAGGAGTGAATTCAAAAGACAAGAACCATGGGCACTTCAGGCTTATCCCAGAGTGAATAAGGTACCTGGTAAGTGCGGAGGATAAAGTGCTTAGTGGGAACAGTGGGCAAGGGCTTCAAGTGTCAAGAGAAGGCATTTAGGCATTGCTGTGCACGCAGCAGGAAGCCTCTTGGGGTTTTAAGCAGATAGGTGGCATAATCCAGGCTGAGATTTAGAAAGCTCAGTCAGTGGAGACTGAGTTGCAGAGGGAAATATTAGGAGGAAAATTAGCATTGAAGGGCCTCTCTTCACATGTGTGATCCTGTTCAACTTTCCCAATGATGTTAAAACCACAGTTTGCAAACCCACAGGCTGAGGACAAGATGCTGGAATGTTGCCTGCTCTCTATTTTTGTAAAATAACATTTCTTAAAATGCAATCATGTATTGCATACCATGTTTTGGTCCATAACACCACATACATTGACAGTGGTGCCACCAGGTGATGCAACCTAATGATGCTATTGCCATCTTAGACTATGGTGTTTGCATGATCAAATCACCCAATAACACATTTCTCAGAACATGATCTTGTTGTTAAGCTGGACAAGCCTGGAAAATGAGCCCTCATCCATTTATGTGTGGATCTGCCATTGCTTTTATGACACTCAGCAGAACGGGGGTTTGTGGTAAAGCCTGCCTAGCCTGTACATGCTAAAACATTTATGAACTGGCCCCTCCCAGAAAAAGCTCAAAATATTCCCATTAACAGTGGCTAGACTTATCCCCATTTTACACATGAGAAAACTGAGGCTCTCAGATGTTAGTCACTTGCCCAAGGTCACACAGCTTGCAGGTGAAAGCAGGACAGTGCACATGAGACCTGTGACAATTCAAGCATGAAACCAGGGAGGAGGCTCCCAAACATCTAATCCCAAATCTGCTGCAGAAGCCCCTTGCCCTCTTCTGCTCAGACCACCACCACTGCAGACAGCCCAGGGGACCCAGGAGCCACATTGTCAGTCAGAGCCCTCACTCTCATCCTCAAACCAGCATCAAATGACTAATTTAAAACTAATGCTTCCACCATGTCCACCCTGGCTGCCCCTTCTTCAGCTTATCACATCCTATTCAAATCCAAAATAAATTATTTCAGCTCTGCAGCTCTTTGGATAAAGAAAAAAATGAAATTAAAAAATAATTTTAAAAAGAAGAAAAAAGAAAGAGGAAAACCTTTGAAAGGACAGGCAACCTCCTCCCTTGCCCACAGGTCAAGACTTTTTATTTTTCTAAGTCCTCACTGACAACCTGAAGGAGAAGCTAAGCCCTGGAGGTCCTTGAGGACACTTCCTTCTAGACCCTAGACCTCCCATGTGCAACAGGACAGGACAGAAAGATGCATAGGTTTGGGATACAAAATGTATCCCTCTCTCCAGCTGGATAAATCACTGCTGGTGTCTTTAGATGACAGTCCCATGCCGGGGACAGGAATGGGAACCACTCATTACTTTTCAGTCATTGTTATTCACCTACTAGATAGATGCCAGGCACTGGGCAAGGCATTTGGCACACAGAGATAAATACAGGAGACTTTTCTCTTGCCTGCCATTCTCATCAAACTTTCAAACTCAGTTTTGAAGGCTTTTTCTCTTCCATCCTCACTATAGACTACCATAAACTCATTGGTGGAAGGTGAAGACAACATTATCAACAGCTTCATTGTATAAAAGCAAAACTGAGGCTTGAAGGGGTAAAGTAACTTACTCATGGCCATGCAGTGTGTTGGTAGCACAACAAACACATCTCATGTCACAGTGCCTGGTAAAATAACACAGTGGCTAAAACAGCCTGGGCAGACTGACTTAAGTTTGGTGGTCTGGGTGCATATTTCTTAACTTTTCTTGCTAAATCTTTCTTTGACCATTTCTTAAATGGGCAAAACAATCTCTGTCTTGTGGAATCATTGCCAGGAGTAAAAACTGAGCAATAGAATTTAATATAGATTTTGTTGTTGTTTTGTATTTGTTTTTGTTTTTGTTTTTCAAGGTATAGTCTCTCCAGCCCAGCCTGGCCTGGAATTAACTATGCAGTCTTTGGGTGGCCTTGAACTCATAGTGGTCCACCTACCTCTGCCTCCCAAGAGCTGGGATTAAAGGCGTGCACCACCATGCCTGCCTTGTTAGTGTAGTGTTTTAAGCACCATCAATTCTCGTTGAGTGACTTTTTTCTGCTATTGATGCTGGATGAGAATGGCGGCAGGACTGCAGAAGAAGAAGAGGAAGAAAGACAAGGAATGGAGGGCCATAGTGGTGATTAGTCAGCATCACAGCTTGACCTCCAGTGGCCTTTCCCCACAGCGCTTGATCTCTCTCAGTGAAATGAAAAGAGATCCAAGCTATGGTCCTGGCTGAACCATGGACATGGATGCACTTACCGTCTCATTGCTTGACAAAGATCCAGCCAGAAGCAGTTTGTTGGGAAGAAGGGTTTGTTTTCAGGATTACACAATCCAGAGACAACACCAGCAATGGCAGAAGAAGCTGCCTCACTTCCACAGAAAATTAGCAAAGAGATAACTACCCAAAAGCAAACATGAACAGCCAGCACTCAAAACTGCTCTGAACATACCTTAGGGATAGGCTACAAAATTCATCCCCAGTGGCACCTCCTCTTGCCCAGCAGGGTTTTGCCCACTGGATACTCAAGTTGTAAGCTTAATCAAAAAAAATATACCAGGCTGGGAGGGCATGCATTCACATTCAAATCACCATATCAGTCAGACATAGTTCATGAACTTGGATAGGTCCTCCCATCTCTCTGGTCTGTCCTCCCCACCCCCACAAGTTATGACGATGGGCAAGGGAAAGCTTCTTTTTTGTGCAACTGGTTGAGACTTGATGCCACAACAAGAGAAGAGGAACCCAGGCCCCCAGGTTGAAGAGGACTAGGGAGAAGGCTTGAGCAGCAGGGATGTTTTATAAACCAAACACCTCAAGCGTTGTGAAGGACACTTGCCTGCTCCACACCCTGGCAGTTTACATGCCTCTATTCTGTCTTCCTTGATTCAAGCAGAATTGTTGACTGGAAAGGTGGGACGCATGGGGCAGAAGTATGGGGCAAATCTCCCAAGCACTTACAGTGACTTTGGTGCTTGGTACTACTGTGCTTGGTGCTACCTTGGGGGACAATTTCCTTCAGGAACTTAGTTAGAGACCTTTCCAGGAGCACATATGTTAACCATCCAGTGCCTTGCTCAACAGCAGGACCCAAGGGCATCTTCTCCCATCTGGCTCTTGCTTTAGGCTGCTGTGGTATCCACTCTTAAGTGCTTTGCCTGGGGACTGGGGTCTCTAGTCAGATAAGCCAAGGTGGATACTTTGCCATTGCAGCCTGTCCAGGGAGATTTACAGAGAGGAGCCAAGACTGCAGGCAAAAATGAATGATGCCCACCAGCTGCATAACGAGGAAGAGCCTTCACTTGCTCAGCCTCACTTTCCCACACATGGGCTCTCACCATGGCTCCTGGGGATGCCAACTGGTCCCTCGGCAGTGGCTTTTGTATTGTTTCACTTCCTGACTCCTTCAAGAGGTCTCTGAGATTGGAGGCTAGGAGATAGCTGAAAGCACCTGCTGTATAAGCCTGGCAACCAGAGTTTGGATCCCCAAAACCCATGTAAAGCTAAACATAAACAGTACATGCTTCTGTCCTCCTAATGACCATTGGTGATAGGATGAAGGGTCAGGAGAACCCCCAAGCTCATAGGCCAGCCCTTTGCTGCTTCATGTAGGAAGACTGCTCTCCACAGTCCAATGCCCCGTAAGATAGCCAGCCTTTCCTCACCCCAGAGACCACCTTCTTGACAGATACCTCCAAGTCAGGCGAGCCCCACGTGCCCCAGCTCTGCCTCTGGCCCAGTGGAAAGAGAAGAGTCTTGGAGCCTGACCACTTGAGTTGGGTCTCTCCCTGAATGCTCAGGAGTTCAGGCCTCACCTCTGGACAATGGTGTAGCCTCCTGCAATATGCAGGAAGGACTTGTTGCAAGAGCTGAAACCCCAAGTGGATTGATTGTCTTGGACTGTTTTTCTCTTCCCTCCGTGCTTATCTTGCTCCAGGCAGCTGGTTCAATTAGGCTCTGATAGACTTATTTAACCCTTGCCTCTACTTCTTCAGGGACATCCTTTGGTCATTGTTTTACAGAAGAATGCTGGGGCTACATGGGCACCAGTGACATGCTTGGGCCACCTGGCTCATATTGGACAGGGCTTTGAGATCAGACACCAGTTCCTATGGACCACCCTGTGCCTGTACAAGTGCATTAATGTGCTTTCTGTCTTTTAAGTGTGTATATTCATATTCTTATGTTCACACATGCATGTGCATGTGGAGGTCAGAGGTGGACATTGCGTCTCCCAGGATCACTGTCCACTTTATTTTTTGAGATAGAGTCTCCCACTAAGCCCAAAGCTTGACAAGGCAAGACAGACAGCAAGCCCTAGGAATCCTCCTGCTTCTGCCTCCTCTACCACTGGATTACAGGTACGTGTTGGCACACCCAGAATGCTAGGTGAATGGTGAGGATTGGAACTCAGGTCTTCATGTTTGTGCAGCAAGTACTTTACCCACTGAGCCATCTCCCAACCCAAACAAACTTTTCTTAATACCAAGTTTGGGGAGCAGGTATTCTAAGCCGTGCCTTACCCAGATGACCCTGGAGAGAGTGGGACCAGCCCTTGGCCACACAGCTCCACTTCTCCGTGGCCAACAGGAAGAAGGGAGGTCCTACTGGTCCCCATGCTGGAGATATCTCCCTGCCCTCCAGCTGCCTCTTCTCCTAGCACTTGGTTATTTTAAAAGGACATAAGAAGGAAAAAAAAAAAAAAAACTTCATGAAATGTGAAACAGAGATGAAACTGATCGAAGACATCACATTGGTATTAAATTATGGATCGAGCCAAGCCTGCAGTCAGCTCCCTCCCCACTCTGGCCTCCTTGCCCACCCCTGGGCCAGCCACTGACAGCTTGTCAGGAAAGGTGATCCTGCACCTTGGGCTACTTGCTAATGGGCTTATTATGCTGTTGGGAGGGAGGAGGTAGGCAGGGAGGAGATACCTTGCTGTAACCTCCAAATCTCTGTGAGGACCATCCACCTTAGGCCTGGGATGGCTGGGCCATCTAGCATGGAGGCAGGAAGGGGGTATGACACTCTCCCTCACCTGTGCCCTGTAGGTCTGGGATGACTGGGTCTTCTAGAAGAAAGAGGGTGTGGCACCCTCCCTCACCTGAGTCCTGCATACCTGGAATGGCTGGGCCTTCTACCATAGGAGAGAGGGGATGTGTCACCCTCCCTCACCTGTGATCGGTCATGCTTGGAAGGGTCACATAAGGCCTGTATAGGAAGAGGTCTCTCGCTGAGATTTATCTAGACCTGGGCTTCAGTTCCAGCTATATTAATAGCTATGCCACCTTAGGTAAGTGCCTTACCTTCCCTTAATGTTTGTCTTCTCTATAACAAAACTAATAATATGTCAGCAATAACAAGGTTTTGGGACATATCTGTTTATTTGGATTTAGTTGGTGTTGGTTGGTTTGTAGCCCATGTTTGGAAAACACAACTCTCCTGCCTCACCTTCCAAATAATGGCATATAGGTCTGTACCACCATACCCAAAATAATTGTACGAGGTTCTTGCAAGACACAGAAATTTAAGGGTGACGGCCTCAGGGGTGAAGACTAGAACTTTATTTCAGATATCTACAGACTACTGAGTGATGGAATGTCAGCAAGTAAGCCATCAATTAATTTTTCGCTAACTAAATAAATGAATACATATGTAGCTCGACCTCTAAAGAAACTAACGATTGCAAGAAAGAGAGAGGTGACCAAGAATGTCCTTAGGTTTCCCTTCTAATAGTCAAGACTTGGGTCCCTGACTGTAAATGCAAACAAGGCTAAAGATTATAGGTGAGTCACCCAGGTGAAAGGAAGTGGCACACAGGAAAGGGTCAAACACTGTTCCAGAAACATCTGTTCTGAGCCAAGCAGTCTGTCAATAGAACTTTGTTCAGTTGTCAGCAAGCCCCAAGAAGAGAGAGTCCCCAACTTGCAGCTGAAGCAAGTTAAAATTGCAAAAGTAGAGTGTTCTGCCAAAATAACACCACTAGGTCCTCCTGGCCCTAAACCCCAAGACTTCTCCATGCTGAATGGCAAGCCCAGATCAGCTGCTGTCTTAGGACGTGGGATGAGAACTAGATTCTAAGGCCCAGTCTCATGTACCTTGTGGCAGTTACCAGAACCAGTTTATGGAAGAAACAGTTTATTTCAAGCTTACAGTTTCCAGAGGAAATTTCATCATGAGAGAAGAAGCTGGCTCACATCATCATCAAACATCCCTAGCAGAGAGAGAACCAGAACTCAAGCTGTACACACAGCTAGCACCAGCAAACACAGGCTGACTCAGGACTCAGGAACCACCCCCAGTGACACACCGCCTCTAGCAGAGCTCCACCTGCTGGAAACTAAGTAGGAAGCATAATCAAAAAAATACTTGAGGCTGGGCTGGAGAGATGCCTTAGTGGTTAAGGTTTGCAAAGTCTAAGGACCCAGGTTTGATTCCCCAGAACCCATGGAAGACAGATACCATAGTGGCATATGCATCTGAAATTTGTTTGCAGTGGCTAGAGGCTCTGGAATGCCCAAATCCCCCCCCTCCCTCATAAATAAATAAAAATAAAAATTTTAAAAATACCTGAGGCTATGCTGGGTGGGGTGGTACACACCCTTAATCTCACCACTAGCACTCAGAAGCCTGAGGTAGGAGGAACACTATAAATTGGAGGCCAGGCAGAAACTACATAGTGAATTCCAGGTCAGCCTGAGCTGAAGCAAGACCCTACCTCAAAAAAGGGGGACTGAAGGGTTGGCTTAGCAGTTAAGGTACTTGCCTTCAAAGCCAAAGGACCCAGGTTCAATTCCCCAGGACCCACATGAGCCAAATGCAGAAGGAGGAACGCGCTTCTGGAGTTCATTTGCAGTGGCTAAAGGCCCTGATGTGCCCATTCTCTATTCACTCTCTCTCAAATAAATAAGTAAATTTTTAAAGCCAGGTATGGTGGTGTATGCCTTTAATCCCAGCACTACCCAGAGGTAGGAGAATCACTGTGAGTTCAAGGCCACCCTGAGACTACAGAGTAAATTCCAGATCAGCCTAGGTTAGAGCAAGACCCAGCCACAGGGAAAGAAAAAAGGACAAATTTACATTCAAACCACCACATATCTGCTGTCCGTTCAGGAATATATGTCAGGACATTGCAGAGGCCAAAAGGTGCAAGGAAAGGAAAATGGATTTTTCTTCCTGGAAGGGGAAGGGAAGTCATAGGACAGGGTCCATGAATGATCCCCCAAGCCTCTCTTTCCTCCTCTAACACCAGGGATTCCCATCACCTGTCTCATCAGGACTGTATGAGCTGGTGCAGGGTGCCCTGCAGAAAGCCTGCTGCACAGAAGGCACTCGTGTCAGCTGTGGTCCATGGCCTCTGCCCATAGCTGCCAGGGTGATGACACCACCCCCAGGAGCTCCATGCAGGTGTGTGAGCACCGGACAAGGATGAGCTATCATCACTAATGTGCATGCAGGATGCCCTTGTGTGTGATAAAGTGGGAAGGGGATTAGAAAGAGAAAGGCATTGAGAGAGGGACAGAAAAGAGGAAAATATCTTCTCTCTCTCTCTCTCTCTCTCTCTCTCTCTCTCTCTCTCTCTCTCTCTCTCTCTCTCCGTATGCATATGGCTGTCAACTTATAGGTCTTGAGAGCAGGTACAGCTAGGGTGACTATACGCCTGAAAGTAAAAGTAAAAACATTAAAAAGAAGGCAGGAAAGTCTGTACTTGCAAAAAATCAAAGATGATCTGACTTCTTATCTCTTGCCTAGTTTGCAAGTCCTGTTTTTCCACAGACAACCAGGACCCCCTACTGGGATGGAGGCATTTCATAGGATTTAAACATTGCAGTTGGTCAAATTCAGCCCCTGGAACTTGGTGTCAGAGTTAGCCTCTCCCTGAGACAGCCCCTAGCCCTAACCAACCAGCTGTCCCTCTGGTTCACCTGTGCTAGAAGACAACCCCCCACAATAAGGTTATAAATACCTTTGCAAGGGGAGGGCAGGCTCTCTGAGCACTTGGGAACTTCCAGCTGTGGGTGAGTTTTTCCCTGGCTTGGCCCAGACCCAGCCAGGTTGAGCAGAGTGGAGAGCCCCCTATCCCTCACTCCCCACTTGGGTTCTTTATCCTCTCTAGCTCCCCACATGGCAGGAGCTCAATGAACTGTCTTTTCTCTCTTTTCTTGTCATGTTTTCCCAGGCCCTCCACATGGTATCTCCAACCATGTGGGTGCCTTTCCTTGGATCTGTACTTCCCTAAATAAATATAATAATTTAATAATTATCCTTCTCAGTCATCCTTTTTATCCAATTCTTTGCTTAAAATTAGAAACAAAACTAGGGCTTGGGGTTCAAGGAAATACCCAGACTCTAAGCACCTCACTATAGTCTCTCTGCATGTTTCTCTCTCCCCCTTGCTCCTCTTTGCCTACCTCTCTATCTCTTGGACACTCTGCTTCTCTGCCTGTCTTCTCTGTTTCTCTCTCTCTCTCTCTCTCTCTCTCTCTCTCTCTCTCTCTCTCTCTCACACACACACACACACACACACATATGTGCACATACACATCCAATAGAACCTCTTATGCACACCTACACACAAGCCTTCTTGAAACAAGCATGGTCTCTTAGATACCCCTTGTGCTCTCCAAATAGTCACTTCCTGCTCCAGATACCATTATACATCATGACCCAGACTGCTTCATGTCACTCAATTACCCAATCATCCAGCTGATCTCTAGATTCTCACTCCAGGAACACCAGCCCACCCATAGTGCATCACTCTCTTCCACCACCCACAATGGGCTTCTGCGAGAGCTCGGGTTCTGAGAGTACAATGACAGAGTACATGGTCTGCACACGCACTAACAGGGAACCCTTCTTTTCAGCCCCTGATATTTCCCTCCCTGTAGTAGAACAATAAGTGCAACTCATGGCACAGAAAAAACTCTGAATATGTTTTCTGAACTGGAAAAGAGAAAGTGAGCATGCTCAAAGCAACTCAGATTTCAATAAGCATGAGCTGAGAGCACACAGTTCCCCTCCATTACTCTCCGCCCCAAATCCTGCGTTAGCAGGCTTTTGTGAAGCATGTCCCCAACCTGCCTGGTCCTCGTCTAGATGGGTGGGGCACAGGGGAGGCGTGTCCTTGGGGGTTATATCGCAACCCACCTTCTGTGTGTCTTCTCTGCTTCATGGCTACCAGACAGTGAGCAGCTTTCCTCTGCCATGTCCTGCTTCCATGATGTTGCTGTCTCACTACAGGCCTGAAAATGATAAATCCACGGAATGAAAACTGGAAGTAAATCCTTCCTGGGCTCAGTGGTTAAGTGGGCTTCCAATGCAAGCACGAGGGCCTGAGGAGGTTTGAAACCACCAGAGTGGGAATCTTCAGGTCCCATATAAATATGCAGGTGCAGCCACATGCACCTGTAAGTGTCATGGAGGAGCAAAGACTGAAGAATTGTTGAAGGCCTGCAAGCTCCAGCATCAGTAAAGAGACTGGCTCAAAACAAGCTGAGGCAAAGGAGTGATGGAGCAGGACACCCTACATTTCACTGTGGATCAAGCACTCCACCCCCACTTCAGGTGAGCATGTGGGGAACCACACCATACCACACACATCATAGTATACTATAGGCACACAAGCAAACAAATACATGAAAAGTAAATAAAATCTTCCCTTAAGTTGTTTGTGTCAGGTACTGTGTTATAGCAATGAAAAGCAAACACAAAATCTTCACACTGAGCTACAATGTGCCTCTGAGTCTTCGACTATATACACATATATTCACCAAGACAATTTAAGCCCAACTACAACCTTACACACACACACACACACACACACACACACACACACACACACATTTCCACATCTCCATGCCAATTAAAATCCATTCCAGTATGCACAATATACAATCTGCCCCACATATTAATCCAATGTTGTGTGGCCACCCATCCTCCATACACACACACACACACACACACACACACACATTCTACGTATTTCCTTCCCTACCCACACTCCCACATCTTCCCCCACCCTAGATCTCTTTAGCATAACTCTCCAATGTTCTCTCTCCTACCTGACTTGGGCCTCATCCACATGATCTCTCTGTCAGTGCTGGCAAAACCAGGTCATATCACAAAGCAATTTTCCCAGCCCGCCAGATTTTTTTAGTCAGCTCGCATACAACTAACAGGACTATCTTCCCAACTAATCGGGAAGAAAATCTGGTGGACTCAATTGCTGCTGATATGCATTTAAATGGCTGCATCTAGGAGGGAAAGCTAAATGAGAGTTGAAGGAGGCTGGGACACTGAGGGAAATCGTGTTGTAATAACTGTGTGAGGCGAAGCAAATCAACAGAAAGCTATACACTCGCTGGGGAACCAGAGAAGGCTACTGTAACACTTGTGCTCAGAAACTTATTGGTATCTTCATACTTCTAATATAATGGCATTAGTGTCACAGTTCCTTATGTGTAAGTCTCTCCTGCTACACATAATCAACAGAAAGCTATTTTCCAATATGTGTGTATGTGCGTGAGTGTGTGTGTGATATGGATGTGGGTACAGGAAGAAGATATGTGTTTAATCATCTCCTTTTGAACTAGATGCTATCATGCAACTGTACTGTACAGAGGGAAGCTGCATTTGAAGACCAAACAGACCCAAGACAAAGGTGGCTTTGACCAGATGACTTAAGGAACATTCATCGCCTCATCTATAAAAAACATAGATAAGGATTAGGACCTCTTAAAGTTGAACAAGGATGCAGAGATCATTTAAAAGCACTTGGCAAATAATGTGCATTTCCTTCATAATTGCCACCAACAGGCCTGGGTTTGAATCCAGCTTCTAGTTCTTACTGAGTGACCTTGAATTAAGAATTTAGCCTCTATCTTCCTCGGTTTCCTCCTTCAGCTGTCCCGTCCTCCATGAACGCCATAGTGCTCAAAACAGCACCCACACTGTGCTGAAGCTCAACTCACCTTCCAAGTGATTTCATCATCAATACTATCATAAGTCAAAGATGCTAAAGTTGCCAGTCTTGGGACTGGAGAGATGGCTTAGTGGTTAAAACACTTGCCTGAGAAGCTTGAGGACCCTTGTTCAATTCTCCAGTACCCACATAAGCCATATGCACAAAGGGATGGATGCATCTGGACTTTGCTTGTAGTACCTAAGGCCCTAACATGCCCACTCTCTCTCTCCCTCTCTCTCTCTTTCTCTCTCTCTCTCAAATAAATTAATTAAATTAATTTTTTAAAGTCCTGTGACCCATTTTCTTTCTCTCTCTCATAAATTAACTAAATTATTTTTTTAAAGTCATGTGACCAGGTGTTGCCAAAAATATTTAATAAGACCAAGTGGGTATGGAGTGGGCTTGCTGGTTGTTGGCTTGAGTTGTTTCTCGGGCACAATACAGTGAATCTCTTCCCTTTGATCTTCAGTTTCTAGATATATGATAGATAGATAGATAGATAGATAGATAGATAGATAGACAGACAGAAAGACAGACAGACAGACAGACAGATAATAAATAGACAGACAGATACATGATAGATAATAGTTTGCATTAGACAGGGACAAGCAAGAAAGCCATTCTATTCACACATGGCAGAGACACTTCTTCCCGTGACACAGAATTCAAGGAACCTACAAAAACAGAATGTGTGAGAGACAGGAAATCAAGCCGGGGTGATGGGAAAATGTGAGCTCGAGACATCTATAGAAGTCGTGAGAAGTTTGAATTTCTACAGAGAAAGGTGTAAGAATCTGAGCCAAATGTATCCAGATCTCAAGGGGCCAAGAACTCCTAACTCCCATCTGTAATATGAATATATAGAGGAGGAGAGAAGGAAATATGCCAAGCTATTATGAAGTGGTTATACAATTATGTATAATCTTTTTTTTTCTTCCTCAATCTTCTCTAAATTTGCTAAATTGGCAACAGTGAATATATTTTATAATCAGAAAAAATGCATTAAGAGTAAAAAATCACCAAGTGGAATCCTGAAAATGACTGCAGTTCTTGTCGGAATGAGATTGCAGAGGCTCAAGACAGGCTTCTAGGTGTCTGGCCCCACATTCTAATAACAGCTAAAGGTGGAAAGCAGCCATAGACTTGGACTCCTGTCCACACAACCATCTGTATCACAGACACCTGCAGGCTCTTTGCTGTATACCCAATTCCCACTGTGCTGCAGTTTATACCTAAACATGGGGTTTGTCATTAGCCCCACCATGTCTCATGGTGGAAGACCTGATCTCAGCCTCTGAGGGTCCTTGCTATCCCTGGGGGTATGGGCCACTGGCCACCAAAGTCTGCCCAGGAGGAGTTGGGGGGCATGGGGGCAAGGTGAGTGCGACGGGTAATGAACCACCCAAGAAACAGTCTGATGGGTAGCACTCTGTCTCGTTTATTCAAAAGGGGAGTGGGTTTATAAACACTTGGGAAAAGTTGAGAAGGCACATGCAGACTACAAGGTAATTAGACGCAAAGGTTTATGGGTTTCTGTCTAATTGGCTGGCGTTGGAAGGCAAAGGTTGTGAGGGGGAATTTGCAAGGGAGATAACAGAAGCGACCAGAAAAGCTGCGTGACCTAAGCCACGTTTTGGATGGCTACAGCAGTGGGGAGACTATTTACTGCCATATAAGGGTCTCCTGGGCAGCTGGCCACAACATCAGGAACTGTGGGGGCGGGGAGGCAGAACCTTAGACTACGGGATGCTCAGGTTCTTTGGAAGAGGGCAAGGGCCACGGGTCTGCTTCCTCTGTGAGAAGATGAGGCACACTATGACCTCGCAAGAAGGGAGGGCCAGCTCTGGCGCCAGAGTGGATTCCCCATAATAAGGTCGGCTGCATCCCCCACAAACCAAGGTCCCCGGCCATGTCCAACAGCGCAGGCTTGCTTTCTCACAGTCCCAGCCCAACAAGTCCCCTCTCCCTGATAGACTAGGACATGCATGCCACCCACTTCTTTTCCTCATGTCACTATTACATTATCTAATGTTTCCTGGACGTGATCCATGGGCGAGGCAGCATTTTCAGAGCTTTGTATATGCACTTAAATCTTACACCAACCCTATAAGATATGTATTATCATTGTCTCCAGTTAGTAGGTGACACACTGAGACATCTCAAGGTGTCCCAGATCTCAGCAGTCAAGAGGCTTAGGCAGACTTTAGCTCTGAACTCAATGACATTGGGCTCTTCGGCCTCTCCTGTGGTTGTGGGAGCTCATTCTGGGCTGGGCTCCCTGGTTAGTGGTGCAGACACAGAGAGGAACAGTACCTCCCTTCCCAGAGCTTGATGGGTGCTATGGATAAGGGCATGAAGTGTTGCAGGTACTGCACTGGCTTCCCTGCTGTGAGAGCTTGGCACGTCAGCTACCTATGCTGTTCTTTGGTTTCCTCATCTGTAAAGAAGGTGGAAATACTCCGTACCTTATAGGGCTGATGAGAAGACTAAGTGATTTAATGCAAGTAAGAGACTTAGAAGAGTGTCTTCTAAGTATAATGCAGGGGATACCAAAAAGAGGAGTGGTGAGCCCTCCATATCCACAGAACCACATCTAGAAAGTCAACCAAGCACGGGGTCAAACATATACAGAAAAAAAAAAATAACTTGCATCTGTACTGAGCACATACAGACTGTGTTTATCCTATCACCAATCCCAATACAACTAATTTCATAACATTTACATCAGATTAGGTATTATTGATAAGCTAGAGGTGATTAAGGTATACAGGATGCATTCTGTAGGTTATAATTCAAACTCGACACAAACTTTGGCATGTGTGTATGTACATCAAGTGCATTTATCATATTTGTGTGTTTGTGTGGGGAGGGTGCTTGTGTACACATGTATGCATGTATGTGGGAGCCAGAGGTTGACATGGAGTGTCCTCCTCAGTACTTCAACCCTTCTTCGTTTTGGAGACAGGGTCTCTCAATGAACCCAGAGCTCACCAGTTTGGTTAGACTAGCTGGGCAGTGAGCCCCAGAATTTCCTGCCTCCACCTCTCCAGTGCTAAGGTTAAAGGTACACCACCATGCCCAGCATTTTTACATGTGCTCTGGGGACAAAACTCAGGTCCTCATGGTTGCATGGCAAGTGCTTTACTCACTGAGCCATATCCCATCCACCATTTTATATAAGATACCTGAACATTGGTTTGGGTATCCAAAGAGGTTCTGGAACTCATACCCAGTAGATATCAAGGATAACAACTTAATGCTCTCCAGAGTGGCCAAGGGACGTCAGAGCAGTATCGAGGACTGAATAAGCATGGTGTAAGGAAAGCACCTTAGCTTTCCAGGCACTGAGCAGAAGGCATGGACGCCATGGTCATGTGCTCCCTCTCCCAGGGCGTTTAACCATACAGTGTTTCCCCTCCACCCAAGAAGAAGGACATTGCTCATGTCTACAAACCACTTTAATTTGTGCCCTCTGGGGTGGAAGGTAACTGAAGACTTTGCAGATTTGAGCTCTGTTTAGTGCTGGCAAACCACAAACTTTGGCTTCAAAGAAAACAGGCATTTGAAAAGCTTATGAAAAGGCTTATGAGGCTTCTTGTACATCAAAAGCACCTTACAAAGCAACATTTTGATGAGTTAAGTGCAAATGAATCAGAAACACAAGGATTAAATTTCTCTTGAAACACACACAGGTTTAAAGATTAAGGGGAAGTTGCCTGGCAAGACGTGTTTGGGGTTAAACACTGCAAAGTAACTCAAGTTGGTTCCTGCCTGCCACTTTTCCATTATTAATGTGCTAGCAAAATAATAATAGTTTCAATACTGCTTGATATCATTTTAGCCCATACACAGTCTATGGGAGACTTCTAAGTAGGTATAAAAAATAAAAATAAAAAATTAACATGTGAACTAGGTGTGGTGGCACATACATGTAATCCAAGCATGCAGGCTATCAAGGCCAGACTTGTCCACATAGTCCACTTATCTGAAAAGTACAACTTAAAAGGCAATGATAGGTGAGGACTTAGGTTGCGATAGCAGAGACCTCTCTGTTGAACTAGTTTCCCTCTCTCCCTCTGTTCACAGCCAGACCACATCCCCCAGGCTATGTTTCAGCCTATGACCAGAAGATGAGTTATGTCACTTCTAGGCCTAACCCTTAAAAATCCCTCATCCATGCATTCTTCTGTTATCTCTTATTCCCCAGCTGCACATGGACCTCGATGGCAGCATCTACTTTATTCCCTCTGCCAATGGGAAGCAAACACAAAATAAACCTCTATGAAGCCACCAAAGTCCCCAGGCTACTCTGTTATAGCAGCCAGTGTCAGTTCAACCAAGAAAGATAGAGCAAACGCCACATACAGAAGCATTTTGGACCTTAGATGGGGACACCAACATCTTTGTCTCTACTCCACATGCTCCACCGGGCTCTGAAAAGTCTCTTGCCATCCTCTCATCTCAGTTTCTCCAGTGGGAAAATGGCAGAGCAGATAATGTGAGTACAGAAGTCTACTGACGATGTTCTAAATAACCAATCGCAATTTGAACTCTATTCTAATGAAAAAAGAAAAGGTTTATGAAATACTTTCTATTTCCCAGCCATTGGGGCTGCAGAGATAAATAAATCTAGTCATTTGGAATATAGTCCTGAAGAAAAAAAATACTATGTTCATAGTAAAACAAATAACTAAATAAATGAATCAGCCAATCACAGAGGGCAACTGTTCTGCCAGTGGGGGAAGAGAGCACAGGTAACAGTCAGTAGGAGGCAATGACACTGGAACGAGGCTTGGAAAATAATGGAAGGTTGTTATTGGGCTTGCACAGTAGAGGCCGATTCCAGACAGATCCAAGGACTTCACAGTTGAATGGTCCTTTATTTCACAGATGGAGAAGCTAAGACACAGAGGAGTTTCTGATTAGTTATAATTTTCTAGAGTTGAAGTCTAAGTCAGGACTGATAAGAAAAAAATAAAACGGGGATGTAGGAACTCCTAGGAGGTAAGATGAGATTTAAAGGCCACACAACAGACACCACTCGCCTTGTGTGCCCACCAAACCATTTTATCTCTACATTGACTTCACAAACTCACAATCTCCCCACCCATTTATTCAACAGAGGCATAGAAATTTTACAATGGCCTCAATTACAACCATATCTTTATTTTATCTTCTATTTTTATGATGTGTATACATATGTACATGCATGCATAGAAACGTGCATGTGTGTAAGGGGGACATGTGTATACAAGTGGGCATGCACGTGCATGTTGAAGCCAAAGGAAAACCTCAAGTGTCATCCTTAGTTACCATTCACATGTTTTTGAAGCAGGGTCTCTCTTTGTCCTGAAACACACTAATTAGGTCAGACAGACTAGAGGGCAAGGGAAACTAGTTCAACAGAGAGGTCTCTGCTATTGCAACCTAAGTCCTCACCTATCATTACCTGTCTCCACCGCTCCAGCACTAGTATTGCAAACACAGGCAATCACTTCTGGCCTTGTATGCTGGGGGTAGAGTATATGTAGTGTATGTACATGTCTGTGGAACCCTCTGTGCTCGCCTGTGGCACGTTGTATTCGCCTATGGTGGCCAGGGTGGAATGCCTGGTGTCCTTCACCAACACTCTTCCAGCCATTCTCACTTGACCTGGAGTCTTTTACAAATCCTGGACCTTGCCAGATTTTCACAAGCTCCATCGATTCTCAGGTCTCTGCTCCCCTACAGGACTGGGTGATAGTCAGTCATGCCCACCTGTTTATGTGGGTTCTGGGGATCAAACCCAACGGGATCTCTGAAGCTTCTTAAAGCCCTCATGCTTGCACAGAAAGTGCTCCTAACTGCTGAGCAATCCCTCTAGCTCCTACCTGGAATTTTATTTCTATTTTATTTTTATTTGTTGTTGTTTTTGAGTTAGGACCTCATTCTAGCCTAGGCTGATCTGCAATTCACTCTGTAGTTCCAGGCTGGCCTCGAACTCACAGTGATTCTCCTACTTCTGCCTCCTGAGTACTGGGATAAAAGGTGTGTGCTCCACCATGCCCAGGTCTTAGTTGGATTTTTTTTTTTTTTTTTTTTTTTTGGCATGGATTCTCAGGATCAAATTCAAGTCCTTGTCCTTATGAGACAAGAACTTACCTAATGAGCTATCTCTCAGCCCCAACTTCATATTTTTAAAAATGCATTCTCTAATTTTAGTCTGGTCATGATCCAACACCTTGTTTACCTTCTCATCTCACACAGATATTGGGCCATAATAATGTCAATGATCCCAACAAGTCAGGGATTCAGCTAATAAGCAGAACAGGTACAAAGACATAGCCTGAATCCTGCCACGGAGGGCAATCCTCAGGTCATCTTATCCCTATACTCATGTCAGGATTGAGCCTCTAAAGCAAGCAGGGCAGTTTGGGGTAAGAGGGTCTATATTCATTTTCCACAGCTGATGGAGTAGAGCACAGTGACATCAACAACATAGTGTTCGTGGTTTACAGTTATTGGGTTAAAAATCCAACATGGGTCTCACTGGACTGAAATCAAGGTGGTACCAGTCTGCATTCCTTTCTGGAGGCTCAAGGGGAGAATCTGTCTCCTTGCTTCTAGGGATAGCCTGAACACCCCACCAGCTTCCCTCTGTGTCCAGCAGCTACTACACAGAGGACAGAAAGGATGCACAAAGGGTCAGCTAAAGTCAGAAAGTGAGTCCTCTCTGAAATGCCAGGAGGTCAACACTAGAAAGGGCCATGGTCCAAAGGCAGAGACTGTGTTGGCAATCAAGCTTCAGCTTATGTGACAGGCTGTGGGGGATTTAGAAGAGTGCTGGGAATGGGACTCTTCAAGCCTGTTCTAGAACATAGAATACGAACCTAACATGAAGTTTGGACAAGAGAGTTAGGTATTCAAGGTCTAGCACAGGTATGTAACTGCTCCTCCATGGGGGTATCAGTGTTTTCTCAGCATCAGAAGAGCCCTCTGTGTTATTAAAAACCTTTTCTGGCTCAAATTTGTCTCCTTCTCAGAGTTTCCATCCAATTCTTCACTGGACTTCCAGCCACTGTGCTTTCCCCAAGATAATTTCAGAGAATCACAGGAGGTGACCACCAGGTCACTCTTCCTTCATGCTGCCACCTTCTCATTCAAACCTCACAGTGGGAGCACTTGTGTTGTGGGACTCTGTAGCTTTGCTACAGGGGAATCTGGAAAAACAGCAATCCTAGTGTTGCAGTCAGGTTCACATTGCTGGTAAAAATCACCCAACCAAGAGCAGCTTGTGGGAAAAAGAGGGGTTTTTTTGGCTTACAGGCTCGAGGGGAAGCTCCATGATGGCAGGGGAAAATGATGGCATGGGCAGAGGGTGAACATCACCCCCTGGCCCACATAAAGTGGACAATAGCAACAGGAGAGTGTGCCATACACTAGCAAGGGGAAACTGGCTATAAAACCCATAAGCCTGCCCCCAACAATAAATACACTGCCTCCAGGAGGTGTTAATTCCTAAATCTCCATCAGCTGGGAACCTAAGCTTATGGGGGATACCTCAGAACACCTAAGTTTATGGGGGACACCTGAATCAAACCACCACCACACCTAGCATCTACCATACAATATGTTCTCTGTTCACAAGATTGGAGACTAAAAACAAAAAAGAAAATTTACAACCCATGGGTAACCATAGCAGGTGGAGATACTTTCAGTTCCAAATCACAGAATAATCAATCTCTTTAAGTGACCTGAACAATAAGGAAAAAAAATGTATTTCCTCACATAACAGGATATTGACTAGGAGATGACTCCAGAAATGGTCCAGAGGATTAACTTGAGATTATGCCAACTTTCTGCATTATTCTTCTCCAGCTATTATCTTGACCACTAGGCTTGGCCCTCATGGCTGCAAGATCTCTGTACATTGACGACATTGCAATGTATAAGTCCTATGCTGTGATTGTCCAATTTCTTCACTTCTTCCTACATTTATAGCCTTTACCTGTTCACCTAAATGGCAGAGTCTAGTTCCCAAATCCATAACTATAGACAAGACTTATGACTTACATTGGTCAAATAAATGTAGATAAATTGGCAATGTTCTCAAGGCCTCGAGACTCCATGTGTATATTTACTTCTTAATCCTCTGCAATCACTATGAGAGCATGCCTTGAAGGAACAGAAACATGCAACTCAGTCCTTGTTGCTGTCAGGTTTGCAGTGCTTGCAGAAAACACTTGACCAAGAGCAGCTTATGTGGAAAAAAGGGGGTGTTATTTTGACTTACAGACTCAAGGGGAAGCTCCATGATGGCAGGGGGAAATGATGGTATGAACAGAGAGTGGACATCACCTCCTCACCAACATCAGGTGGACAACAGCAGCAGGACAGTGTTCTGTCAAGAGGAATCTGGCTATAACACCCATAAGCCCGCCCTCAACATACTGCCTCCAGAAGGCTACCATTCCCAAGTTGCCATCAGCTGGGGTTGTAACATTCAGAACACCAAAGTTTATGGGGGACACCTGAATCAAACCACCACAGTCCTCCCAGTTGCTCCAACTGACAGCCAATCAGTGGACCTATGAATGTGTACAGAAAACTCAGTCCAGATACATCACAGTTTCAACTAAATCACCAACTCCAGAGTCAGGAGCTCAATGAATGCTTATTGCTCTAAGCTACTGAGGCTTGTTACCCAGTGCTATGATGGCAGTAGATAATTGATACACAAGGCCATGCTGCAAAAGAGGCTGGGGAGATAACATCTGATAGTCTGTTCAGCTTTGCTAAGAAGAAAGAGAGATAGTTACTGAGTAAGCAACCAACAGAGTCTACCATAGCAGCCAAGAAGAAGGACAAATGTTCACAAGGTCAAGAAAAGATGAAGATAACACTAACTGCTTCTATGTCATTCTTCAAGAGGGACTGGCCAGTGGGTGAAGGGTTAAGGAGGCAATAAGATGAAAGTAGACAGGTCCTTGTGCAGCCAAGATTTATCGGGCCTTTCTGCTTGAGTTGTGATGATAAATACATCAGGGACCATATTATCAGCAAGACAATTGCAGAATCATGGGATGGTTTGCTGTAATACAGAATTCATGAGCTTCTGGAAATAGTTTCTATTAAGGCACTTTTCCCAGGTCACTTCGGCAGAGTTTGACTAGCCATATTCTAATGCACAATCCATATTGAGTTGAATCCACATGGCTAAAAAAAAAATCCCTCAGAGAGATCACACAATTCACCTCAGTGCAAGGTCCAAATCAAAGCCCACAGTAAGACGTGAAATTAACCTCACTTCCAGTGTGAGTTTTCTACAGTGCCTTGCACTGATGCTACGTTTTTCTTTCTTGATACTAGAGATGGAACCCAGGCTTTCATACATGCTAGACTAGATAAGCACTCTACTATTGAGCTAGACCCTAGCCCCATCTTTACTTTTATTTTGGGACAGAGTCTCATTAAGTTGCCCTTAAACTCATTGCATAGAGCTGAGGAGATTGCTTAGAAGTTAACTTGCTTGCAAAGCCTGCTAGCCTAGGTTTGAGTCCCCATTACCCAGATGCACAAAGTAAAGCCAGAATCGTGAATAAATAAATATTTTTCAATTCTATTTATTTATTTATTTATTTGAGAGAGAGACAGAGGCAGATATATATAGAGAGAATGGCCATGCCAGGGCCTCTAGCCACTGTAAATGAGCTCTAGATACATGTGCCACCTTGTGCATCTGGCTGTACATGGACACTGAGGAATCAAACCTGGTCCATCAAGCTTTGCATGAAAGCACCTTTAACCAGTGAACCATCTCTCTGGCCATAAATTGAACTTGTTCCTCTCATGATTTCAGTAAATGGCATTTAAGCCAGGTGCCTGGGAGTCTTTTGGAGTCTACCACTCCTTCACCCCTTTAATGTTCAATATTATCAACCTGATTGCCTTGAGAAGTGAGAAGTTAGCAAAGCATACCTCTGCGTGTGACTGTAGGGATATTTTCCAGAGGACTAAGCAGGGAAGACCCATTCTGAATGTGATAGCACTGTCCCATGGGCTGGGGCTAAAATGGAATAATAGGGGGCATGGAGAACATTCATGGGTACAAGCACTCTCATTCTCTCTCCCTCTCTCCTGATCACCATGAGATGTCCTCTCCCCTGTATGGACTAAAACCATGAGCCAAAATAAAATATTCCCTCCATTAAGTTGTCTTTCTTAGGGATTGTAATGCAACTAATACAACCTTGCCTATCTAGTTTTTGTTTAGTCTCCTTAAATATCAGTTATTCCAGTCTACCTCTATGTTGCACTCCTGGCCAATACATCATCTCTGAACTGGTCAACAGCACCCACCCTCACCCCACTCACCCCTTTCTCCAGAATGGCTCTTGTAATCTACCCTCAGCACAAATGCTTGCCACTGGCATCTTATACCTTGCTTACATATCTCCCATGGCTCCCCATTACTCCCAAAATTTCTAATTCTGGTCCCATTAAAGTTCACATCTCAGTCTTCATAATTCAAACTGGTGACATCCTGGCAGCTGCTCCTATTCACATTCTTTCTCCCTATATAATTTTTACCCCTTGTACAAGCAGCTCTTCACATCTAGAGCATCATCCCCCACATTTTCTCTGTCTGAAAATTTTTTTCTTAACTTTTTATTGACTACCTCCATACATACAGACAATATACCATGATCATAATCCCCCTCTTACTACACTTCCTTCCCCCCATCCTCCACTGAATCCATTCTTCTATTCAACTAGTCTCACTTCTATTTGAAAGTCATCATTTTCCTCCTATTACGCAGTAGAAATACCATGACCATTCTGTGACTGAAAGACATTGTTGTAAAGCACCCCTCCCCTTCCTCTTACATTCTTTGCCCACTACTTCTGAAATGGTGCTCGAGCCTTTCAGGGTGTGAAAAAGAAGTCTCCTTAGTGTTGATCACCACACTGTCACTTCTTAGCACTGTGATGAGATTTTAGTCTCCCTAGTGATCATTACCATCTGAAAGTAGAAGCTTCTCTCACCAAAAGTGAGAGTACAATAAATGGGCATAAACTAAGTATTTAGAGAGCAATTTGGTTAGCAAAATATATCCATTCAGCCAGAAAACAATAGTAGTTTTTCCTTCTAGGGCTTATGAGTTGCCCAGCCATGATGTTTTTTGTACCCAACATGAACTTCCTCCCAGAAAACATACATGTCACCAGTTGGCATATTTGGCCTCACGGTCCAGCCATTAAGTTTTCTGGGTCCATTGCTGGTTGAAACCACTGATGACTTGTCTCCTATGCTTAAAGCCATAACCCTTATTACAATGGACTGCAGATTTTTCTTTACTAGTCTAACTTTCCAGCCTCTGCTTTCCTCTGCCATCATGAACCTTCCTCTTGGAACTGTAATACAAAATAAACTCTTTCCTCTCATCAGCTGCTTTCAGTAGATGCTCTTCTCTGCAACTCAAAGGTAACTAAAATAGAAAATCAGTATCAATGAAGTAGGGTGCTGCTAGAGACATGACTATGTGGCTTTTGGTCTTTTGGAACTGATGTGAGGAAGGAATGTAGAAGTAATTAAAGCCATGGGCTAAGAAACACCTTGTAGTTCTATATATTATAGATTCTTGTGAGAGTTGAAATACCTAAATAAAAAAACAAAAATGAATGTTGTCTATGAGACTTGGCTTATCAGAAGAAGAGAATTTTGCCAGAACAGTTTTATGAGAGGCTTGCTATATTCTGCCCATGTTCTGGGAACTTGAGTAAGATTTTAGAAGTCTAAGAAAAAGAATATGGCATTGAAAGAAATGAAAGTTTTAGACCGGAGATACCACCATGCTTCAGCAGCAATTGCCTAGGAGGTTACTACCCTTAAGATTGAGTTATGTGTTCACCATTGGAACAGTAAAAAAAGTACAGAAGTTTTCCTGCTCTTCAAGGTTGCTTTATTTCCCCCTAGATTAACAAATTTGGTAGCCCAAGTTAGAGAAGTATAACAAATGCAAGAAATAAAGAGTCACTGATTTGGAAATGGCCACTGGACAATATGAAGCAAGGTTGTTAGAATCCTTACATAGAGACCTAATGAAGCCATGAGTATGGACTGTGAGTTGCATCAGAGACTCCAAAATTTTAAAGATGCCAGGAATGTAGAATGGCTGCCAAGAATTGCTGCTAACTTGGGATAAGTTTTTCCTCTAGACTGCAAATGGCCCAACTAGAGGGGTAGAATTGGAACCCCAGAAATTTTGTCATGGATCTTAGATGCCACACATCAAGGTACAGGATATGGATTTTCCCTGCTTGTTTTAGATCTTGCATGGTTTCACTCTTTTCTTGAAAAGCTTTCTTTTAACACTGTGCCATTATGTCTATGCAATTTGTGTTTTGGTTTCACAGGCTCATACTTAAGAGACTTGAGACCATGGGGATGTTTGAACAGTGTTATGATTGGGTTTAAAAAACTCTATGGGACTTTTAAAGTTGGACATAATGCATTTTTACATCTTAAGATGCTTGTAAGATACTTTGAGGGCCGTGGTGGACTATGGTGGTTTGAAGCACCTGTTCCTCATAAACTCATGTGTTCTAAATGCAAGTAGAGATTTATAGCTATAATGCAGGGTAAGTTTGAGTAGATGGAAAATTATTAAGAGGAAACATTAAGAAAAATGGATCCTCTGGGAAAACTTAATCTACTTCAGCAAGTATACTAAAGTACATATTTATTGACAATAGGCAAAGTGATCAGACATCACATGAGGGGTGGGGGAGGGTGGAACCTGATCAGTGATGAAGGATATCAAGGACAGAGATTTCTTACTAACCTAATTTAACAGGACTCTTGCAAAAGCTGGATTTTACAAGAAACTGACCCTTAAAAGTTTCAGGAATCTGACTAATGTTCTTTTGTTTGTTTGTTTGTATTATATTGTATTGTATTATATTGTATTGTATTGTTTTGTTGTTGTTGTTGTTTGGAGGTAGTTTTATTGTAGTCCAGGCTGACCTGGAATTCACTATGTAGTCTCAGGGGGGCCTTGAACTCATGGTGATCCTTCTGCTTCTGCCTCCCTAGTGCTGGGATTAAAGGCGTGCACCACCAAGCCTGGCTTGGCCAATATTTTATCAAGCAAATAATCTTTATACTGTCTATCTAATCACTTTTCTTGACATGTAATTGACATGTAATTATTAATTTTCTACTTCATCATTTATTGCTGGTTGGGTTGTTTTACTTAAAGGAAGTAGTGATATGGGAATTTGGGGTATCTTTGAGAGTGATAGATCCATTTTTGTCTCTTTGTTGGGTTTGAACTCAGGGACTTGGGATTTAGGGTGCTAGATGTTCACAGTCATGCAAAAAATTCTATTGAGTCAGTGGATTTCAGGTTCTTGTCTTATGAATTGATTTTAAATAATGAAATTATTTGATTTTCAAATAATAAAATCCATAGACCACAGAGAGTAAAGTGTAAAAAGATTTCATTACAGTGCTTAAGAAAAGGAAAGATGACAAAGTTTCTGGTGTCTCTGATTGGGGTCTTTTATGGGAATTACTGGATGGTGGCTAAGCTGGTCAATGTAGCCAGCATGCCAAGTTTCACAAATAAGGAGTAATGCCATTTACATTCTTAGGAATAGGAATAAGCCTTCTGGGAAGGGGCTAATCTTCCAGAAAATAAAGAGATAAAGGGAAACCAGATCCTATGCCACCTAGTAATCTTATTAGCATCCTAAGGTCAGGTTTTAGAGGAAAAACAGATAAGGCAAAACAAATCCCCCTTAAATGTTCAAGGACATATCTCTTTTTCAGCCACCTATTGTTTACTTTCTGGGGCCCTGATAGCCCTAAACAACCTTGTTTCATACGAAATTTCCCCCTTCAAAAATTTCCTGAGAAATTTAATTCCCACTCAGTATATTTACCTCATGTCTACAGCCTCTTCTCACTATTGGGGAAGAAATGAGAAATGAACAAATTGGTACAAAAACAGAGATGTCTTGGTCCAGCTCTCCCAGGGAAATAACATATAAACCTCCATTAAAGATTTTTTTATGTGACCCTCCAAACTAAAACCTTTCCTGCATTTGTCTTCCAATTCAGTCATCACTAATTCCTTACATAGTTACTGAGTACATCATTTGAACCAAAAACCACCTGAGTTGGGAAACTGAGTCTCATAGATAGAAATGGGCTTACCCAAGGTCATGGATTCAATAAGTTTTAAAGCCCAGATACAGGTAGAATAAAACAATTTATTTTTATGTGAAAATCCCCAGGTTCTTAGAAGCAGTTTGCTTTAAAGCAAAGATCCTATGTGAAACTGGTCGATGGATCTGAAGGGAGATATACACTTTTTCTAAAATTTTTATTATTTATTTATTAGAGACAGAGAGAGAGAGAACTTGAGAATGGGTGCTCCAAGGCCTCTAGCCACTGAAAAAAAAACTCCGGAAACATGCACCACTGTGTGCATCTGGCTTACGTGGGACCTGGAGAATCAAACCTGGGTCCTTAGGCTTCGCAGGCAAGTGCCTTAACTGCTAAGCCAGGAGATACACACTTTAAAATAATAAACAAGAAACTATTTATAAGGAGAGAAAAATTGAAGGGCAGAAAGTAGTGAATCACCATTGCAAGTTGGCACAAAAAGAAAAATTAGTTCATAAAAATGCAGTTGGATAAATAATAGGTTATTTCATCATGTAAATATATCCCCAAAATAACTTTATTGAAAAGAAAACATCTTTTGCAACCTGAACTAATTTATCATACTAATGTATATCTAGAATCCTAACAAATTTATGAAAATGTTATATTCTGTAATCTTGATCCAATGCAAATAAATAGTTGTGCTTCAACTGTCTCATTATGAAATGATTAATCTCAGTGCCAAAGCAGCCAGGAAGCTACTTTTGAGGGGTTTTCCTACTTTTGGGGTGCATTTTGGGGAGCCTCCCAGAACTTGTTTCTGGGTATCAGACCTTCTGAAATAAAGATAATGTTCCTCAGCTTCCTGGGATTTAGGTCAACTTGAGAAAGAATTGTTATCACTTTTAAGCTGAACCAGGAATTTTCCAGCTAAAGAAAGTTAAGATTTCCTAGCTGAATAGTAGAAATCAGGAGAGGGAGGGAGAGAGAAAAGGAGGGGAGGGGAGGGGAGGAATGGGAAGGAAATCAGTTGTCATTACTATTTTAGTGTATCTTCCTATCAAGCCATGCACTCAAGTACTACTATGATCACCAATGATGAATTTGAGCTGGAACTGTCCCAAATCACCTAGAGACTGGCTCACCAGTAGGGTAACCTGCTTGTCAAGGGTTGCCCAGGATTTTTTATGTTTGGACACTGAAAGGGGCTTGTTCTGGGACATCTCATTAAGCACAGGCAAACTGGGACAACTGGTCACCCATCATATCTAGCTATTCAAATGACAGCTTAGCTGATTCCAAAGGCTTATGCTTTTCCCATTTGCACAGAACCCCTCCCCCCAAGAAAACTCAGAGGGCTTAGAGGTAAGACCTGTTGATGCATAGACAGAAGACACAGTTTGGATCCCAAATTAACCTCTACTCCCGCAGCTGTGTCCCTTGGTAAAAGCTACCAAACCTTAGGTCCTATTTCCTCCACTGTGAAGTAGAAGGGGATAACGTGAGACTAAATGATGCCCCTGCATTTTCTAGCTCCAAAATCTTGGGATTCTAGGAGGTTCTACTTCCTCTGAGCAACCAGCCCCATATATACCATCCTATAGTACCTTTATAATTATAGAATTTTATGTTATTTTTAAATCCTGTTTCTTTTTTTTTTTTTTTTTCCATTTTCTAAAAAGTTTGTTTTGGGAGAGAATCTAGTTCCTGATGAAAAAAATAAAGTTTCTGGCTGAAACTGTGAATTTTGTAACTGCCAGCTTTTTCAAAGGCAAGAAGGCAGCCCATAAAAGGATGGTTGCTAAGGAGACAATTGTATTTAAATTATCAGTTCACAATAGACCCAGCAAAGATATTGATTGGATGTGAGAGGGTAAGATTATTTTCTTCAAACTAGGGAAAGTTTGAGGGTCTAGCTAGAGGCTCATCACGATTCCTGGTTTGGAGATAACCTTGGGGTATGATCGTGCTGTTTTCCTTTTTTAATTGAGGATGGGAATAACTGAAGACAAGACATTTGCTTTATGTTCTCCATAATAGTCTCTCCTCTGAGTTTGCTGGAAGTGGGAGAAACATAGAGAAGGAAAATTTGTTGCATTCACAAAGAAAACTAATGGTTCAAAGGATTTTTTTTTCCAGTCATCCTAAAGCCAGTAGATATTAGAAACGCACAATAGCAGAAATGCTCATAGACTGTGTTTTGTACAAGAGATTTCTTCCCAGCAATTTCTTGTGTTAGTACAGTCAGTCCTCACAAATAAACCAGTGAGGTAGGTATTATTCTAATAATAATAATAATAATGAATAATAATTTTCTTTTACAGAGAAGGAAACTAGAAAGAATTAAACAAGTAGCAGAACTAGAATTTGAACCCAAGCACCCTGGAAGAGAAACCCATGCTCCTACCTGCACATCATGTTGCTTTGAGCTCATGTGGGCTTACAAAATGCCTTTTCCCCAAGTATCTTGAGTTACAGTCACCAAAGGAAGACAGAAAGATAAGCATTATTGAAGCCTCAGGAGAAAATCGGGATTTGATTAAGGCATAACTGATAATGTGTAAGGACTAGTGAAAAGTGAACATATTGAATCCAAATGTGATTCCAATCTCTTCATGTAATGGTAAAGAGATTTCAGCTTTCTCTACGGTTCCCCTTTGGAGCTGTGTTGATAAAGGAGAAGTGTGTTCAGCAGGTCACAGAGGGTCTGTGGACCCAAGGTATACAATCTCCTACAGGACTCATGGTTTCTGCTTGTCCAGCACCCTCTCAGGCAGGTTCCTCTGATCCCCAAGCCTAGGTTGGAAGCATGGTGACACTGGATCTTATCAGACTCATGTGCCAATGCCCAGCACTGACTCTCATTGTTCAAACTGTCTCAAGAGGCAATTCTCTTAGGTCAACCACAGATGGAGCTGAAGGCCACAATTACTGTCTAAATACCTGTGAAGTCCTAAGTAGGGTGAGAGACAGAAGGTAAGGGACCACTATTTAGTGCTTCTGTTCAGGATTGTTAATACCTGCGGTTTTCCTGAAATATTAATTGCCTGAACTAAGAAACGTTTCTGAGATACTAACCCTAGATTTTATGGGTATATTTTTTAAAGTTATTTCAGGTCAGTTTCAGCCCTTACTGGCAATAAATAAAGATAAAATAGCATACAAATAAAGGGGAGTATCAAATCCTCTTCAAGCTATAAATAAAAATCAAGAGAGTCAACAGACCCTGTCTCAAGAACAGAATTCAATACATTATGTAAAGTTTCTTAGGTATTCACAAAAGACCTTGCTGCTTGTGGTATTAATATATGAGAAGCAACCAAATGTTCACTGGAAGAGGACTGGTAAAATAAATCATATTCATATAGCAAAGCAGCATCCAGATCTTAAAAAGAATGTGGTAGAGCCAAAGGTATGGATATGCTCCACTGATGAGGGTACAATGCATGAGAAAAAATAAAAGTGCACAACACTATGTTTTAAGGAAAAGAGATTATGAAAATGCATTGCTTGAACAGAGTACCTTAGAAGGGTGCAGAAAGAAGAGGGAGCATTTGTTCCTTCTGAAGACTGCATCAAGGGTCTGGATGTAAAGGTAGAAGCTTCTTGTTCAAATTTTCAATTTTTTTTATCATTATCAGGTATATCTTTTTAAAATTAATGTTCTGGTGATAACTGGATGGACAGATAGATGACAGATAGTAGAAAGATAGGTGTAGATAAATAGATAAATAGATGGCTGATAGATACATGGCTGATAGACCATAGATAGATTAGATAGATAGAGAGAGAGATAGATAGATAGATAGATAGATAGATAGATAGATAGATAGATAGATAGACAGATGACATAAAATGGCTGATACATGATAGACAAAGTTACATGCATACATATATACACACATAGAGATAGACGATAGTTAGATGACAGTTGATAGGGTATATGATAAATTAATAGGCAGAAGATAGGTATCTGTATATATTTAGTTATGTATGCCAACCTGTATCTGCACATGTAGATATAGGTAAGTTTGTCGATGTAGCTGTACAAGTAGATACATGTATAGTTATACTCCAAGTATTCCTAGAATGTGCTTTTCCTTGGCAGGTCCTTAGACTAAGAAGGCATGTCTGGGACCAAACACTCACCTCCAGTCTTCTTCTTCTATAGTAGTGCACCTTGTTGCATGTGAAATGCTGTTTTTTGTTTGTTTGTTTTGTTTTATTTTGTTTTGTTTTACGAAGTGTTTCTACTTCCTTTTGATTTTCTCAACAACCCTTTGGGGGAAAAATCCTGGGTGCCATTCTCCTATTTTAAAGCAGTGGATTTGGATGTACCCTCAGACTGGAAAGCCTAGACCACACAATTGCCAAGTCTTCTAAAAACCCTCTGGGCTCCCTCCTCTTCTCCTTCCCAGTGCTCTGCCAGAAAGGCTGAAGCTGTGGACCTGATTCCTAGACCACCTCCCCACTCCAAATGTGAGCCCCAAAGTCAATTAGTTCTTATTCCCCTCTTTACCCCCCACCCAGCGCCATGCCTGGCACAGGGAAAATGTTCAGTAAATGTTTGTCAAATAAATGATTCAGAGAATGATCATTCCAGAACTGGTGGTTTCATATGATTTGAGTTATTGCATTTTTCCCCCTATCAAGAAAGAAAACTTCCCAGATGACCCATCAGCTGTTTTCAGATATTGTAAATAATTGATCATAAAGATGAAACACGCAGGCTGGACAGCAACCAGGGAACTTGTCAATATAGGGGGAATAAATCTCTGTTCACAGCATCCACATGCCTGGGCTGGCTTTCCAAGGCCATTAAACTATCACTGCGGCTCAGGCATTAGTTGGAATAAAGTGCCTGTGTTTGTTTGTTATCATTTCTTAGTAAAACTAATTAAGGAACTAATTGATTGTTTTGTTGTTCTACTAATTAACTCCATATGGTGCCCATTTCCATGGAGATAGACTATGAGTTATGGGAAGGACTTGGATTCAACATGTCTTTTCTGAGTTTAGGGACAATCCTTTAGAACTAAGTATCCTTTCCAATCTCATTGCCCTTCATTGTTCTAGCCTTATTACCTGGATGGTAAAAAGATGAGGCAAGCAGTGACCAGCCAGGAAAGTACAATAAAGAACATAAAACAAGCCTGAGACAAGTAGTCAGGAGAGCCCTAGGTTAAGATAATCATAATAAAAATTATAGATGCTCCCACTTTGAATGCCTATTATGTAGTAGTTGGCATGGAGTTGACTGGGTTTGCACATTATCCTAAATGTTCCCATGACCAAGGCCCATGTTAGTTGTTCCCTTTTGTGGAAACCAAAACTAGGTTTGGTGGTGTTTGCTTGGTTGGTTGGTTGGTTTGCTTTGCTTTGCTTTTTCAAGGTAAGGTCTCACTTGTAGCCCAGGCTGACCTGGAATTCACCATGTAGTCTCAGAGTGGCCTCGAACTTGTGGTGATCCTCCTACCTCTGCCTCCAGAGTGTTAGGATTAAAGGCATGCACCACCACACCCAGCTATAAAACTAGGTTTTAAGAGTCACTTGCATATGGTTACATATCTAGTTTATTCAATTCATTTATTGTTTTCCAAATATTTGTTGAGCACCCAGCATGTGCAGGCACATTCCTAACCTCTGTACATAGCTTTGAGTTATATTCTATCTTTCCTTCACATTCCAGAAGAGAGAGATAAATAGTGAGTTAAATATATGAGGTAACTTTAGATAAGGACAGGAAGAAAAAAATAAGTGAGGGGGGCAAAGAGAATGCCAATGCTGTTTTACCTCGGTTGGGTGGGAGAAGAGCTCTGTGAGCAAGCGATGTCTGAGCTAGACTCTGGATAAGAAGCGTGGTGGTTTGATTCAGGTGGCCCCCATAAATTTAGATGTTCTGAATGCTATGTTCCCAGCTGGTGGAGATTTGGGAATTAATGCTTTCTGGAGGCAGTGTATTGTTGGGGGCAGGCTTATGGGCATTATAGCCAGTTTCCCCATGCCAGTGTTTGGCACACTCTCCTGTTGCTATTGTCCACCTTATGTTGGCCAGGAGGGGTGATGTCCACCCTATGCTCATGTCATCATTTCCCCTGACATCACGGAGCTTCCCACTCAAGCCTGTAAGCCAAAAAAAAAAACCTCTTTTTACACTCACAAGCTGCTCTTGGTTGGGTGATTTCTACCAACAATGCGAACCTGATTGCAATGGTAAAGTGGTACCGAGGAGTGGGATTGCTGCTAGACACCTGACTGTGTGGCTTTGGCCTTTCAGAGCTGATTTTTTAGAGGAATGTGGAAGGGCTTGAAACCTTGGCCTAAGAGATGCCTTTGCAGTGCTTTAAGTACAGCTTGATGGATTATTCTGGTTAGGGTTGAAAGACCTGAATGCAATAGGAACTATGGACTATGAGGTTTGGCTTATGAGAGTGAGAAAGAGCTTTGCTTGGACTGGGCTAGCAGGTTGTGTGAGAAGCTTGCTGTTATGCCCCTGTCCTGAGAAGTTGTGCACAGTTGCTTTGCATAGAAATGAACTGGTATGAATAGAGGGATATGGTACAGAAAAAATGAAATCTTTGGGTGAACTGCTGCCTGTTCAGCTTCAATTGAGAGATTACAACCTTTGAAATTGGGCCAGCCAACCTGCATTAGAGCAACATGAAGAATGTAGACTCTTTTGAAGGGGTCTGAGTGCTCAAGGAGTGTCCTATTCTTCAAAGTCTGCTTTATTCCCTCTTGGATTAATAAACTGGCATGGGTATTGTGGAGTATAGGACATGCAAGAAAGAGAGGGTCATTGAATTTGCAACATTGTGTTGTGTTTTGGAAATGGCCATGGCAATGAGAAGAAGGTTTGCTGGATGCCTGCGTGGAGACCCCATAGGGCCATGAGAATGAACTGTGGATTGCAGTGAAGACCTAGTGGAGATGCCAGGACCACCAAATGGCTGCTGAGGATAGCTGCCAGCCCCAGATAAAGTTTTCCAGGACTGTGAGTAGCCTAGCTGGACGTGCAGAATTCGAACTCCAGAGACTTGTTGCTGGTTAGAATTGTCAGACTTGGAGATTTATCAGTGACTAGAGTTGTTGGACGTGAAGCTACAGAATTTGATGTTTCCCCTGGTTGTTTTGCATTTTGTATTGGATGAATATTTCTTTGCTATGCCCCATGCCATCTTTTGCAGTATGAATGTATATTCTGTGCCATTATAGCTTTGGAGGGGGGGGTTGGTACTATGGCTCACTTATAAGATCTTATACTATGGCAATGTTTGAACATCATTGGGACTGATAAAAACTATGGGGATGTTTAAAGTTGGACTGAACACATCGCATTTTACATCATGGATGGTTATCAATTTCTGTGGAATATGGTGGTTTAATTCAGGTGTCCTGCATAAACTCAGATGGTCTGAATGCTAGATTCCCAGCTGATAGAGATTTGGTGATTAGTGCTTCCTGGAGGCAGTGTATTGCTGGGTGTGGGCTTATGGTCGTTATAGCCAGTTTCCCCATGCCAGTGTTTGGGCACCCTCTTCTGTTGCTATTGTCCACCTTATGTTGACCATGGGGTAATATTCACCATCTGCTCATACCATCATTTTCCCTGCCATCATGGAGCTTTCCCTCAAGCCTATAAGCCAAAATAAACTTTCATTTTCCCCACAAGCTGCTGTTGGTTGGGTGATTTCAACCAGCAATGTGAACCTGACTACAAAAAGAAGTAACCATCCACAGAAATATTTCAGGTGAGAACTTTCTAGATAACAGCAAGCAGAAAGCAGGGGGAAGAAGATGTTTTCTTTCTGGGAGCCAGGAGAGGAGGACTAGAGAGCTGAGAGCAGACAGGAAAGCAGAGACCAGTGGTGGTGACTATGGAGGTTTCTGTGAGGTTTGGATTATCCTCTGTGTGAAAGATTCAGTCCATCTAAATCTTGAGTCGTTTCAACATCTTGTGGTACAAACCTAAGCATCCCCATGAGAACATGCAGGATATACCCCAAACATTGCCCTGTAGGGCTGTTTGGGAGTGACTGCTGTGTGGCTCCTGAGCTGTGATCCTCAGAGTGTTGATAATCAAAGAAGTCAATCTTGATGCAGTATGGGGGTGCTATTTTTCCAAGGTTGGACTCCAAAACTTAGATCAAGTTTTCTTGAAGGTCTAGGTCATGGTGTAGGTTAGTATTCAGTAAACGTTAATTCGGTTGCCATCCATATTAGGTAAGGGTATCTGTTGCATAATTGATGTTTACTGGATCATGTGACTTGCTTAGACCAATTGAAGTCAGCAGATGTGTTTTAAGTGGAGGCCTTACATGTCTTGCATAGATTGTATTGACCATTGACCCTGTGCTCTAATGATGTGTCATAGGGCAACTTCCTAGATAGCTTCTGTTTCTCTGGCTGGTCCTTAAAATAAACTTACCATATGGAGCAAGTCCAGCTGCCCATGGTCTAAAACAAAGCTGCCCACTGGAACCCAGCCTAGATCAGAACTGGGAGTCTAAGAAAAAAAATAGTTTTGTTATAAACTACTAAAATGTGTTGTAATAATAGCTAGCCAGCATTCCCACTCTGTGCAAACTCTTGACTATGTACTGAGATGCCCAAGTGGGAAGTTAAGTAAGTGTTCTTCCCCAAGACACTGGAAGCCTAGTATGACTCAGTGTTTTAAAGCCATCATCATAGTAACTTCAGGAAGACACTGGACTTCCATACTGCTTAGATATTATGATTGGCAGATCCATAATTAAAAACCTTAAAGAGGCAAAGTGAATAATTATAACCAAGTATGTACAGGGGCAGCTGGTGGTGGATGGACTAATGATGAGAAGGAAAAGCCTCTAAAGTCACATATTCTGGGTCCAAATCCTATTTCTGCCAATTGGCTTGGAAAAGTTCAAATTTTCTAACCCCTAGTGCTTATATCATTATATATATACATAATCATGTTTTTACACTTACTTCAAGACAGTTTGCAGGTCAGTGGTGAAGCACTTGCTTAGCATTCAGAGACACTAAGTTTAAGCTTCAGAACTCATGTCAGTTATTTTCTCATTTCTGAGAACAAATACCTGACCAAAAGCCATTTAGGAAAGAGTTTAATTTGACCTACAATTCCAAAGAGTACAGTCTATCATGATGGGTAAAGCATAGCAGGAACCAGAAGCCAGTGTCACAGCATCGTTCTGTCAAACAGGAAACAAAGAAGGAGAGAAAAGAATATGGACCAGGCTATAACACCTCAAGGTCCTTATATATGTCTTCCAGCAATGCTCTACCTCTTAGATGTTCCACAACCTTCCAGAACAGCCCCACCAGCAGGAGATCCAGTGTTCAAACATATGAGCCTATGTGAAGGGGTCATTTTGCATCTAAACACAATAGAAATAGGGAAAAAATGTTACTATAAAACAATGAGGCAGGTTATGTCAACAGTAACCTCACTGTGACTCATGTTTTCTACATCCCTTATCTTTTTGGTGTGGTGTGGTTTTATAGTGTTAGGGCTTGAATACAGGACCTCACTCATGCTAGACAATTACTCTATACCTGAACTACATCCCCTGCCCCCTGCTGTATCTCTTTGCTGAATCATTTGCTCTTAGTCTGATATACTCTCTGTCATTTTGTTCATCAGAGCCCTAGAAAGAGCTGGTGGTGCTCATATAATGACAGAATTGCTTAAGCATTGATCCCTTAGAAGTATCCTTATTTCTAGTGATATATGATTGCATATTCTACCTTTTCTTTATCCATCCATCAATAGACATTTAAACATTTAGTTTGTTTCTTGGCTGTTGTGATGAGTTCTGCTGCCAAAAATGCACATTGTGGCAAAGACAGTGCCTTCAACAAATGGTGCAGGAAAAGTTAAATATCCATATGCAAAATAATAAAATTGGACAGTTATGTTGCAACATACACAAAAAATCTATTAAAAAAAGGAAAATGGATTAAAGACTTAAGCCTAAGACTTGGCTAGTAAAATTCCTAGAAGAAAGCACAGGAGTAAAACTTCCAGATATTGGTCTTGGCAATGATATCTTAGATATGAAACCAAAAGTAGACAGGCAACAAGTGAAAAAATAGTTAGATATTCTTACAAATTAAAGGAAAATAACCAACAAAGTGGGAAAGGCAACAGGGAGACACATCTGTACAAGCAACTGAAAGGAGGTTAATTTCTAACCATAGAAGATATTCCTGCAACACAATATAAAAAGAAAAACAAAGATTGATAAACACATTTAAAATGGACAAAATATTTGAGTGTCCATTTATTCAAAAAAGATATGCAAATGGCCAATAAGTATGTGAAAAAGTTGTAATATCATTGATCCTCAGGGAAATGCAAATCAAAACCATGTCATACTTTTCAGGATGAGTAATATATTAAAAATCATAAAAAGATAACAAATGGTAATGAAGATGTGGGAAAAGTTAATTCATGCCTTACTGGTGATTTCCCCTATAGAAAACAATATGGAGAACTACTGTATGATTCAGCAATCCCACTTTGTGGTATGTATCCTAAAGATATAAATGTAGGATGGCAAAGAGACACCTGAACCAGTGTTCTTAAGTCTATCTTCAACACACCAAAAGACCCAGCTTCAGTCCTTGCTTTGTTGCTTACTCTGCAAAGCCAGCTCTTTATACCATCTACAACTCAGTTTCTTATATAAAATGAGAGGGTTGGACCAGAAAATTTCAGAACACAAAACCTAATGAGGGACAACATTGCTGTGTCTTGTGCCACTTTAGATGCCAGCAGTGAAGGAAGCTCAAAACAGTACATACAGATCAGCACATGGACATGGGACGGGATCAGACCAGCCTCCTACTTACCTCAAAGATTGGCTTCTCACCCAAAATTTCCCAAACCTTCCCCTTCCTGTCTTTGTTTCTAACCTTTACAATTGTTTATTTCCTCTGATGTTGTCTGAAGATTCATAATAATTGTTGCAGGAGAAGCAATCAGCTCAGCCTTCGACAAGCTGAGACAGACAGGCAAACAGAGTATTAGGCTGTCAATTTCCAAGCCTTTCCAAATGTTAGAACGATTTTGGTGAATTACAAGCAATAGAAAATCACTTTGGGTGCTCATTAGGCAGGAGGCAGGAGTGATGATGAATGTTTGGAAGCAGAGTCAGAAGCCGGCTTTCTGGGAGCCAAAAGCTTACCTTCCAGCATCTCCTAGGGATGGCTCACTTAACCCTGACTCTTCTGGAGAAAACCTGAAGAGCTTCCAAGGTTCAGTGATAGGAGAAAATCACTACACATGTACAGAGCACCCCTAGACTATGGCCAGTCCCAGGAGTAAGCAAGGCCAGGGCTAGAAAGGCACAAAAAAAAAAAAAAAAAATGCCACAAAAGAGAGAACAGAGAAAAGATAATAGGCTAGAAGGACAAAGTGAAAGAGAAAGAGTCTGATTCTGACCCAAGGGCATTTAAGGGATTGGGGAAGTGGCTCACAGGAGTACAATACTTATCATCTAAGCCTGAGAACCTGAGTTTGGATATCCATCACTCACATAAAATCCCCGTGTTGGGGAGTCACAGATAAGAGGATGCCTAGGGGTCTCTGGCTAGATAACCTAACCAAATCCATGAGCTACAGGCTCAGCAAGAGACCCTGTCTCAGAGAATAAAGTGGAGAGCGGTAGAGGAAGACACCAGAGGTTCATCCACCTCTAGCTTCCACATAAATTTGCACACATATGCATATGCACCTATACATATATGTATCCACAAACATATGGTCATGCACAGACACACACACACACTTCATATACACTGGTGTAAATAAAGGGTTAAGAATTGAGTGACTTCCTTATTTTGTGATGATCTCATACATACATACAATGTATTTTGGTCATGTTCGCCACCATTACCCTTTGTTGTTCCCTTCACACTCCTTCTGAATCCCATCTTCCCAATTAGTCCTTCTATATTTTAATGTCGTGTGTGTGTGTGTGCATGTGTATGTGTGTGTGTGTACCATTGAGTTTAATTGGAGTTGCTTGCATAAGCATGAATGGGAAGTTATTTTACTTTATTTTGGCTAATTTACCAGTTGCTATATGACTGAGGAAAATACCCCCCATCCCCAGACAAGTATTGACTGCCAATAGCTCCTCAGTGAGGGTGAAAACACAAGAACCTTCCCCACCCAGGGTGGAATGTTGAGGTGCCCAACCTTGCGCAGGTCTTGTACAAGTAACCACAGGTGCAGTGAGGTAGTGATTGCAACCACCATGTCATGTCCAGAACTCCTCCCCTTCCTCCAGCTTATAATGTTTTCTGTCGCCTGTTCTGTGGTGTTCTCTGGGGTCTGGAGGGGGTGATACAGATGTCCCATCTAGAGATGAGCATTCCACAATCATTATTCTCAGTTGAGTGGAGTCTTAAATAATGAGTTGGACATTACAATAAAATTTCACTCTACCATAAGTAATAATAATAGAAGTGTTTAACATTTATATAATGCATAGAGTTTGTGTGATTTTCCCATCAGTGCAATAGAACACCTGAGAGAAATAATTTGAAAGGATGAAGGATTTATTTTGGCTCATGGTTTTAGAGGCAACAGTACATGACCATCTGGCTTCATTGCTACTGGGTCTATGAAGGGGCAAAACACCATGGCAAGGCGGGTGTGGTGATACGGAGTCGTTCACCTCATGGTAGCCAAGAAGCATTGAGCCAGGGGGAGCCTGGACACACCTCTACTACCTACTTCCTCCAACTTATCTCCTGGTTTCCATCACCTCTCAATAATGCCATCAAATTGTGAATTCATCAATGTATTAACCCACTGAAGAAATTGGAACCCTTGTGATCCAGTTACTTCCCAAGAGTTGCTTTGGAAACCAAGCCTTCAACACATAAGCCTTTGATGGATGTTTCATTTCCAATCCACATCATTATGTTGTTTGGTTCAAGTCTTGCAACTAAATGCCTTACATACATATTAAGTTATGTAATTCACAATAAACCTCAGTTCAATATGATTACTATCCCCATTTGACAGATGAAGAAACTGAGGTATGGAAAGTGGAACTAATGAATTGCAGCCAATAAATGACCAAGGGGGGATGTATAGCTGAGACTTATGGAGCAGACCTATGTTAATTCTCATAGCTTTTTAGGGCAGAAGATTAGGGTTTCCTTCCAGGCCTTAGCACTTACTACTCTGGTGACTTTGGGTGGTTACACTGAGCCTCATAGATCTCAGAGAAGTTACCATGGTCTCCAGTGTCCAGGAACAACACAGAGAATAGACGCAGATAGAAGTCAGAGTCAGGAAAGTAGATCAGCCTTCATCCCATCATTCACTGAATCTGCGGAGCACCTGCTGTGGGCCCCACACCAGGTAAAGTGCTATAGGAAGAAAGATAAATGAGACCAAATCCTCCATCTTAAGAGAAATGCAGCGAGGTAGGAAAGCTGGCGAGTATTAATCTCTGCACCTCTCCTCTACTCTGGGGTCACTGAATTCTTTCTATTGTATCATTCCCCTGCTCCCCAGGCTGCAGAGGAAGGTATGAGTCATCCATTGTGAAGTGAAAAACAAAGGCTGCTGTGAATACTGACACGTACAGACTGGAGTCAAACACTCCCAGCAAAGCTCATTTTCTGATGCAACACTAAGTGGAGGACAGAAGAATAGAGAAAGGGAAAGAAAAGGCTGAAAAGGGGCACTGGGTACCAAAGACAGCGAAGTGGACCTCTGCTTAGAGAAAGGGACCTAACGCGCCTGCACATAAAAGAACGGAAATGGCACCAGCAGCATCTGAAGAGCCCTTGCTGGCCAGAGGTCAATTCTACCAGGCAGAGGTCACCTGGCTTGCCAAGGTGTTTGTGCCCACAGACTATGCCTCTGATTAGTCCATCCCATTTAAACCATCCATGGACCCAGGGTCTTGACAAATGACTAAGATTAAGGACTCAGAGAAGAGGGACAGGGCTTAAGTGCCTTGGGGGTAATGTGTGGCCTAAGGAAAAGCCTCAATCATTGGCTGAGGTAGCACTGTGATCCTTTCACTATTTGGGGATGGCATAAGAGTTTTGAAAGCTGTGGAGATGTTAGTACTGAGATAAAACTTGTGCAAGGTCCAAGGTCACAAAAGAGAGGGTGGTCACTTTGACCAATGAAAGAGGAAGCAGAGGAGGAAATCTGGAAAACATACACAGATAAGGTGACCTTCAAACTTGATCCTGATGCTAAGCATGAAGTTTATGGGCAAAGGAGATGGTTATAAAGCCAGTCATTACTTAATGACAATCTCAGAGCAGGAATCTAGGGGCCCTTTTTGCCTTAAGTCAGGGACGGTCCTGGCCTTTGTGGAAGGATAAAGTTGCAGATGGGAATTATGTGTCCCTGCTTAAGAGATGGGGTGGCATATGGAGTAAAGCAGGGTCTTGAAGCTTGGCAGCATGTAAAGAAAAAAAAAAAAGGCTGTAAAATATCATGTTGATTATAGGGTGGGATCAAAGCCCAAAATGGAAGAGATAAAGGTAAGAATAAATTTATATGAAAAAGATTTAAAAGTAAGAGACAGTGTAGGCTATATAGAAACCAAAACCAAACCTAAATTAAGGCTAGATTTGTTTCAGTTTTTGCAAGTATACAGTAACCAGGACTGAAGATGGGCATATTTTTAAACTGATAGAAGAAATAGAAAACTAAACATGCACAAATTATGACCTAATTAAAGCCCTGGGGCTATGAGGTCAAACAGATATATAGGTTCAAACTCTAACAGGGTCACCTGTACAACCCTGGGGACCTATTCTGCTTCTCGAGACCTTAGTCTCCTCAACTGCAAAGGGTATTTGGAAAATGAGAGAAAACAGAGGTAAGTAACTTGCAGAGTACCTGGCATAAAATAGACACTTGAAATATAGTAGATTTTAAAAATGATGAAGATGATACTGATGATGATGTAGGTGGTAGTGATCTGATGTAGATGATGAAGGTGGTGATAATGAAAGTGATTGTGAAACGATGATGGTGGTGGTGGTGATGTGAGATGGTGGTGGTGGTGTGTGATCATGGTGATAAGGATGATAATGTTGGTGATGATGGTGGGAGTGATGGTGGACATTGTGTGATAATAATGACAATTATAATTACAGTGGTGATGGGCTGATGATGGGAAATAAAATGATAATACTGCTCTTTAACTAAGCCAGGCTGTGATGAGATTTTCTCACCAGAGATCTGTAGATCTTGAGTACTCTAAAACCCTTGAGAGCTAGGATAAGTATCCAGGTAGACAGTAAAAGGTCACCTCAAAGAAGAGAAATATTTCACAATTAGCTGAGACTGAAATGGAGAGTGGGCAACAACAATACCTATAGTTTACAAAGTTTTTACCACAGGCAGTGCATTAGTTGCTTTTCTCACTGCTGCAACAAAGTACCTTGAAATAGTGACTCAAAGAAGGGTTTCTTTTGGCTGACAGTCCGAGGGTATAACCCATCATGGTAAAAAAGACATGACGGCAGGAGTATGAAGCAATAGGTCACATTGTTTCCGTAGTCAGGGAGCAGAGATGAATCCTCATGCCGAGCTCCCTTTCTCCTTTTAGTCCAGGACCCAGCCCACAGGATCGAGCCACCCCCATTCAAGCTGAATCTTTCCACCTCAGTTAACCTCTCTAGAAATGCCACCACAGTCATACCAGAGGTATGTTTCCATACTGATTTTTAAATCCAGTCAAGCTGACAATGAAGATGAACCAACCATATACAACAAGGTGTTTTAATGTTCTATATCCACATTTTGCAAGGGCCCATTCTCCCTCAAAACATAAGGAACTGTTAAGCAAAGGACTTCCTGAAGAGGAAAAGTTAAGACAATGGCAAGGTGGAGAACAAAGAGGAAAGGGAAGGAAGATAAGGCTTAGCAGATGAAATAAATCAGTATCTGGAAAGCTCCTGAACAGTGCCCAGCACAAAGTACTCAATAAACTCCAACTCTGAGCCATCACAGTCATCAGAAAGAATTTTCTAAGAGTTGGTTTTGCACCATATTGGCAGTGGGAAAGAACTCCTTGGTGTGGGGGGCATTCAAAAGGAAGCCACCAGACTTTCATGGTGGTCACAGAAGAGCAGACTGAGATGCTTCTAGGGATAAGCCTTGGAACTACCAGGCCTGAAAACCATTTTGGCCCAGGAGGCATGGAGATGTATGGAGTGTCCTGGAAGCCTTTTGGGTAGATGCAACCACTCCCTACATCTCAGTATCTGGGTTAGAGGTAATGCTACCTCGGGCTTCAACCCAAACCTAAACATAAATGCCCCCAAGTCTGAATTTCCCTCTAGTCCTTAATCCCTTTTGAACCAGTCCAACTTCTTTTTTCTCTCATTTTAATGACTCCATTCTATCCTCCGCTTCACCTCATGGCCACTGTGGATCAACTGCCACAGCAGGGGACCCTTTAATTGGCAACTTTCAGCTGTACAGGTGAAGAGGCATTTAGTGGCGTTGGCTCTGTGTAGGGAAAGAAGGGGGAGTCTTCAAAACCAAGTAGCTGCAGTAGCTTGTGCAACAGGATTTGAAGGTGATAAATTGGACCTGCTTTTTTTGTCAAGTTTTCCCCTGCTGGTTCTTTTGACAAGTGGCCACTACTGAGATTGCTGAAGGAGACAGAATTGCTTTCTCCAGCAGCAACTGCCTTCCCGCCGCCACCTCCCTTTCCTCCCTCTCTTCCTTCCGACAGGAGCCAACACCACCCACTCTAAGGCCAGCCCCAGGGCAGTGTCCAGAAGGCTCAAGGCTACACTTCTGAGGATTCACGTGCCCAGGCTGCTGAGTTCTGAAAAAAAAGGGGTGGAAAGAAGGGAGGGTACACTTGTTCACGGGAGCATGGCTATGGGGCTGAGGACCAGGCTTAGGCGCTCACACCCCAGACTCCTTTCCTCTCACACCTTTCTTCACTGCACATGAGATTCATTCATTCCACAAGCATTTATTGAGTATCTACTATGTGCAGGACACTGGACTACAGACACCCCAGTAAAGAGAACTGACAAAAATTAAAAAAACCCTGCCCTGGTGAGAAAGAGAAGAATGCAGCCAATACACAACTTATGCAATAGATCAGCAAAACGTGTGTGTGTGTGTGTGTGTGTGTGTGTGTGTGTGTGTGTAGGTTGTTGATGATTCTGAAGAGAAAAACAAGCAAAGGAGGAAAAGGGTGACTGAGAAGATGGAGTGGGAGTGAGAGACTGAAATTTCAATATTATAAACAAGACAGCCCTTACAGAAACAGTGATACAGGGGCAATGCTCTGAATACATGCCAGCCATCACTCATTCCTCCATTCGTTTGTTCAACCATTAATTCAATGTCCATGTCCTCATTCATTCATTTCACCATTCACATACTTTCTCCTTCATCCATTCATAGAACCCCCGTTCATTCTTGCCATCACTCCACCCTCATTTGCCTAGTCCTTTGCTCACTAATTCTTTCTCCCACTTGCTGTTCATTCACTCATTCACACACTCATTCATGAGCTCTGCCACCCATCAGCATCTCCTATCAGTGCCTCCAATACATTTTTTAAAATTATTTTATTTATTTGAGAGAGAGAATGGGCATGCCTTGGCCTTCAGCTACTGCAAACTCCAGATGCATGTGATGCCTTGTGCATGTGGCCATCTAGCTTATGTGGATCCTGGGGAATCAAACCTGGGTCCTTTGGCTTTGCAGCCAAGTGCCCTCGCCACTAAACAATCTCTCCAGACCAAACTTTTAAAATTTTTATTTATTTTATTTGAGAGAGAGAAAGAAAGAAAGACAAAAAGGTAGATACAGGGAGGGAGAGAGAATGGGTTTTTAATTTTTATTTATTTATTTGAGAGACACAGAGAGAGAATAGTTCTGGTACTGTTGTTGTTTGTTTTGATTTTGATTTTGTTTTTTGAGGTACGGTCTCACTCTGGCTCAGGCTGACCTGAAATTCACTATGAAGTCTCAGGGTGGCCTCGAACACATGGCGATCCTCCCACCTCTGCCTCTCAAGTGCTTGGATTAAAGGAATGCACCACCACGCCTGGTGGTTCTGGTACTTTTGATTTCCTTCCACAAGCATGCCTCCCGCCCCCTCTGATCTATATCTGAAACTCAATTGTTTACAAAGCCTGACGTGTTACTCCTACCATGTCTACTTCCTGCCATGAGTCGGGACTCTGTCCCTTCTGGAAGCATTTCTGAGCTGTGTTCTAGGTGAGGATTCGGCTCAGTTCAACAATATTTCCTATCACAGGACTGTGCCAACTTTCCAACCTCACGTAAGATCCTATGCTCCTTTGACAGTGTCCTTTAGGAACAGGACCTTATGCCCACATATGGCCTCATTCTGAGCATGCAACACATACTCAGGAAATACTTATGAAGTCAATTGTCTTCAGTAATAGTCTGGACCAAGAATGGGAGAAGGATCATTGATAAGCCCGTGACACACTGCAGGAGAAAACAAGAAACAGATCCCAGTGACCTGAGAATGCACACCCATAAGGCAGCCACTTTTAACTCTACTTTATAAATGAAGACATTGAGACATAGAGATGTGAAGTGTCTTGGGCGAGTGGGAGCCTAACTGAAATTCTCCACAAGTCTGCCTGACCCCACAAAATATGCTCTTGCCACGTCCCCCAGCTGCTGCCCTTTTGGCCAGCTGAGAATGAGCCCAGTGGTCTAAGGTGACAGGCACAGAGCCAGGGGTAGCTACCTACTGCTGGCTGGGATAATATTATTTTCCTGATTATGTATTTAAATGGGGCCCGACCTCCCCAAGTCCAGGGAGCACTGGCCTCCAACCTTTTAACTAGCAATTACTCTGCGGCCACAGTGTGAGATCATCCATTAACCTGAGGCCAAAGGGCACCCTGCTAATCAGCCAGCTCAATTCTATCAAGCAGCTGGACTGATTGCAGACCTTAATCACCCAGGGACAACAGCCACAATCACACTATCCAGCCCCACTCCAAGCCCAAAGGGGAGAGAAAGTTTTATTATACAGGGGCTGACACTTAGTAACCTCAGCAAGGAGAGATTGCCATAGGAGATGTCTCAGCCAAGATCCACTTAATCCACATGACAAAGGAGAAGCCTGGGCTACACAGACTGGATGGAGCCTAAGACCCAGGTAAAGAGAGGAGAGCTTTCTGAGCACTCTCATGGGCCAAGCATTGTTCCAAGAGCTTCACTCTTATGGTGTTTAATCTTCAAACAGTGTTGCAAGGACGTATTCTTGAGCCACTACTTGCAATGGGGAAGTTGCAGTTCAAGAAGATGAAGAAACTTTCCAAGGTCAGACTATGAGTAATTGGTAGAAGTATAAAAGGTGAATCCTGAGGTTGTGGCTATTCTAGGTATCTAACTTTCAGCCTGTCTGATTTCTCTGTATTAAGAATAACAAAACAGTTGATGTGTAGGTGGAGATGAATACTCAGAGTCATGCCCATCCTAGCCACATTAGCATTTGAAGAGAACTGTGATTAACCTGAAGAAGGGGCTGGATAATCTTACCATGTCAGGAGCCTCCCTGGATTTCCAGCAGTCTCTCTCAGCCCCCAGGGGCCTCTCTCAGCTGGTGAACTCTACAGGTCTCTCTGGGTCATTACTTCCACTGACCCTAATCACTCTGGCCTAGAAGGCACTGTGAGGAAATCTTGAGACACCAGGTATTTGGGGCAGATTCTCTGGAGAAAAATAAATAAGTGGTCCTATAATGTTCTTGAGAACAAAAATAGGAGCAGTCCATTTGAGAGGAAGGTGGCCCAGTCCGGGGGTTGGGGAAAGGTCTGTAGAAAATGCTGCCCAACATGAGCAGGATGTCATCCCATTGCCCACAGGGCATTCTGGAACCTCAAAGAATGTGAAGATATAAATGCACAGGATGTTATAAGTCAGGTTGTGGTGTGCACTTGGATAGCAGGTGATGAACAAGTAAGGCAATGAGCAAATTCGCCCTTTAGGCCACAACAGAAAAGGATTTACTTAGTATACGATGAAAAGGCAACAAATAGAGCTGCTGGCTGTGAGGCGTCTCCATGTGGAAGAAATGCATTTTTGGTTAGGGTGAATTTCTCTGCATCTCCTGCACGTCATCCAAGCTGTGGGAAGAAGGGCAGTTTGGTTAGCTGCTGTTCGCTTGGTGAGCTTGAGTGGCTGAGCACATAGCTGCTGGTGCAGTTCCAGCTGGGCAATCGTGGCCACACAAATAAGGCCAGTCCTGGTCAAGGGGGCTTTTATGTCAGGTGACAGCATTCCAAAACTAAGAGTATGGGACTCCTGAGTTTCCAAAGTTAGGAGTTTGGGATTCCTGAGTGCACTACCTAATGGGGTAGCCTTCCATTTTCTGGTTTTTAACTTTTGTGTGGAGTCCCTCCCTCCAAACAAAATAAGTGACCTCAGCAACATGACCAGACCAACAGAATTCTACACACCCTGCCTCTATCATTATCTAACTCAAACACCTTCCCCTAGGCTTGTGCTTTTTTTTTTTTTAACTCCTATACCACACCATCATCCAAGCCACCGTTGCCATCAGTCTGGACTGACACAATAGCTTCACATGGTCTCCCAGCTTTTGCACTTGCCTCCTAAAAATCTATTCCTGCTACAACAGCAAATACAATCTCTGTTCTGGAACATAGGTGCCATCCAGATTCCAAATTACACCTATAACAAACATCTCATAGCCTCAGGTTATGCAAAGGGCAATTGAGACCTTCTTTCAAGATTGCTGAGAGAGCCATAATGAGAAAAGCAATGTGTCTGGCCACAATAAGTACTTGAGAGCTGACTTCTGTCATCAATGAACATCACAAGCCTTGAACTCCGTTCTGCTTCACCCATTGTTACAGGAAGGGAGCTCTGGGAGGGACTGGATCTCTAGATTGATGTAATAGAGAGGCTGGGCTCTTGGTGAGCTTAGAATCCCCTAGCCAGTGGCTCTGAACTCTCCAAGTTCGTATACTTTTTAGCAAAGATTTAAAAAACACCAACACTGAGAAGGGTAAATCATGAAAGATTTATTTTTAAGAATGGAAAGAAAAGAGAACAAAGAATGGGAAAGCTTCCATGCCAAGAGGAATTCCTCCCTCCTAGAGCCACTGGGAAGGGAAAGGGAAAGACCTAGGGGGGCAGGGATCTCTCTCTCATATGTGGAGGCTTGGTTCAGGACCACTTATATGAATTAGGCACCCAATCAGAATGGGCCTCATTGCCAAGTCCCAATGTGTGTGAAGGGTCCTGATTGGCCATTGAGAGCAGGAGGAATACTGACTCAGGAAGTTGAAGAAGAATCAGTGAAGTGCTGGTGTTGCTTCTCCTTCTTGGATGAGACTGAATAAGACTGTCTTTGTTTCTAGGTGAGTACCTATTTTTTAAAAAGCTGTCTTCCTTCTCATCTGTATCATCACAGAAGTCCCATGGCCCAAGACCCTACACCTGAGACAACATAACTAGGTCATAATTCCATCCATAGGTGCTGTCATTTAAAGAAATGTCCCTGGAATGCTTCCAGCCTCAGTATTCACTGGGAAATTCCAGAAGCAGGGCCTTCAAGCTTGACTTCTCCATCTCTTCTTAATCATGATTATCCCCTTACTTGTCTGGTTTGGCAGTTAGTACATGCCTATAATGCCAGCACTTGGGAAGTAGAGGCATGAGAATCATGAATTTCAAAGCTACCTTGGTCTTTGTAGCGAGTCTGTGGCCAGCCTGGGATCCATAGCAAGACCCAGTCTCCAAAAAATTAAAATAAAATAAATCCCCATTAATTTGAGTTGACAAACTCTGACTGAGCCCCATCTCCATGCCAGTGCAGAGTGAAGATTCAGAGGGTATGAGATGGAGTTCGTCAGAACCCCAAGGCTGGATGACTCTGATGTAAACCTGGGTGTCATGTTTTCTTCCTGGATCCTTCAGCTACTTCAAAAAAGTCCTTGCAGGAAGCCATGGCAAACTCAATGGGGGTGTTTGAGGTAAGTTTAGCAAAGGGTCTTATTCAGTGAAGGCAAGGATAAGGTGAGGCAGCACACAACACAATAGTTGGCAAAAACATACAGAGTGACTATAGCCTTGCAGGGACCTATCTGTGAGGGAAGACAGGATGGAGGTGGGTCTGAGCTCTGTTTCTGACACTCTTTGATCTTCTGCCACTTCTACTGGGTGAACCTTATAAGAAACCACAGTGAAAAGAAAAGCCTGCTTCAGTCCCTAAGGAGGGACTCCCAGAACATGCAGCAGGAGAGAGGAGAGAAAAGAAATGAAGGGTCAAATAAGACATACTTGGACATGACCTAGAGAAGGACATGACCTTCTCCTCTTCCATCCTTGAAACTCCCTCCTGCTAGTCCTGCTTGTGTCACAGGGGGGAGTTCAAGTCTGAAAGTGCTGCTAAGAGATACTCTGAGCGTCTCCAAGGCCCTATTGAAATTCTCTCCCTCTCCTCAACTCTCCTGGTAGCACTGCAGGATTACAGCAGCTCACAGTCATCTGTCTCCAAAAGATTAAATCGTCCCCTGGAAAAGGCCACTGTTTCCCAAAGGACACGGGCCCATTTGTGCTCATTCTCATAAGAAACTGACTTCTCAGAAAGGATACAGGTTGATTTTCTTCGCTGTTTTGGGAGGGAATGGCTGTGTTCTGTCGTGCAGGGGTGGGGGAGGTAGATACAACTGTGTGCACCTGAAAAGCTTTTCCTACAGCCATCAGCTAGTTCATGGAGTGTTTTGAGAACTTTGATAAAATGAAAGACAACAGCTCTGATAGCAATATCAACTGAGATTCATTTATTGAGCACTTGCTAAATGTTTGGCACTCTGTTGTCAAGAATTAGTCCAATATCTGATCATCACATGTGCATATGGTTTCTCCTGTTGACATTTTCGATGCTCAGGTAAGGTCACACACAGAAAGGGTATGTGACCTTGAAAGATCACACAACCAGCCAAAGGCAGAGTTTGGGACCAGATTCAAGTCAGAGTCTCTCAGTAAGGGCCTCTTTTATCCTCCAAAGGATATGCAGAAATGTCTAAAACTGCTCTCACAATTGGTGCACATGTGTTGGGAACAGTTGTCATGGCACCCAGTGAGTACACCCCAGAGATACTTCTAGACATCTTACAATAGGAAAAACAACTCCCCAGAACAAAGGGTCGTCTGCCCCCAAATGTCCTCCATTTTGAAGTAAAAGACACCCTGCTCCATCTGAACTCCTCCAATGCTTCCCTGCTACCCCACACCACCCCGCCACATCTCCATAACTTGGACAGCTCTGTGGAAGAATGTGCACCCAACAACGTAATGCCCAGAAACATCTTGGGTAAAGCTGTTGGTCTTTGGTCTAGGCTCACTGGAAAGACCCTGAGGAATTCTGAACAGGGAAGTGCTGTGTGTAAAGAAGAATAAGTTTAAAGAAGGTAACCCTCGTTGATGTGTGGAGCTGGGACAGAAAGGTGGGGAGGAAGGGGGTAGGGGACATGGGGAGAAGGCTGTGGAGACAAACCAAGAGGATGAGGCATGGGCTGGTGGCCCAGGAGGCAGAGACAAGTATGTGGACTTTGGATCTCCTCAAAGGGAAGCAAATTCACCAGGATGTGCTGAAGAGAAGGTCTGACTGCCAGAACCTAGCTAGAGAGACAACTCAGACCCATGGGACTAGTTCCTTTGACTGTGCAGATGGCTGTCCACTATGACTTGGATGCTAAGTGTCTCCCATGTATTAAAGATTTTTTTTTTATTACTGTAGTGCTGTTGGGGTCACTGTGGAGCAGGGTGGCCTTAGAAATTCCTGAGGTTTGGGGCTATGGTCCCAAAGCCTAGGACCCTGGACAGTACACTGGACAGAATTTGGGCTGGCATCTCCAAAACTCTGAGCCAAAGTAAACCTTTGCTTTTTGTTAATGATGTCCAGTGTTTGGTGATGGTGGTGGAAAACTGATCAATACCACATCTACCTATCTTTCCATAGCTGTCTGTTTTCTAACAAGAAGCTCTAAGTTTTGAACAGAGACACTGGCATCTACAAAGCTGCTGAGAAGAAAAATGTCAAGGCCCCCCATTCTCAAGACCTCCAAGTATGACTGTTCAAGATGTCCGCCTCGTGAATGTTGCCCTTAGAGATGAGAAGACGATGGCAGCCTATGTGATCTACTTTATGAGGCTCTCTAGTCTGAGCGCCTGACTCAGGGTTGACTATACCCAGGTTGGTAACAAAATAACCAACAGCAAGTTCACTTTGAACAAGAGAAGACTTGGTGACCATGGCAAATCGCTACCTCCCTCTCTCTAGTGAATGTTCCTGCACACGTGTGGAGGAGAGGAGCCATCATGGACCCTCAAGGTCAAAGCCCACAAATAAGCATGATGAGAAGACATATGTCTAACAAGAGGAGCTAGAAAGAAATGAGATTTCCCCTCATTAGGAGAATCTACACTCAGGCATGACAACCTCCAGACATGAAAGCATCTACCAGATGGGATGTGAAACCAGATCCTCAAGGACATGTGATGCCCCGAGAGAGGAGAATGCAAACAAAGCATGATGCTTTTTCCATGTTGGCCTTTATAAAGCCCAAATGAATTTCTTCAACAATTCCTAGCGTCTGCAGCGTAGGCTGAGAAAAATTGCACCGACGCTCCTGACCACATCACTTATTAAAAAACACTCCCTGCAGGGCAGGGAAAATCTTCCAGACATTTTTTTGAAATGTATCAACGATTTGCTTGCAGCCACTGACAGAACTTCAATAAATGCTCCCTTGATGTAAACTTGCATTCTTTCTCTTTCGTCTAACAAGCACTCAGCCCCCACCCACCTAAACACCCCCACATTCTTTCCTTCCATGTGGGTAGGAGTTGGGGAGAAAATATCAGATATGATGAAGGAGATTGCCTAGAGCCAGCTGCACCTACATCTGGAGGTGAGCCACACACTCTCACACACACAACATAGGCCTTGTCCATCCCATTCCTTTCTCCTGGGCTCCCAAAGCCCACTATCTGTGTATCATCTCCTCTGAGATGCCCCACAGGCTGGGCCAGATTTATCAGGTCCAAAGCATAGCTCTACACCCTCTACCCAGATGCCTTCCTGCCCCAGCATCCCAGGTTTCAGGGACCATCGTCCAAGCCAGGCAATCAGCCCTCAAGGAATATGTTTGCCTCCTCCCTCTTCTTCACTCCCCATGGAATGCAACCTGTGCTTTCATTTAGATCAACTAGGAGAAAACCAAGATACCAAGAAGGAAATATGTATAGTTTATTTGGCAGGAGATGGAAGCTTAGTGTGAATGAGAAGGAAATGAGATAGGGAAGAGAAGAAAGTCAACCAAGGATACCCTGATCAAGCCATCCATGAAATAGACAGGGCAGTTCTAATCCATGTGGAAGCTTGGTTGAAGGGTATGGAAACAAGCCTTCCAGTTACATCACTTGCTAGTTGAGGGCCCTTCTAGGGAGTGTTTATTCCCTAGTGCTTACCATCTTACCTGCAGGCAGTTCTTCAGAGTGCCACTTTGCAATGTCTCTTGAAATTACAGCCTATGTGAGGCAATGCACATCAGGGACACAGGGCAGGAGAGGTTCTGGAAGCCCCTTTCCCTTCTGCTTCATGACTTCAGGCAAAATACTTCTTGTGATTGGTTTTGTTTGTTTTCATGTAAAAATTAACCATGAAAATGATATCTATCTCAAGGGGTTATTGCAAAGTTTAAATGTGTTAAAGTTGCTTAGAACAGTATCTGGCACTGTGTACATCCCCAAAATGTTAGCCACTGTGGCTTCTTTCTTCCTTCTTTCCTTTCTTTCCTTTCTTTCCCTCTCTCTCTCTCTCTCTCTCTCTCTCTCTCTCTCTCCCTCCCTCCCTCCCTCCTTCCTTCCCTCCCTCCCTTTTTCTCTTTGTTCTTTTTTTTAATTTTTTGTTTATTTTATTTATTTATTTGAGAGTGACAGGCAGAGAGAGAGAGAGAGAGAGAGAGAGAGAGAGAGAGAGAGAGAGAACAGACATGCTTGGGCCTCCAGCCACTGCAAATGAACTCCAGACATGTGCACCCCTTGTGCATCTGGCTAACGTGGGTCCTGGGGAATGGAGCCTCAAACCAGGGTCCTTAGGCTTCACAGGCAAGTGCTTAACCACTAAGCCATCTCTCCAGCCCCTTTCTCTCTGTTTTGAGGCAAGTTCTCACTCAAGCACAGGCTGACCAAAAACCTATTCTGTAGCCCAAGCTGGCCTTGAATTCATGTGATTCTTCTTCCTCAGTCTCCCATGTGCTGAGATTATAGCCATGAGCCACCATGGCCAGGTTGGCTATGGTGAACTCTATAGTAAAATTTTCATCATGGTTTTGTTCCTTCAGTGTCTCCATTGTGAGAATGAGATGTTGGAGGGGTAGGTTTTAATAATTGTTGAAAGATCACGAGAGGGAACACTGGAGATATTCTTGGAGGAGAAATCTTCACCCAAAGGTCACATATACTATTGGAGCAAGGAGTACCCTGGTTGAAATGGACAGAAAAAGATTATTACCTCATGAGCTTGAGTTTTCTCATCATAGGTTTTGCAAGCCATGGGCATGGAAGGTGCTGATAGTCCTTCCCAAACAAGGAGGACTTGCCAACAAAGTGCAACTGAAGAAGGAACATGCTCCATAACCCAGGAAGCAATTCTAATAGAACACACTCCTCATGAAGTCCATGTCAGATTAAAATATGTCACCAGTACTCACAGTGTGTCTTTAGATGGATAACTTGTCCTGTCTGAACTTCAGTTCCCTATCTGTAAGGTGAAAATAATAACACACTCTCTAGACTTGTGAGGAAATTAGAATACTGTCTGTGTTATCTCAAATGCCACATCTCACATCCTTTTGGCCCTCTTCTCTATAGTCATTGCATTGATAACAACCAATATCTGGGTACAGCTTGACACCTCACATCTCTTGAACCACTTCTTCCTGAACCAGAACATTCAGAACTTCCTGATTATCAGCAAAACTTGAGCCTGGCTCACAGAGGTACTATTCAGAATGAATGGACTATACTAAAGTTTTACTCAGGGTGGCTTTGAAATGGAGAAGTGAAAAAATTTTTTCCAGTAGGTAGAATTTTGAAGCATATGACTGGCTGTTCACTTTGTGTGGAAAGAGAAAGGTGCTGAGGTATGAGTATAATATATAAACTTCTAGACAATGACAAACGTTTTGGCTGGTGGATTAGGAACCTGCAAGGAGCATGATTAGATTAGCGATAGGGAAGTTGGTGGAAGAAGCATGTGAATGTTGCTATGAGTATGGAAATTACACATGCAGATTTTTGTCTATATTCTTGTATTCCAAAGATCACTCAAGCAGAAAGAAGCCTTTAGCAGCTAGATGGGATGACTCAACCAGTGCATGCACACTTAAGTGCTATGCAAGAGGTCCTTACAGAGAAGTGTGATACCCAGATGGAGTTTACATGCATGGACTTTTCTCTCTAAGACACATCTAGTTTATGCCATGGATAGATGTCAAAACTAATAGCAGCAAAGCCTGAAAATAAGCCCTTCAAGTGACACCATGAGGACAATTGCCATAACTTGGTGGCAAATAAATGGCACTACCTCCTTTCCTTCCTTTTTATTTTCTTTTTTACTTTGTGTTGTATCTTGAGACAGAGTCTTACCCTACAGCTCAGGCTGGCCTGAAACTCACTCTGTAGCTTGGGTTGGCCTTGAACTCAAGGCAGTCTTCCTGCCTCTGGGTCCTAAGTGTTGAGATTGCAGATATGAGCCACCACAATGGCTCAAATTAGCTTCTTTTATTGCAGACAGATCAACACTTGCCCACATGGGAACTATACCCATTCTAGCTATGTATTGACTGTTCTTATCTGCACTGCCATCAATCATGGACTTGAAGGATGTGTGGTTTGCAAAAGTGATATCTTACATAAAATCACCTTGAACTAAGAGACTTACCAAAGATGAAAAAAATGACTCCTCCTCTAGGATGAGGTATGTAAAACTGAGTCACTAATTAATTGCTACAATATACACATCCAGGAGCTGAGTGAAGGCAGAGATGGTCATCCCTGATCTTCATTTCATGATCCATTCATGGCAATTGTGTCTCCCATTCAAGGATCCCACCTCCCATGGGATGGAGAAAAGAACTTTACTGTGACCAGAGAATTCAGCATACCAAAACTGAAAGGGAAAGTAGGCATAGATATTTCCACTACATGACTATGGCACACAAAAGCCTGTATTAATCACAAAGGACTCAGTGGGGTATCCTCTTTTGGCACTTTCATGACTCATGGTTCCCATGAGCACAGGACTGGGAAGATTGCTCAGCAGTTAAAGATACCTGCCTGCAAAGCCTGCCCAGGTTCAATTCCAAAGCCACTCATTTAAACTGGACACAAACAGTGGCATAAGTGCCTGGTGTTCATTTGCAGTAGCAAGAGGCCATGGTATACATGTACATGCATGTAAATATACACACATAAATAAACAAAATTTAAAAAATAAGAAGACATTGCAACAACACATTTGTCGTCTTGTAAGCAGGAGGGCTTGTAACCCATTACTGTCTTTCAGACTGTATGATAGACTGGCCTTAATGTTGAGCACAGCCATATAAGTGGTTCAAGAGTGGATTGTGTCAGACAAAATTTTATGACCTGTCTTACTGTCTCATAGTGCACGTTTCCACCCAGCAATTGCTGTGGCAACCAGAGGCAGCCAGGTACAGCTTGATTGACTTTAATCTCAGCTGCACTGTCTGTTGCTCTCTGCTTCAAAGGATGCTCTTTGGAAGCCCATCCTGACACCTGGTACACACATGTATTTGCCAGAGATAAAAGAGTGAAGATTTATGATAAGAAGTTGCTTCCCATGATTTGAGGCTGAGAAGCACCACATACTCTGTAAGTTGAGGCTCAGGAAGCCAGTGGTGCCTGATTTTGAAAATGTGACATCAATGGTGGAAGTCCCACTCCAAGGGCATAACAAGACCAATGTCTCACTTCAAATAGGAAAAGAGAGAAAATCCTTCTCATCTCCTCTACAGTTTTGGCTACTTGGGCTCCCATTAGGGTGGATGATGCCCACCTGCACTTGAAATAACTATCTGCTTTATCAATCTACCAACTTAAACACAGATCACTTTTAGAAGCATCATCATAAACACACACAGAAAAAAAGTATACCCAGATATCAGGACCCTAGGGCCCAGTCAAGTTGGCACATACAAGTAACTGTCAACATGCATAAACCTGCAAATGTGATGAGGTCAGCAGCCTCCTTATTTACCAATTATGAATAAAAACTAAAATATAAATATCCCCCTTCTGAATCTTGAGTAGAAACTTTTTTTAAAATTTTTTATTTATTTATTTGAGAGCTACAGACACAGAGAGAAAGACAGGTAGAGGGAGAGAGAGAGAATGGGCGCGCCAGGGCCTCCAGCCTCTGCAAACGAACTCCAGACGCATGCGCCCCCTTGTGCATCTGGCTAACATGGGACCTGGGGAACCGAGCCTCGAACCGGGGTCCTTAGGCTTCACAGGCGAGCGCTTAACTGCTAAGCCATCTCTCCAGCCCTTGAGTAGAAACTTGTGAGGCATATTCTACATGAGTTCTCAGAGAATCCCAGTGTAGCCTTAGTTGTCCAGAATTCTGAGCTGTGGCATTCAAGAACAGGAGTCTCCTTATTTCACTCTCCTCCACACCTGAATACCCCTATTCCCTGGGAATCACTTTGCAAGATAAACCCCCTCTCTTTGAACCATTGTAGCAGCTATGCTCTCATTGCTAGGACAAAACACCCAACCTGAAGAAGCTTATGAGAGGAAAGGGTTTATTTCAGCTTACAGTTTTGAGGGAGGTCTCATGATGGTGGGAAAAGCACTCCAGGCTTGGAAATGGGCTATATTACCCCAAAGCCTACTTCCAGCAACACACCTCTTCCATCAAGGCTCTACTTCCCAAAGGCCCCACAACTTTTCCAAATTGCCCAAGCTGGAGGCCAAGCAATCAAAATGCATGTGCCTATGGGGGATATTTCATTCCAGCCGCCACACCCCCTTGAAAAACAGCCTGACCTCCCTGAGTCTCAGGAATAACTGCCCCTCCTCCTGCTGTGGCTGCAGTGAGCATCTTGAGAAGTGGGAAGCCTGATGCTCAGCAGTGCCGAGACTTCTGGCAGGTGCTGAAATCACCGAGACAAAAGACAGAGCAGTGTTTGACAATTCTTCAACAAACCATTCAAGTGGTTTGATTTCCTCTCATTCCATCTTTCCTTTGGCTTCCATCCCACTAGGTACTCTTCATGCAAACATATCAGTTATGCCTTTTTCTCTCCTATGACATCAGGTATTGGGGGGGGCAATCTGAGAGTCAGGAATGAAGGTTCAATTACTCATCAGCAGTTTTCCAAAGGAAGACCCTCGAAGATTTGTTTGCAGATTCAATCCAGGAAAACAATAGAGTGGACTTCCCCCAAAGACTAGATCCAGTAGCAATTCTTTTTATTAATCAGAACCATCTGGCTGGGCTTCTGGATTCTTTGGGGACAGGGTTTAGTTTTACATTGTTTGTGGCATTTGTTTCTCCAGAATCTCAAGTGGTATATTCTCAAAGGGCTTATGAATCATGCATGGTGACCCAGAAAACTTCAGATGGGTGAATTAAAGATGAGCATGCAAAAGCTGTGACCACAGCAGGCCATTCTGCTAGACATGATCCACCTACCAGTTCTCCACACTCCACTTCAAGGCATGCTCCACCTTTTGACATTCTGCAACATAGAGTCATTCTGAACTCATTCCTCAGCAGCTTTTTAACCATCACCTTTCCTGGGCCCCATGTCCTCCACAGCTTATTAGGAATGAAATTAAACACAGCCATGCAGTGGATGTAATGATGAATGACATGACTTTGCCTTTTTAGACCATAATCCTGTGTTTTGCTTTGTTTTGTTTTCCTAAAGCTACACTGCATGAAGATATCTGCAGATACCACTGAGTTTAGGAGGAAGCAGAAGAGTTATTGATATATCAACCTGCAGGAACTGTGGTCCCAGGGGCCCACACAGGCTGGGGATGCAGGTGATCTACCTGCTGATTGCCTGGCTGGATGATAAAGGGTAAGACTCCCCTGAGTGGTAGTTTATCCATGGAGTGTCCTCTAAGACTTCATGCATTTGTGGTTAACCCTCGCATTTAATCCCCAGCTGCTGTCACCTTTGGGAGGTGGTGCCTTGCTGAAATAGGTGTATCACTGGGGGAGGGCCTTAGGACTTGGTAGTTCATACTCCTTGCCTGAGCTCATATAGCTTGCTTTTGCCTCTTCCTCTCTGCTGCTGATATGTGATGATGGGAGCTATCTTCCTTCTCCTAGTACGCTTTCCATGTCATGAAGAAGCTTCCCCTTGAAACTGTACACCATAGTAAGCCCTCTCCTATCATAGCTGTTTCCCTTTGGGTGCTTGATCCCTACAATGAGAAGGTAAATGCTACATTTCCTCTTTAGTTTCCCATTCAAGAGATGGGAGAACTGAGACCTGCAGTAGAAAAGTAACTCTGCTAAGGACCAACAAGTAGCCAATAACAGCGCCAGGAAAAGAACTAGAACTCACTTTCCCCCAGTGCAATCCTATTCTTGCCACCTAAATGTCTGCCCGTTCCCAGGTGAGTCATCTAGGGAAGGTGAGGGGGAAATAGATTTGCAAGTGATTTACAGCGAGGATGCTTCCAGGATGCCGGCTTCCTCTGTGTAATTTATGGATGTGTGAACGGGATGATGGGCTCATTGCTTACACCATGTAATTCAAAAAATGCAGCTGCCCTAGAAAGATGGGTGAGAGGTATAAAAATATGTACATTTGATGGAGCATATATATGTGTTTGTAAATACAGTCTGTTATTGCTCAGTGTTATTATATATCCATCATCTTTCTTTGGGTTATTGGAAACATAAAAATCTTAAAGCACTAAAAACACAAAGAACGATAAGTCACCCAGGAAAGTTTATCTTCTCGGGGATGATTTTATGTCAGAAACAGTTTGTGCCTTCAAAAAATAAAGTCCTTGCACTGCCAGGGAGGGAAGAAAAAACAGGGTGGGACTGGGAGATAAAACCCACAGACCCTTGGGGCAGAAGCAGCTTCTGGAAGTGACACAGTGGTCCGTGCAACAGGGGAAAAGCAGAAAATCAAGAATTCAGCCTAGGCTACCCTCCACCATTTGTAGCTCTCTGGCCTTGAGCAGTCATGACATTGAACCCACCTGTTTCCTTACCTATAAACTAGGGTCCGAATACCTGCTTCCAATGTGGCTACATGAAAAAGAAGTTGATGGATCAGAGTGCCCTCCCTCATCCCCTCTTCACAGCCCAAGCATCCAAACCACAAAGTGGAGCCATAAACCAAATTCCAAGCAGCAGACATAGTCAATAGCACAGACGTGATTTTTAAGTGAAATTAACGATTTTTCGAATATAGATTTTTCTCTCAGGCCCTTTCTTCTCTCTACGACTTCAGAGATTCATGCTTCTACATGTGCATGGTAATGTCACTGAAGCCCTGGTTTCTGTCATAATTTTAATGTTAAGGAGGCCTTGAGGGGAGCTTGGAGATGCAAGGCTAGCCATGTGGGGTTATAAGCAGAGAGTGTCCTTTTATAGCCACGACAGGAAGACACAGGACTGCAAAGGGCAAGAAGAAACTGGAGGTCAGGATTCCAGGAGTCTGCTCCCTCCCCGCCCCCTAATTCACAACTGTGATTCCCAAATGCACACTGTTCTTTCTACACTGCTTCAGTTCTGCTCTGAAAGTAGCAAGGTGGGAAAAGAGCCTCTGGTTTTCACATGTGCATGTATGTGTGGTGTCCATGCATGCATGGGAGTTCGTAAGTGTGTGAGTGCACGTGTGTATACATGTATGTGAAAACCAGAGGACAATAATCCACTTCTTTTGGAAACTGCATTTCCGGTTAGCCTGGAGTCCTCTGATGAGACTAACCTGGCTGGCCAGCCAGATGCAGGGATCCCCTGCCCCTCAGTATGTAAAACAGCATGTAATCCTTAGCTGTAAAACAAAAGAAAGGGGTGAGGCATGTAGTAGGGGTTTGGTGAATGTTTGTGTAATTAATCTGGCTTGGGTTGTTCAGAAATTCACTTAGGTGATTTCCAGGAGCAATAGGTCAATTGCATTAATGGTCCCAAATAAGAGCCTTTTAAGTGCATTCTCACTTGGACCTGGACTCAGCCTTGTGACCAATAGGAGAATAGCAACTTGAAGCAAATAGAGGCTCATAAAACACTTTGCATTTCCCTGCCTTGGACCCAGCCACTGACCTAACTTCTGAAGGAAGATAGGAATGTAGGGCTGGAGAGATGGCATAGTGGTTAAGGTGCTTGCTTGCCTGCAAAGCCAAAGGGACCAAGTTCCATTTGCCAGGACCCAAGCAAGCCAGATGCACAAGTTGACACGTGTCTGGAGTTTATTTGCAGTGGCTAGAGACCCTGGCATGCCCGTTCTCTCTCTCATTCTCTCTCTGCCTCTCTCTCTCTCTCTCTCTCTCTCTCTCTCTGTCTCCCAAATAAATCATTCAGTTTTTTAAAAGATATTTATGTAAAGGAAAGATGATAGCCTATGGCAGTTACCTTCTAGCTGCTGTACAAATAAATGCTTGACCAGAAGCAGTTTATGGGAGGAAAGGGTTTATTCCAGGCTCACATATTTCAGGGGAAGTGTCATCGTAGTGGAAGAAGCTGGCTCACCTCATCACACATCCACAGCAGAGACACAAAACAGCAAGCACAAGCTGACTGACCATGCAGGCCTGGACGCAGACCTCAAGGTCTGTTCCTGGTTACACGCTTGCTCCAGCAGGGCACTGCTCCCCCAAATACTCCAAGCTGAGGACTAAGTAGGAAACTTAATCACAAACACCTGAAACTATGGGGACATTTTACATTCAAACTCTCACATAGCTCCTAGCCAACTTGCCGCTAACCTTGGGCATGTGAACGAGCCCCGTACTGTCATCTTAGGTAGGCCTGGAACAATGGCCTTCCAGCACACCCTAGACACTTGACTAAGAACTCATGGTTTTGTTACACAGTTAGCACTGAATATACACCCGACTATTAGGAGAGTCTGTCTAAAACTTGTGCACTTGAAGAAATCAGAAGAGCTAAGTGCACAAAGAGAAACAAATAGCAGAGATGGTGCTGGGTCACAGACAGGCAGTGGCAGGAAGCTCGCCAAGCCGGTAGGCCTTTGTTCTCATGCTCTGATCTTGCAGGGGATTAGCTGTTGTGAAATATTTTCTTGTTCCTCATTCCTCATGCTGCCTTCCACACCCTGCACTGACACACAGACTTCTCCCTCCCTCGCTCCTCTACACAATGAGCAGAAGACTCATTGCCACTTTCCCATGAGGGCCTTTCTATGAGTTTCCTGGGGCACAGTCACCCTCATGGCAAAGCTAGGTTTGCAGGAAGGACAATTAAGGATGCTACAATATGTACACACATATGCATGCATGTGTAGCTGCATATACACATGTGTGTATGTATCTATGTGTTTGCTAACATCCTGTCATTATGTCAAAATACCTGAGATAGCCAACTTACAAAGAGAAAGGACTTACTGGCTCTCACTTTTGGGGAGTCTACTCTGTGTTCATCTGGCTTCATTTCTTTGGACTTATGGTCAGCAGCACATTAATGTATAGTGGAAGAAAACCACACACCTCATGGTCAGAAAGAAAAGAAGAATGAGGAAGGAGTCTTCCTGGATCCTATCATCTCCTTCTAGAACATGTCTCCAATGACCCAAAGGCCTTCCAGTAGATCCTACTTCCCAAATTAATTTTCTATCATCTCCTAATGGCACCATCCTGAGGAACAAGCCTTAAACAGATGGGCTGTGGAAGGGAGTGAGAAACAACATCCAAGCTACAACATTGTGCATGTGTGTGCATGTATGTATGTGCAAATGTACCTATTATGCAGAGAGAGAAAGAATATACATGAGTCTTAGCACAAAGGCAGGATGAGATGCTCAATTCAGTCCGAGATGCTTACATTGGCCAAAGTTCAAACTCTGCTCTTCTTGCTGTTCATTCATATCTAACACTATATTGCATTTCCTCCCAGTTCCTGCTTGCAAGGAAATGTGGGAGCAGCCTCATGAAAAGCCCCAACATGTATGTCAAAGACCCATCTACAACCCCTTGGTATTTACTCTTGGACATCCTGGTGCTCATAAACTGGGAAGAGTTCCAGCCTCTCTCCTGTTATTTACTAGACATACTGTGCAGCTTCCACAGTGGGCTTGTGATAATAGACTCTGCTCTGACATTGCAATAGATGAGACATTCTCAGAACAAAATGACAGATCCTACAGGAGCGGGAGCTTGGAGTCTGTTCAAGGGGACTATTTCAAGGGGTGGTTTATCAAGAGAAGATGAAAAATAGAAATGCATAAAGATGTTTACATTCTGCAGAAGACCAGCTGAGCTAATACTCACCCTCGTGGACTCAGTAAACAGACAGCCAGTGAACCAGAGTCAAAGCAATCAACCTTCACCGGTCCCAGCTAGTAGCTTACCGCCAGCTAATCACTGGAGCTGCAAATAAATGGCTCAGTGTGGGACTGAGGAGATGCTCGGTGGTGAAGTATTTACTGTGCAAACATGAGGACTGAGTTTGAATCCCCAGAACCCATGTAAAATGTTGGCCATAGTGACAAGTACCTATAATCCCAGAACTTGAGAGAGAGAAACAGGAAATCCCCAGGGCTTGCTAGCCAAGCTGATGAATTTCAGGTGTTTGTATGCAAACACACACATGTGCACATGCACTCACACATATGCATCTACATTCATACAAGGGCACACACACAGACACACACACACACACACACTGCATTCACCACAACTCTCTCTCTCCCTCCTTCTCTCACCCTTCCTCCCTCCATTTATTTCCTTTATTTCCTGAGTATTGTCAGTCCCAAATAAGAAAGCCCGTGTGAAGTACCTTGTGCAGGGCCTGACATACATAGTAGACTTTCCAGACACATCAGCAATCATCACAGTGATTTTGTAGAACTCTCAAGGCCCCGAGAAGGTGATGTGAGAAGGGCAGACAAGGCCTATACTTTTTCTGGAAGAGGAGGTAATCCCCAATCACCAGAGAAAAAGGGAAAAAGATAAGCTGATGGGTGTGGAAGAAGACTTGCAGATCAGTGGCAAATGCAACATCAAGGAGGCAGAAAAGCTTTTCATATGCAAAGAAAGAAAATCATGTCACATTTGAAGGACTGAGTTCAAGAGAAGGAGAGGTAAGATAGGAAGCTGGAGAGGTAACCAGAGCTCCAACTGTGTAAATATTACTTCACATTCTAGAGCTGGAATCGTGAATCATGACTTCAGGCATCATGGGAGGATTTTGAGCACAGATATAGTGTCTCTCACAGACATTCATACTGAGGTCAGAATGAATAACATGTCCTAAGTGTAACCCACCACTTTCCTGGGAATATATGCTACTTTATTTGGACCAGGTCCTTTAGTCACAACAATAATAGGAAAAATAAATTCACTATGGGAAAAGGATATTTTACTGTGTTTTTTTTTTCTTTTTTGTGGAGGAAGTGGAGATGGTCTCATTCTGTAGTCCAGGTTAATTTAGTACCTACTTCGTTGAGCAGGCAGGTCCCAAACTTGTGATGACCCTCCATCCTGGCCCTCCCTCTTAAAGGCTAGGATTACAGCTGTGTATCACACACTCAGCTTAACTCTTTTTCTCTTATAATAACCCTATATGGAAAATTTATGTATTGCCATCTTTTCAGTTTCTCCCCATTTTTCAGATAGGAAAACCAAGACCAGAAAAATTAGCTAACTAGCCCACTGTCCTTTATATAAACAAGTTATCTAGTACTTTAAACCCAAGTCCATGATTCTTAGGAAAAAAACCAATCTTCAGTGATGTTCTTCTGGTATGAGTAAGACTCCTACCTAGAGAAAAAGACTTGTGGTGAAAGAGTGGATAAAACTCTGGCCTGGTTTGTATGAGACCTGAATCCTGACCTCATAATCTCTGTGTGGAATGAGCATGTTGCTTTTCCTCCCTGAGCCTCAGCACCCCATCTGAATCACCAACATCATCTTGCCTTGACAAGCGCAGGTTCAAGGGCTTTCTAAGAGTGTGGAGAGGAGATAACCATGATGTTGGAAATATGCAAATGGGAAGCTGTTCTCAAGGCTTAGGCAAGAAGGTGAGATCTGCGATAATGAGAAAGTGGGCAAGATCGAATGTATCTGGAGATCTCATCTAAGACCAGCTTTGCAAGAAACAAGTGATCAGTAAGTCACCCACAAAGCAAAAATGCAAATACTTTCAGCCTGTCCAAGCCAATCTGTGCCATTGACCAGTTTAGCATCAGCCATTCAGACCTCTATGAGGTTATGCTGCAAGTCAAGGGGCTCCACGCTTTGTTTTAGTATTCATTTTAATCTCACACCATTTACCCTGCTTCCCCATGGGTACGTATGTGTAGTATGCGTACATATGTGTGGAGGCAAGTTCTCTCACTTGAACATAGAGATCATCAACTTGGCTTGTCTAGCTAACCAGCTTGCTCCATGGGTTCCCTGTCTCTGCCTCCAGTGTACCGAGATTACAGGCAGGAAACCACACCTATCTGGCATTAACATGGGTGCTGGGAATTCACTTAGGCCTTCACACCTACACAAAAAGCATTTTACTGACTGAGCCATCTTCCCAGTCCTGTAAGTCTAATTTTTCTAAAGCAATGTTGTATTTGTACAAATGTATTTTATAAGCACAGAATATAACCTAAACTTATTTTTAAAAGTCAGTCAATAAGAACAAGACTGTTTTGATTAAATAACTTGGATGCTCAGATTAATACAAAACCACAATCATCATCCATAACCTCCTGACTTCACCCTTTTTATGTTTATCAAAACAAAGGCATAATTTTCATTAGTTTTTGTTGTATAGTATACTGAAAACATGATAAGTAGCTGCACTTGCTGACAGATTAAGAAAAAAAGCCGTAAAGATGTATTACAATCTTTGAATATTCTTCAAAGTAATCCAGAAACACTAAAGGAAAGACGCTGGAATTGTACAAAAACATTTGCTTCCAGCAAATATCCATGATGGAGGTATTCACCATCCATTCATTTATTTTTCAACAATAGCCTCATGAGTATCTCTAATGCCCACACACAAATCCAAACTCTGGGTGTGTGAGGGGGTCAATAGTCAACAAAAGTAAAGCTCCTGTCTTGTTTGAGGTTTAGACCTTTGGTACTCCAGAGATTGACACTCCATCAACCAATAAGAAAGGTGTACAGTGTCAAAGTGAGGGGGAGGGATGGGTATTAATAAACAATGTACAGAAAGAATATGGAGCTTTGGAGGAAGACGGTTCAGTTGGAAAGACATCTTGGAGTTCTTCACACGGAAGGTGTGAAGGAACCAGTCCTGTGACTGGAGCACAGGCCCATCAGCTAGTGCCATGGCCCCAGGAAGCATGGGACAGAATAAGAAAGGTGAAGGTGATTAGGTGATTCTCAGAGGAGGCCTGGCAAGAGGGAATCTGCAGGAAATGGAGGTCCTAAAGCAGGGTACGGATAGGGTACTCGGAGGCCATTACAATGTGGGTAACAAGCACTGCCACTATGCCATTGGAGTGTTTTCAGCAGAGGGACACCTGCTGTCTCTATTCACTTGGGATGCAGGGCTGAGAACAGAGTGCAGCCAGCAAGAAGACCAGAAGCAATAGCAACAACCCAGGAGAGAGGGCTGGTGTTTTGCACCATATGATCATACAAGTGATAAGCTGTGGTTGGATATGTTATGATAATAGAATGGGTAGGGAATTCTAGCCAGTTCAGTGTAAAGTATAAAAGAAAGAGTGGGGCTCAAGAAACAGACAGTGAGGGACTGACTGTATTTAGAGTGGAAGACTGAAGAAAAGTATGTTTGGGTAGCTGAGGATCCAAAGTCCTGTTTGTGATATGCTAACTTCAAGGCTCCAGTTAGAAACCTTAGGGAAGGGCTGGAGAGATGGCTTAGCAGTTAAGGCATTTACCTGCAAAGCCTAAGGATCCATGTTTGACTCTCCAGATCCCATGTAAGTCAGACACACAAAGGTGATGTAAGCACAAGACCACACATGCCCACTAAGTGGCACAAACATCTGGAGTTTAATTGCAGTGGATGAGGCCCTGGTGTGCCAATTCTCTCTCTCTCTTCTCTCTCTCTCTCTCTCTCTCTCTTTCTCTGTCTCTTTCTGTGTGTGTGTGTGTGTGTGTGTGTGTGTCTCACACATGCTTTCTCTAAAATAAAAAAAATTTTAAAAAGGAAGCCTTAGCGACATCATACAGATATGTTTGGAGTTCAGGGAAGTGGCTCAACCTGACATAGCATGTGGAGCATCAATGAACTGGGGAGATGGCATGAGATTACAGAAGCAGTAGGTATGGGTGGATAAGCCCAGGGCTTCCCAACTCTGAGAGGATGGGAATGGAGAAGGAACTAGCAGAAAGTGGGGAATGGAAACCAGGAAGGAATGTGTTTCAAAGGCCAAGGGATGGGAGTGCTTTGAGGAGATGAAAGCATTTAGCTGTGCCAAATGCTTAGAGTCCTGTGTTAGTTACTTATCACATTGCTATAACCAAATGCCTAATAAGAAAAACTTAGAAACAGAGGCTAAAGAAACTTGAAGAAGGAATTGTAATTTTTTTGGATTACAATTACAATTTGAGGATATAAGATTACCATGATGGGAAGGCATGGAAACAAAAATGTCTCTCAGCTGAGTCCTCACCTACATATATCTACATGGATCAGGGAGCAGAGAGCTGGGAATGCTGAACTCACTTGCTTTGTCTTTTTCCCTTTTACTCAGTCTAGGACCCAGCCCATGGATTGACACCATCCACATACAAGATAGATCTTCTTTAGCCAGGTGTGGTGGTGCACGCCTTTAATCCCAGCACTCGGGAGGCAGAGGTAGGAGGATTGCCACGAGTTCAAGGCCACCCTGAGATGACAGAGTTAATTCCAGGTCAGCCTGGACCAGAGTGAGACCCTACCTCAAAAAACCAAAAAAGAAAAAGACAGGTCTTCCTCCCTTAATTAAACTTCTCTCAAAACACCCTGATACCCAAAGGTAAGTCTCCTACATAATTCTAAATCCACTCAACTTGATAATGAAGTTGAGCCATCACAAGTTAGTGAGCAAGTCTTTGATTCATCTGTGTGCAGATATGCATGTGCATATGGAGAACAGAGGACAATCTCAGATATTGTTCCTCAGAAACACCATCCACCATTTTTGTGAAGACAGGGTTTCTCACTGGTATTGAACTCACCAATTAGGCTAGATTGGTTAGCCAGAAAACTTCAGGGATCCTCCTGTCTCTGCTTCCTCAGCTCTGGGATTACAAGCATATACCACCATACTTAGCTTTAAACAAAAATGGAGGTTCTGGAGATCAAACTCAGATCCTTCTATATTAGGATCTGAGTCTCTGTTCCCAGTCCCTGTTCCTCTCTTATAAAGACCCAACTGGATACTTCAAAAACAAAAGCAATAGCACTAGATGTCATCTGAGGATGACTGGAATGGGGAAAAAGACCTGGCCACAGTGTATTTGAGCCATGTCTGAAGGCTGGATGCACAGTAATCCTGTTGCCCTCTGAGAGTTGCCCAAGCTTCTGACCCAGCACCAGAAGAAGCCCTGCCAGTGGACTTCAGTCTTCCTTCATTTCTCAGGCCTCTCTGCTCTCAGGAAGCAAGCAGAGTTGTGTTCCCAACTGCTGTGGTTTGAATGCAAAGTGTCCCCCTTCCATAGGCTCTTGTGTTTGAAAACTTGGACATCAGATGAGGATGCTTCTTGGGAAGGTTGGAGGTGGAGTATTGCTGAAGGAAGGGGGTCACTGGGGCAGGCCTTAAGGTGATATAACCCAGCCTCACTTGCTGTTCACCCTCTGCTTCCTGACTGTTCTGCAGTGTGACCCACTCTGTTCCCATGCCTGCATTCCGTACTTCCCTGCCATGAAACTTCCCCAGAACTGTAAGGCAAAAAAAAAAAAAAAAAAAACTAAGCTATTTCCTTCCATAAATTGCTTCCAGTCAGATTCGTTCACAGCAACAAGATAGTACTGATATGCTTACTATGGATGCTTGGGTGCACCTGAATTCATTGGACCAATTCCAACCCAGCCAACACTGAGCTAGGCTGGGTTCTGAGCTTCACAGCAATGGTACTTGGAGGGAGGCAAGATGAGAGATTCAGGGCTTAGGATAAACAAACCCTCATTGTTGGAAGCACTTGGAAGTGTTCTTTCTGCAGCAGAGCTCTGAGAGAGACTATGAAAAGCGAATCTGAAGACAAGAGGGCCAAGTCAACCACAGACTAAGATGGAAATGCAGTGTGCACAGCAAAATGAGTCCAGTAGGAGATAAGGTGTCCCTTGGGTATACATGTGTATGAAAAATGATCTGCAAGGAGGTGAGTGCTAATCTGAGTTAGGACTGAGAGGTGTGGTGCTAATGAGAAAAGAGGGGATACCAGGCACCAGCAGAGACCTGACAGTAGAGTTAGCCTGATCAGGAGCAGGGCATGGTGGTGCAGGCCTTTAATTCCAGAATCTGGGAGGCAGAGGTAGGAGAATCACCATGAGTTTGAGGCCACCCTGAGACTACATAGCTAATTCCAGGTCATCCTGGGCTGGAGCAAGACTTATGGTGAAAAAACAAAAATAAAAAAGAATTAGCCTGATCAGGCAGACACCAGGCTATGGCCCACCCTTCACCTTCAGCCTGACATGTAAGAAGCATCAGCAGTGGACCCTGCAAGCCACATAGGCTTGTCAGCCAGGCAAAATGTGCCAACGTGTGCAACAGAGACATGTCACTGCTCTCTGATTGGATTTGAGACCGGCTCTGTGGGAGGGAATTCATGTCAGGTAGAAAACCTTAATAAATGCCTATGGCTGAGGAGGTCATAGCCTTAGGAGCAGAAACTACTACTGTTGTTGGCTAAATAAATGCATTATGCTGACCAAACTGCCCTCTAAATATTTATGTTTATGCTCATATGTTAATGCTACTCTTGCTTTTGGTTAGGGAAGCTTCTCTTTTCAAATGGCAGTGATTACTGGGGAAACTCAAAACTCATCAAACAACTGGGACAAAGTGACAATGGAGTGTTAAGCACTAAGAGAGACATCCCTATCATACCCTCCAAGGCTCAGGAACCAATGCAAATGAGGTTGCAGAAGAATATAAGAGCCACAAGAAGGGATACGATCTTCCAGACATTAAGTGGCCATTGCATTCATGACATCACAGAGGCTGATGCTACCAACACAAGATCTGCATAGTAGAAGGGCAAATAATATAATAACCTCAAAACAGAAGACGGACTAATGGGAAAGAAGAAAGGACTCAGTGCAAGGGAGGGGGGACAAGAGAGCCTGTTAGGAGGGATTATGATCAGGGTACATTATGTATATGCATGGAGGTTGTCAATAACTAGAAGAAACTCCATGCTCCCTTGCTGTAACTTTTATGACCTTTAACAAGATTCTCAAGCTCACTTCAGTCTAGTTCCTACATCTAAATTAACAGGCCATTTGCAGCAGATAAAGTAAGACTCCAGGATTCACAATAAGCTGGTGTGAGACATCAAAACCAGTTTCACTGTGTTGACCCATAGAAAGGGAGTAATGCTATGGGGATCATGGGCCTAAAAATCATGCCCTTCTCTCCTAAACATTTAAGAAGGGATCTTGTTGAAACTTATAAACCTGAGACATTCTTCTCTAAAAATCTGTGGTTTGAGATTTATTCGGCTTCATGGTATTTCCTCACGCAGAGTCCCTTAATGTCACCAATGATTATTTAAAAAAAAAAAAAGAAGAGTTCCTGTTACTCAAAACAGTCTTTTTCCTTCCTAGATTAGCTTGTTGCATAGGACAGGGGAAATGTCACAGCCCCAAGACAAGAATACAATGATCAGTTATGGAATGCCTCCCATGGACCCCACTGTACTGAACGCTTAGCACAGATTCTATCACATAAGTCCTCACAAAAACTACAAACACCTTGCTTTGCTGATAAGCAAATGGAAGCTCGGAAGACATAACTTCCCACACAGTCAGTGAGGGAAACCAGAGCTCAGGGCACATTGTCTGACTCTATACCTGCTCCTGTGCTCTTTGCCACAACCTTCCCAGACTCATTCATGAAGCATTAACAGACATCACTGAGTATGTGCTGGCTAGCTTTTCTTTCCTTCTCTTGGCCTATGCACACCTGCTCAATATTCTGCAATAAACCTTGGAAATGAGGTTCTGCGACTAATGTAGAGACTTCTTTAGAGGAAAGGAAAAGACGCATCTCGCGCACAGTCCCCCACAGAGAGAGAGAGCTCTCTTGTGCTCTGGCCTGTTGTCACCTTGTGCTGAGTTGGCCTTTGATCGTTGGACAGACCACATTCAGTAGCATCCTGACCTCAAGAAACTTCTCCTTCAGTCCCAAAGGGACTGTCCATGAAAGTGAGCCCGAAACCTTTTCTATCTGAGGATCCCAGGGTCTGGGTCTTCAGCCCATACCTACTCTGGCCAGCCAATGATCTGTCCACTGACCAGAAGTGTTGGCTGATAGAAGAATCTCTTCCAAGGGACATGTCTCAGGTAGGCCACAAGAGGGCCTTCTTGAATTCTAGCAGTACCTTCCTGGTCTCCCTCTTCTCCTGAAGTACATGGAGGAGTCAGCACCAGGGGGTAGGGGTTGACTGCAGGAGGCAGGACAAGAGTCATTTCACAGGTTGAGGCAAAGGTGACTTCAGACCCTTAACCTTGCTGACCTCTGTGGTGTGTCTGCAACTTAGCTGTGGCCGAAACTGAAGATCCAGGAACAGTTCTTGCAGAAGCCAGTGGAAGTGCTGGCCTACCACTGGCACCCTCAGTGGGAGTGCCCCTTTACCCCCAGCACTGAAAATGGCGCTTCCTTTTCCTGTGCTCTAGATGACCCCAGGCAGCCAACCACTCACATTAGCATAAGCCAAATTCCAGGCTGAAGGGTCAGTTCCGGGCCTCATCCAAGAGCCCAGGGTTGTCGCTGGGGTCTCACAGCCCTTCGTTGAATGTGTTCAGGGTTAAGCAGTGCCCTTCTTGCTTTCATAGAAGGTGGTAAAGTAGTGCCATCAGAGCCACAGCATCTGGAGTTCGGTGGGGATTCGTCGTCCTGCAGGTAAGTGAGCCCATCCAGCCAGATTCTATTTGCGTACATTAGTTTAATATTCAGAGGAGACAAAGAGAACCTCTCTTGGTTGGCTTTTTCTGATCAAAACCCATGAACTAAAAAGAGTGACAGAAATACACACTCAAAAATATTGAAAAGAATTTGGAGATCATCCTGTCCATAATCTCCATCCCTTACAGAATATTCATGACTCAGCAGAGAACTCCTCCCCACTGTTCTCAAGCCTGGCCTTGTAGTTCTCTCCAACATTGCACATCAGCACCGGCAATCCCAGCTGGTTGTGGGAGACACTCGAGACAAATTTTAATTGACATTGATGGGGAAAACAGCCTTAGAGATAGAGAATGCCTCATCGTGAGAGTAGCAGGCTGTAGAGCCATGACTCATATTCCAGTGTTCCTTTCACTGCACCAGAGTCAGTGTTCTACAGCCTTAGCATCAGGTGAGCTGAGAAGGAGGCAGAAGAGCTTGTCCTACAAAAAGAATAGTGGGCAGCATGCAGTGACCCTACACTCAAGTCTCAGGAGTTATGAACACTTGAGCAAGTGACTTTACTCGCTCTGGCCCTGCTTTCCCATGATGCCTTCCTTACTCAGCCCTGGGGCTGCTCAGATGAGATGGTGCCCAGGACAATGGCTGATGCAGACTGAGCCAAGAGTATATACTGAGATTCCCCCCACCCCTGCCACTGATGCCTGACACTTCCTCCCAAACTCCTCCTGTTCTCCTCCCCCTCATTGTATGTGTATGTATGTCGTGTGCATAAATATATGTGTGTGTTTTTATATGTGTGTTCATATGCATGTTGGGTGCGCAGGTGTTTGTACACTATGTGTGCTCACGTGCATGTTGGGTGCACAGGTGTTTGTACACTATGTGTGTTCATGTACATGTTGGGTGCTCAGGTGTTTGTACGCTAAGTGTGTTCATATGAATGCTGGGTGCACATGTGTGTACTGAAGCATTGCCCATGTGTACATGCACCGCAGCCAGAGATCCATCAATGTTGGGTATTTCCCTCTATCACTATCTACCTTATTGGATGTCGCACCAAACCCAGATCTTATTGATTCAGGTAGTCTCGCTAGCCAGTTTGCCTCAAGGGTTTCCTTGTCTCTGTGCTGGGATTGAAACATAAGCCACCACACACAGCTTTTATGGGGTTGTAGGGGATCTGAACTCAGGTCTTCATGCTTGAATGTCAAGTGCTTTCCCCACTGAGCCATCTCCCAGCCCCTTTACTTTGTGTTCTCTTGATTGACATGAAAGATGGATGATATCTGCCTACCTATGGTTGCTCAGGGCAGTTTCTTGAGCAGATGACTTTCATTGCCTGCAGGTCTTTGCTCACTGTTAATGAGACCTGGGACTACTGAAACTCAGTTCTCTACTCAGAAGCATGATCAAAGGTGTGCTCAGAACATTAAGACTCCCTTTGTCAACTCCTGGGAAAGGTACTAATGTTTTCTGAAAGCTCCACTCAGAGCCAAAGGGGTAGTTTACTGCTGAGACTCTCATGGGCTCCTCTAGCTCACAGGACCATTGCTTTGGCTGTAGCTATCCATTAGATGCCAGTCCTGTGTTCTGCCATACACACAGGGAGGCGTTTCCAAAAGGGTGAGTGCCAGAATGGTAGGCACACTGGGGACCAACCAAGAAGTCTGCTTAGCACACAAAAGTTGTTTACAGATGTACTCAGAGAGTCCTGGTGAGTGTGTTGCTGGTTCATGTAGAAAGGATGTGCTTGAGAAAGTCACTAGATCAAAGAAGCCTGGCAGACACATGGTACTCAACTAAGTCTCTCAGATAAACCAACCCAGAGGATAGTCCCCAGTAAAGTGTACAAGCTCAGATGATGTCAGCCAAGACCAACACAACTAGCCATTGTAATCCAACACACAGATCAGCTGGGCTTGGTGGAAGCCACCTATGTTTTGAGACTGATTTTGATTTAACAAAAACACATTGCTACCAGGATCAGTAAACATTAATAATTTATTTCACATTTCAGTGCCTTAACTGTAAAAAGGACATATATTTATATCTTCCAGGGTTGTTATGAAAACTAAATGAATTAATATTTCCAAAACATGTACAACAGTTCTTGATGCATAGTAATCAATCATAATAAGTACTTCTGAAATTAGAATAAATCAGTCAATAACAGCTAGCCTGTGTGTCTGCTGACTCTTTATGTACATTGTCTCAGTTACTTTTCACCACCATCTTCCGTGGTTGGTACATGACTACTGTCAGTTTTGTAATGGGGCTTAGGGACTTTAATAAATGTTCACAGTACAGAGCTAGTAACTGGGAAGCTAAGAGTTGAATTAATGATCAGCTAAGTAAAATACAAAATCAGAAAGCAAAGAGAACACACTCAGAAGCAAAGAGGTTGGAAGAGTAAGGTGAATGATTGAGTTGGTTCAGGACAAAATTCTCCAAAGCTAGGTGGACACCGAAGCACTTTCACAGATAACCGGATGCGTTTCGTAGGTCTCCACGTAAGCCAGATGCACATGGTGGTGCATGTGTCTGGAGTTCGTTTGCAGCAGCTGAAGGCCCTGGCACACCCATTCTGTCCATCTGCCTCTTTCTTTCTTGTCTCTTGTCTCTTCTCTCTCTCTCTCTCTCTCTCTCTCTCTCTCTCTCTCTCTCTCTCTCACACACACACACACACACACACACACACACAAATAAAATAAAATAAAAAGCTTTTGAAAAGAAACAAAGACAATTGACAGTAAAGCTCTGTGTTTTTCAGACAATAAGCTGGAGTGTTCAGTTGATCAGAATTCTAAGAACTGAATCACAAAGCAAAAGCAATCATCATAGAATCCTCCATGGATCATGCCAATGTCTCTGCCCCTTATCTGAACTGATCATATTCAGAGACACCCCCTTGGACCTCACTTTAGACTAAATTCTACTTCCTGATATAGCCTGCTTTCCTTCTGACTGGCTAGTCCAGAGCTCATTTCTCTTGTGACTGGAAGCCGAATGCTTTTCTGGCAGTCCTTCCTCTCTCCCCAGCCTCTTACCCACAGCCTTACACCATCTATTGCTTCTTAGGGTTCTTCAATGGCTACTGCCACTGCTCTCTCTTCCTTCATGGTGAGAGGTCCAAGAGTGCCCCCAGCTTTCCTTGTATGGCTGATCTGCACATCTCATAGGTGACATCAGCCACCACATGGGGCTTTGACCACCCATGCCAGCAGCTCCTCCATCTAAGTGTCCAGGCAAGATTTCTCCCGGACCAGAAAGAGGGATGACACCTGCTGCTGAACACCTACATCTGACGGTCTCTCAAGTGCCCCCAGATTTACTCTTTACCTTTTACCAAAGCCAGGCATTCTTCTATATTAACTGCGCAGTAATTGTGTTATGGCATAGCTTACTTGTTTCTCTAGCTTCAGGCATTTCCATCTGTAACAAGGAATTTCAAGTACACTATTCCAAAGTCCCTGTAATTTAGTTGTGACATCTCATTCCTTCAAAATTCTAGTATTTTAAATGTTTCTGTTTTCTATTTGTTTGGAAGACAATATAATGGCAAAAATAAAAGTAATACCAATTGAATTTTGTTGAGCAGCTGCACATGCCAGAAATTTCTGGGATGACTACCTATAAGTCACCTCTAGGAGACTTCAGAACCTAAGGGAGGTTAGGGGATTTTCTCAGACAGTCCACTGGGATTCAAATCTTCATGATCTACCAGACATTCTTGGGTTCTTACCTCAGCCAATCTTGAGTTTGAGTCTTGGTTCCAGATTCTGTACCTTTGTGTCCTTGAACAAATCTTTGCTCAGTATGTATAACTTTCACACAGGAGTAGAAATAATAGCTGCTATGATTAACTCATCTGCAGACTCATAAGACTGAGTCAATACCCTGCATATACTCTAGAATTTTCTATCCACATTTCCATGTTTCCCTAGATGCTTAGCCTTCTCCACCCAGGCTGAAGAGTGGCTGATCTCCCAGCATTTACTGTTGCAGGGAAGGGCTAACAGATTGGAATGCACAGAAAAGATTGAAACGCTTAGATGTCAAGGGAGTTAGGACAGAAATATTGATTTGTGGAAAACAATGTTGAATAAGAGCAATACATCCTATCCCCCAAGTAGAAGCCAGGGTTTCTGAGGAGCAATGAATGAACAGACACTGGCTGTTTCATAAAAAAAGAAAGGAGTCTCATACTTTCCAACAGCCTGTGTCTCTGTGTGGTGGGAGAAAGGATGATGAGGTTTAAGGGAGAATCTAATCCAGAAGAAGCTAGCTTATGCCCCAACACCAACTCAGGCAACCCCTCCATATTGATGGCTGAGTCTCTGAATATGGGCAACAACTTGAATCCAGCTCCCAGAAAACTTTATTCCCAAAGTAGTAGGGACTGAAGAAATAGAAAAAAGCAGCAAGAACACAACAGAAGCTCTTGCAATCAGAAACAAGGGAGTGGGGTGCAGACAGCTGTGTCATATCTGGTATGAGATACCCACACTGTCCCTCCCCTAAATTTCTTCATACTCTGAGACCCCTGGAGCTCAGATACAACCACAGGGCATGATTGGTCCCAAACAGATTTCTGCTTCTCAGCAAACTGAGGACTTAAAATGTTTGCAGCACAAAGATGAGGACCTGAGTGTGGATCCCCAGTGCCCATGTAAAATACTGGGAAAGGTAGTGTGTGCCTGTAATGTGAGCACTGAGGAGGAAGAGGCAGGAAGTCCGTGGGTAGCTAGTCTAACCAAATCAGTGAATTCTAGGTTCAGCAAGAGAATAAAGTGGAGAGTGACTGAAGAAAACACACAATGTTGAACTCTGCACCTCCCCCTACACAGACTACATGCATAGGAACACACATACATACATGCACACATACCACACACACATGCCACACAACAAAAGAAAGGCATTTATGGTGCAACTCTTGTCTGAGTTTGTGGATTGAATCCAAGGTCACTGCACATGTCAAGCACCCAGCCTGATGCCCAGCACAGGGAACACTTGATAGCAGAACTCATTGTGCTATCCTACCCATGCTGGGAAAACCTCCTCTCCACACTGATCACCCTGCACCAGTCCTCCACGTCTGGCTGGGACTTGGGCTGCATAGGAGAGAAACAAAGCAAGGAGATGAAGTACCTTTACTCCCCACTCTCCACACTCCCAGTGATCTTTCATCCAGCTCCAAGGAAAGGAATGACTTTCCCCTCCACCACCCCCTGCCATGCTGATGGATGCCATGGTGAAAATGAACTCACTTGCCAAAGATGACTCTTCACCCCGGAATTCAACCTGGAGTGTGTTGAGTTGTTCATTACTTAATCAGTGTGTTTACTTTGTTGCATCCAAACTCCGTGAGAAGGATGGGAAGGAATATGCACAAGAGTCATGCTTCTCAAGTGCCAAGGTACTCACAGCATCACCTGGGGATCTCGTTAAAATGGAGGCTCCGAATCCAAAGGTCTGGAAAGGTGGCCTGGGTTCTACATTTCTAATGAGCTCCCAGGTGCTATTAATCCAGCTGATCCATGGCCCACACCAGAAGCAGACATACTCTCTTAAATTCCATCTCTGACTATGTGACCTTGGATAGGCTAATTAACATCTCTGGGCCGCAATAGCATCTTTTACTAAAGGGAACTAGATATAACTACTTACTGAAAGTTTGTATAGATGAATATTAAAGATAATTCAACCAAATCCTGGTATATTATGGGCATCAACAAGTAGCAGAGTGAGTTATAGGAATAGCCTGGCCCATTTCTGCTTCATTTAGGGTGTACCTTTCTACTGGATCCCTCTAGTCCTAATTTTCAGCTTGTCCTTGCAAACAGAATGGTTCTAGAATGAAGACACCTATAGTATTCCTCTGGAGGGGCAAGTCTTTACTGCCAGCCTGTGTGGTCATTGTTCTAACCAGCCTTGGAGAATCCTGCTCCGGAAATAGACTCTGCCCACTGCCTGAGCCAGGGTCCTTCCCCTGCCCCCCTTCAGGATGTAGCTATCCTCAGCCAACTAAAGATAGGTCATTTTGGTTTTTGGTGGAGCTGTTTTGTGTGTAGGGTTTGTAACTGCATGTGTGCATGTTTCATCTGTGTGTACACACAGATGGGGGATCAGACGATATTCCCAGAAACACCATCCACATTTTTTTAAAACAAATTCTTTTTTATTTATTTATTTAGTTATTTGAAAGCAACAGACAGAGAGAGAATGAGACAGAGAGAGAGAGAGAGAGAATGAGTGCACCAGGGCCTCCAGCCACTGCGAAGAAACTCCAGACACATGCACCCCCTTGTGCATCTGGCTAACGTGGATCCTGGGGAATCGAGCCTTGAACAGGGTCCTTAGGCTTCACAGGCAAGCACTTGAACGCTAAGCCATCTCTCCAGCCCACCATCCACATTTTTTGAGCAGGGTCTTTCACTGTCCTTGGGCTCACCAGTTAGGCTAGACCAGCTGACCAATGAGCTCCAGGGATCCTCCTCTCTCTCCATCTTCCCAGTGTTGGGATTGCCAGCACACACTACCATGCCTATAATTTTACATGAGTACTGAAGATGTAACACAGGTCTTAAATCTTAAAAGGCAAGCATCTTATCTACTGAGCTATCTCCCCAGACAACTCAAGATGCATCTTTATTAACCATGTGCAGCAATCAGCACAGATATTAGGACGGTTCCCAGACCCAGATGGATTCATTCCTCCACGTCAGTCTGAGTCTCCCTCTGAGACTCCCAGTGTCAGTAACAGCTTTGCAAGACTCAACCCCAGAAGTAATATTTCATTAAAATATGCTGGAAATTAGGTAACACTTTATTACTAGAAGGAGCAAAGAAAGATGACAATAGCTAAAGGCTTGGAGGAGAGAAGTGTAGATGCATGTAGGCACATGAATCTGAAATGAAACAGCTGCTCTGCAGCCTAACCTGCCAGCCCCAAAGATTTAAGGCTCACCCCTTCTACTTGAGATGAAGAGTGGGATGACACAGGTCCCAATGATAGTCCTGGTGACATGGAGGTGGCTCTGACTTAGACTCTGAAAACATACTGGCCCTCATAGAAGCCCTCCAGGCTCAAGTCCAGGTACTCTCCTGAGCTGCATGTACCCACAGGCAGAAGGAACCAAAATACAGATGAGCACCAGAGGAGCCAATAATGGTACACACAGAATACTTCCTGTGTTCTCGATCTGTGCTAAACACTGGAAATACCAGCTCATCTTTGAGGTAGCCATTGTTATTATAGAGACCAGGAAAATGAAGCGCAAATACTCTTGAGCAACTTGTCTGTGGTTGCACAGCCAGAGATAGCAGAGGTGGCCAATCCTCACCACTGCACCAGCCCCTCTGATGGTTCCTGCTGTTCTATGGGGACCAGAGACCACCAGTGCTTAATCTATGACTACTAAAGCATTCTAAACGAAAACTTGAAAAACGCATCGCTAATATGTCCATGTAGACAAATGTGGTCCCTCCCTTATTATTGGATATGGTCCTGACTTGGGTGAAATTCCTCATTTTTGTTTCCACCCCAGTTACTTGGAGCACTAGAGGAAGCCCAGGAGTTCCTGTATATGAGCAAATGCTACATTGAAGTAACTGGGGACATTCTTCACTATGTATGATAGAATAGCATGAGAATGACCATTTTAACTACTCAGTGTCATTCACAGCATTGTACAACCATCAATACCATTCATCTCTAGAAACATTTCATTATTCCATACTGAAATTCTGTGCTCTGCCCCCATGTGTAACTTCCCACTTACACATTTATAAGCCCTTGGAATGACATTTTACTTTCTTTCTCTACACATTTGACTTGTCTAGGTACTTCACAGAACACAGTACGTTCCCTTTTGTCGCCAGTTTATTTCACTTAGCATAATGTCATCCAGTCACCCATGCTACAGTACACATCAGAATTTCATTCCTTTCTTGGCCTACAGGGATGGTTCGGTGGATATAGCATTTTCCATGCAAGTAGGAGGACTGGAGTTCAGATCCCCAGCACCCACATAAATGTTGAATGAGGCTGGTGGGCAACCCACTTGTAAGCCCAGAACTTGGAAGGTGGAGAGAGAGGATCCCTGGCATAAGCCAACTAGCTAGAGTAGTCAAGTCAGTGAGCTTTGTGTTAGGAAGAGACCCTGTTTTAACAAATAAGAGTGATGGAGAAAGAGCCCCTGATATCAACCTCTGGCCTCTACACGCACATACACATGCACCCATAGTCATGCGTGCACACACACACACACACACACACACACAGAGAGAGAGAGAGAGAGAGAGGGAGAGGGAGAGAGGGAGAGAGAAAAGGAGGAGGAGGGAGGGAGGAATTTAATTCCTTTTTCATGATGGGATAATACTTTGCTGACTGTATACATGTTCTCAAGCCATGCATAGATGATGGGAATCTGGGTGGCTTCCATCCTCTGGCTATTACAATTATGCTGCTGTGTGCGTGAGTACACAGTGTCTGCTTAGGCCTCGCTCCCAGCTCTTTGGGCACATCACCACTAGTAATGCACGAGAATTACAACTTCTGAACATCCCCACGTGCAATTCCGATATTAAATGTTCTCCAAAGGTCTAAGTAGTAAAGGATGGGAACCCACGGTGGTTCTGTTGGGAGGTAGTACAACATTCATGGGTAGGGGCTAGCAGAAAGTCCTTATATAATTGAGAGTGTGTCTTCAGAGAGGATTGTGAGATAGCCCCTTCCTCCACTCTGGCTTGTGACGTGAGTAGTTTTGCTCCACCATGTGTTCCTACCACGACACTCTGTCACTCTATGGGCTCAAACCAACCAACATAGACCAGAACCTCCAAAGCTGTGACGCACACTAAACATGTTCTATTTATAAGTTGACACTCCATTGTTTTGTTATAGTAACAGAAAGCTGAGTAACACCACAGCCATGCTAATGGGTGTGAAATGGAATCTGAATGTAATTTTTAAATCACATTTTCCTGGTGACTAATAGTAATAAACATAATTTGGCTTGTTTGGCCAGCTATATAATTTCTTTATTATTCATTGTATCTATTTATTTCTATATATATGTGGGGGGTGCATGCATACCATACATGTATTACTTTGAATCTGGCTTTACATGGGTGCTGAGGAATTGTACCCAAACGAATAGACTTTACAAGCAAGTATCTTTAACTGCTGAGCCATCTCCATAGCTCCCCATTTGTATAATTTCTTTCCTTTTTCTGAGACGGTCTCTTTTATTTATTTTATTTTTATTTTTTAAATTTCTTTTGTTTATTTTTATTTATTTATTTGAGAGTGACAGAGAAAGGGGCAGAGAGAGAGAGAGAATGGGCATGCCAGGGCCTCTAACCACTAACTCCAGATGCATGCACCACCTTGTGCATCTGGCTTACATGGGTCCTGGGGAATCGAGCCTTGAACCAGTGTCCTTAGGCTTCACAAGCAAGCGCTTAATCACTAAGCCATCTCTCCAGACCTGTATAATTTCTTTAAGAAAGTCTTTTCAACTCTCCTGTACATTTTTAAAGGGATTCTTTACTTTGTGTTTGAGTTTTGGTTCTTTGTAAATTCTGAATGTTAACCACTCATTAAATACATAGTTTCCAAATATTTCTTTATGTTCTTAGATTACTTTTCACTATAAATAGTGTCATTTGATCCTCACACATTTTCAACTTTGATAAAGCTCAATTTGCTTTGCTTTTTGTGACCTGTGTTTTGGGTCTCATATCCATGTTATCACTATCAAATCCACTGCAATACAACTTTTTTTATACTCTGGAAGTTTTCTAGTTTATGGATTTATAGTTCTTAGACTTAGATCTTTGATTAATTTAGAACTTATTTTTCTATCTGGTACAAGTTAAGGATCCAACTAGTTTGTTTGCATACCTTTTCCCCAGTACTGTTGGTTTGACTGTCTTTTCACCATTGAATGGTCTCAATAATCTTTTTGCCCAAATCAATTGACTATATAAATAAGTGTTTATTTTTGGGCTCCATCACATCACATTGGTCTGTATGTCTTTCTTTATGCCATTACTATCCTATTTTAATTAGAAAGAATTGAAATCAGAAAGTCTAAATTCTCCAACTTAGTTGTTTTTTGTTTTATTTTTCTTCAAGGTTGATTGCCTATTTGTGATTAGCCGAGTTTCCATATGAATTGTAGGATGAGTTTTTACATTTATTCAAAAGAGTCACCTAGAAACCATATATTGTTACTAGAAAATTTTGATTGTCAGGGACAGGATATCTTCCAGTGAGTTGCTGGCCAGGGAGGTCCCTGAAGCCCCCAAAATATCACAGGCCATTGCCAAGGCTCTTGGTTTTCCACCAGGAATAGATGGTAAGACCCTATTGCTGAAGACTTCACATACTTGGGCTGCAAGGTCACTGAGAAATCCTGCTAGAGCTAAGCTGTAAACCTCCTCCATGTAGACCAGCTGACAGAAATCTGGAAAAAGTTATGCTGCATGCAGTTCAATGGGAGAGAAGGAAGTCAGTGGAGATAAACAACAGTGGACCCTGCCAACCTCATGTTTGGCCAGCCAGGCCAAAGGAGCCAACTGATGCAATAGTGTCATGTCTGTTATGGGGAAAACCAACCACTCTCTAATCGGATTGGAGGCCCACTCCATGGGAGGGAATACTTGCATGATATTGCAAACCTATACCAAGGGAATCATGAGCCCCATGGGTATAATGACTGCTGGTGTCTGGCTAAATGCACATATTGTGCTCACCAAACTGTCTGGTAAGCACTTTTCTTAATGTTTATGCCCATATATTAATGCTACTCTTAGTTTTGGTTAGAAAAGCTTCTCTTTTCAGATGGCAGTGACCTTGGGATGGCTCAGAAGGCACCATGATGCTGAGAAGAAGTGACAGAGGAGTGCTCAGCACTGAAACATCTCTATCACACCTTCCAAGGCTCATAATTATATAAAGAAAAAAGTTGTCATCAGGATTTCTGATAGGAATTATATTGAACCAGGAGGATGCATTGCTGTATTAACAATTGAATCTTCTAATCTATGAACAGGGATGTCTCTCCACTCATTTATGTCCTGTTTAGTTACTTTCAGCAACATTTTGCTATTTGTTTCTGTGTACACATCTTTTATCTTCTTGGATCAATTTGTTCCTGACTATTTTATTCTTTTTGATACCATTTTAAATGAAATTGTTTTCTTAATTTCCTTTACAGATTGTTCATTGTTAGTGTGTGGAAACACTTAATTTTTGTGTTGATTTTCTATCCTGAAGCTTAAATGAATTTATTTGTTCTAATAGGTTTTAATGAAATTTTTACTGCTAACAGCTTTTTTGTGGAATCATTAGAGTTTCCTGCATAAGGATTGTGTCATCTGAGAAGAGAGCTCATTTTACTGTTCCTTCAGCATGGATGGACCCTAGTTATTTTTCTCACATGGTGGTGAGAATGTAGTACCTCCAGAACTATGCTGACTAGCAGTGGTAAGTGTTCCTGATCCTGAAGGCAAGGTTTTCAGTCCTTTCATTTCTGTGGTGCTACATGCAGTCAGAAAATGCTTCTTTAGTTGACTGGGAAGCAAATCTTTCTATAACAAAAAAAAAATAGTTTTTTGTCATAATAACAAGAGCAGCTTGTTTTCAGGCCCTACATGCCAGGCTCCAACTGGGTGTTTACATGCATCACATCATGGAATCCTACTGTGACCTGTAAGGGAAATATTTGAAATTCTGTATCATCACCAGTGCAAGTTTCCTAGGGCCGCAGTGGCTTTTCCAGGTTTCCAGTGACAGTGGGTTGTCAAATCCAACCTGCTTGAGCCCTCAAGTGTCCTCAGGTAGTATAGACAAGCATCCTTACTACAGAAGCATCTTACATTAAGAGCCTGGCCAGCAAGGATTCCTTTTTGGCAGCTTCTCTTTTCAGATGACCTCTCCACTCCCTTATGCAGTAGTAACTAGACACACCAGGACTCTGCAGCAATGTCTCTATCTGCAAAGCACAGGTTTCCCCAGGACCCAGGGCTTCCCCAGAATGCACAACTGTCAGTACTAAAGGGAGAAGTACCAGGTAAGCCAGGCCAAGAGTGATGATTCATAAGATGCTCATTTAATCTAACAAACATTTATTGAGAGTTAAATATATACCAGGCACTGTTCTTGGTCCTTGACATATGGGAACTGTATGCCTCACTTAGATGTTGCTGTGATAAAATATCTGTCAGGAAGCAGCTTAAGCAAGGAAAGGGTATATTCTGGCCTACATTTTTGAGGGGCTGCATTCCAGAATGGCATAGAAGGCATTGCAACACAAGCAGGAGGCCAGGTGACCACACTGAAGCCCCAAGGGCAAGCAGCAGAGAACGAACAGGAAGTAAGGTCACACTATAAAAATTCACCCACAGTGACACAGCTCCTCCAGCAAGACTCCACATCATAAAGATTCTACAACTTACCACCAGGTGGGGACCAGGTATTAAAACACAGGAGCCCATGGAAAACATTTTGCACCCAAACCACAATAGGAATTAAAAAAAATAAAGAACTACCTTTTATGGAGCTTGGGGTCTAGTGAGGGGATAATGGCACAAATAAAAAATAAAATATTCAGTATGTCAAGTAATGGTTAATACAACGTAGAAATATAAAGCAACAAATTATTCAAATAGTCCCAAACTGGAAGCCACCCAAAGTATCCATCAGCAGAACAATGAATAACTACACTGTGATGTATTCATGCAAAGAAATAGTGCAGGGCTTCAAAACAATGCATCACTGATGTAGACAATGTGCATAAAAGTTTTGGTGATCAGGTTGAACAGAAGAAGCTAGATGCAGGAGAGTACATGCTGGAAGCTTCCATTCTTATGAAGTTCAAACACAGGCAAAACTAAGAGATGGCAATGCAAATGGTAGTTGCCTGGAGGGGACACAAGTTAGGATGGGCCAGAGGGAAGCTGAGTGCTGAGAGGATTCTGTGTCTGTATCTAGCAACAAGCATCCGAGAAACTCGTATGTGGACATTAAACAAAGATACACTGAATAGTGATCCACCATGGGCACTTTGCCATAGATATACTGTACTTTGAAAAACTTTCTTCAAAAAAAAAATGGATGAACAGTCAGACTCAGAAAGATAAATACCACACGTTCTCTCTCATGTGCAGATCTACATTTTACATATGTTTGTTTACATGAGAGGAAATGTAGGTGCAGGGCATCAAAGTAGAAAGGAGACCATGAAGGGGCAAAATAAGAGGTTTCAAAGGAGGGGAGTGGAAAGAGTAATAATGTAGAGGAGACATGAAAGGAAAAGGGGCCCACAGGGCACAAGTGCAGGGGGAGGAAAGATGGAGAACAGTGGGGAGGAAGACCAGCCAAAGAAAAATACGTGTGGAAATACCATAAGGAAATCAGTTACTTTGTATGCTAATTAAAAATAAATTTAGCCGGGCGTGGTGGTGCACACCTTTAATCCCAGCACTCGGGAGGCAGAGGTAGGAGGACCACTGTGAGTTCGAGGCCACCCTGAGACTATATAGAGAATTCCAGGTCAGCCTGACCTAAAGTGAGACCCTACGTTGAAAAGCCAAAAAAATAAAAAATAAATAAATTTAAAACAACAAACAAATCCACAGAGGTGACATGTGGACATGATAGAGATGAGTTAGTTCAGCCCTATTCCTGACATGGAATGAGAATTTAATGCATAGTAAGTACATTCAGCTATTTTCCACTGACTTTCAGGTGCCCACAGCTTGTGCTTCAGGAATCAGAGTTCTCCTCAGTTGCCTGCTTTGGTGTCTCTGTTTTCATCTTCCCTTCTGTACACCAAGAGCCCCTACCAGCGGCCCATTTGGCAGGCCTGTGGTTGAAGTGTCTTAACATTGGAACCCAGATCAACCATGTGCCTGGGAAGTTCCTTGCAGGACCATACTGGATTGCTCTATACCGTGTGTCCTAATCTCTTACCCCTGAGATTTCACTGACAAAGATGTATAGCATTTTCCTATGCAATGGGCTTGAATTATCCCAGGGATAATGGAAAGGTATTTTTCATCTTTAAGTGTTAATGAATATAAATGGGATTCACAGTCTACTTCTTTGCTTTGCATTCCCTCTCAGAAGTGAGATCATAGAAAGAAAATTTCCAGTGGCAGAGAGAGAAGAGGAGCCCTTCCTTCAATCTTCTCACTCAAAACACCCCCAAGGAAAGAAAAGACATCAGCCTATTGCCTTGGCTTTCTACCCAACTTGTCAAAATGCCTACAAGTATAAAATAATTGATTCATCCCATGTTAAAAGATACTTAGCTTCAAGGAATTGCCAACCAACAAATGTGTCCAAGGGAATCAGGACCCAGTAGAGTCCATGTTTTAACTCCCTCTCAAGGTGAAATCCCTTCCTCTCTACTGGTGGCTTTCCATCAGTTCACACTGATCAGGAAAGTAAATCTGCATTCTCCTCACCTTTAGTGCTTTATCCTATACTGCTTTAACTGAAGGACCTAGAAAGTTCTTCTGCTTTGTTCATTTACATGGTCTTCACTGTGCCTAGAACATGTCTGTCTTCTCTACTTAGCAGGGGAGAGTTGGGAGTGGCTAGGCATAAAGAAAATGTGGTGTATATATACACAATTGAATTCTAGACAGCCTTCAAAGAAGATAACCCTACAGATTTTATAGTATGAATGGACCTGGGAGGCATTGCATTCAGTGAAGTAAGGCCAAGCACAGAAAGATACATCCTACATGCCCTCATGTATATGTGGAGTCTTAAAAATTAAACTCATAGAAACAGAGAGGACAATGATGCTCACCAAAGCCTGGTGGCTGGAAAAGTTGGGTGGATGCTTGTCAAAGGATAAGAGCCTCACTTAGAAAGAATAAGTTAAAGTAATTTCTTCTACACTGTGGCAGCTATCGCTAATAACTATGTATTGAACATTTAAAAATTGCTGAGAGTATATTTTTTAAAATTTATTTGATAGAGAGAAAGAGGGAGAGGGGAGAGAGTGTGAAAGAGAGAGAGAATGGGCATGCCAGGGCCTCCAAGCCACTACAAATGAACTCCAGATGCATGCACCACCTTGTATTGTTGGCTAACGTGGGTCCTGGGAAACCGAACCTGGGTCCTTTGGCTTTGCAGGCAAATGCCCTAACCACTAAGCAATCCCTCCAGCCCAAGAGTAGATTTGTAAGTGCTCTTACTACAAAACGTTGTATGTGTAGCAGTGTTTATTCTCATTAGCTTGGTTTAGCCATGCTACAGTATGCATTCAAAGTGTCACATTTATATAGCATGAATGTATATGATTTTGTCAATTAAACATTTAAAAAGGGCATTATCAGATCCTTGTGATGGAATTATTCTATATCTGATGATCTGAGCAATGTCAGCATCCTAGTCATGATCTTTTACTCATGCGTTATCAATGGTACCACAGAGGGAAACTAGTTAAGAATACATGTGGCCTTATTGTGGTTTGAATGCAGACTTCCTTCATAGGCTCATGTGTTTGAACACTTGATTTCCAGATGGTGGTGCTGTTTGGGAAGGTTGTAACATTTAGGAGGTAGAGCCTTGCTGGAGTAAGTGGGTCACTGGGATCCTTAAGGTTTTATAGCCCAGCCTCACTTCCTGTTCCTTCTCTCTCCTTCCTCACTCTGGATGCAGTATGACTCACTGGTTTTCCGTTCCTGCTACTATGTCTTCCCCACCATGATGAAATGTCTTCCCTCAAACCTTTAAGCCAGCATAACCCCTTTCCTTTCTTAAGTTGTTATCCTGTCGGGTATTTGGTCACAAAAATGGGTAACTATCAGAATTCTCTGTATGATTTCTTATTACTTCATGTGAATCTATAACTATCTCAAACAAGACATTTAAAAAAGTATTCTTAGCTATACCAACACACAGTCATGGTTCAGAATGACCATGGTAGCCTAACAGTGGCCAAGAGAAGTTTCTGTGATGACAGAATGGCTTTCTAGCCATGTGGGCATGGGAAAGATGACTAGTGTTCAGTCCAAACTAACTTTCTTCTTCATTTTATTTCATTTACAAGCAGAGTAACAGAGAGAAGAGAGAAAATTAAGAGTGTAAGAGAGAGCATGGGCATGCCAGGGCCTCTAGCCACTGCAAAAGAACTCCAGCAACATGTGCTACTTTGTGCGACTGGCTTTACATGGACTGTACTCAGATTGTTAGGGTTTGCAGGCAAGCACCTTAATGGCTCTCCAGCCCACCAACTAACTTTTCAAAATTAATTTAATGCTTGTGTTTTAAATTAATTTTAAAGCTAGCACACAAAGTGACAGGTTTCATTGTGACATTTTCATTTCACTATACTTAGTTCTTATTCATTCCCCCCCCAACACTCTTCTCACCACCCTTTGTCTCCTCTTGTTAATCCCTTTCTCCCCAATAGTCCCTCCTTGTGTTTGATGCCACATGAATTCCCTTAACCTTTCTTTCCCTCCCTCCTCTCTCTTAAGATCTCTTCCTCCCATCTCATGGTAGTTCTCTCTCTCTCTCTCTCTCTCTCTCTCTCTCTCTCTCTCACATGCACACACACATTTAAAGCTAGATTTTCCACATGACAGAAAAGATGGCATGTCTTTCTAGGTCTGGCTTATTTTGCTTAATATATGATTGATAGATTTCCTCCCATTTTCCTGCAAATGTCATGGTTTTGTTTTTATTCATTGCTGAATAAAATTTCATTGTGTATATGTATACCTTTTTCTTTATTGACTCATCTGTTGATAACATCTATGCTGGTTCCATTTCTTAGCTATTGTGAATAATATAGCAATAAATGTGAATGTTCAAGTATTTCTGTGGTATTCTGACTTAGAATTCTCTGGATATACACCCAGAATTGGTATAGGATTATATTGAAGTTCTACTTTTTCTCTTCTAAATAATTTTATTTATGTGTGTGTGTGTGCATGTGTATGTGTATGGGTGTACTGGGGTCTCTTGCCACTGCCTATCCAGCTTCAGGTGGATGGGTAGAAAATTGAACATAGGCTGGCAGGCTTTATAAATAAGTGCCTTAACTGCTAAGCCATCTCCCCAACCCTTAGTTTAATTTTCTTGACCAACTTTTATACTGATTTTCATGGATTTTTCACTCCCACTAACAGTGTATAACTTTCCTCTTTCCCTACATCCTCACTAGCATTTGTTGTCATCTGTTTCCTTGAAAGAAGCCATTCTGACTGGGTTGAGATAAAATCTCAAAGCAGTTTTAATTTGCATGGTTTTTTCCCATTTGTAATATTAATTAACTTAAGTGTACAGAGCAACTGGTGGTTTATGAGTTTGCCAGGACTGTCTTAATAAAACATCCTACATGGTTTAAACAACAAAAATGTACTGGCTCACAGTTCTAAACACTAGAGGTCCAGGGGTAATGTGGATGGGCAGTATCAGAAGGTAAGGATGCAGGGTAGAATGAGAAAATTGGAGGCCATTACTATGACAATCTACATGAAGATGGGAAAATGGTCGGGTGAACTGCTCAAGCTGATAAAATATAACCAGAAGTGGTACATGTCACTACTTGGGAAAAAAATCTTTATAAGCTAGTGAGCTACTCACCATGTCTTCTTTTCTTGCTTCAGATGTTATGAAAGTCATGTGTATCCAAAAGTCTGTGTGTCTGTGTGACAGTGATAAGATGACCTGCTGCTGCCCGTGTCACATGTGTGACAGAGCAAGAAGTACATCTGTGTTGTGGCAAGTCATTTGTGGATGTTTGTTACCTAGCATGAGCTAGTTCCTCATCGAGCGCTGTGCTCAGAAGGATTATGGAACTTAGTTGCATGAAGTTGAAGAGAATAAAAAGTGTGCCAGAATGCCTTAAGTACAGAAAGAGAGCAGTAAGATGGCCCATTCAAGAATTGGGATTTTAATCTGGCTTGTGTATAAAAGGGGAGAAGTGAGAAAAATGCATTAGCACAAAATGGGGTGGCTTAAACAAGAAAAGAAAAAATTAATTTTTTCACAGTTCTGGAAGCTGGAACTACAAGATCAGGATGCATTGTGCTGTCTTCTTACTTTAGTCTCACACAGCAGAGGAAGAGCATTTCTCCTCTTCCTTTCCCTCTTCCTCTTTACTGTTTTTTTTATCCCTCTTGCTTTCCTCCTAACTCTCTTCCTCCTTCTTTTTTCTCCTGTCCCTGCTATTCTTCCTCCTCTTCCTCTTCTTCCTTTTCTGCCATCATCATCTCTGTCGTGGGGGGGGGGGCACTTTTATGACCACACTTAACTTAATTTCCTCCAGATCCTTATTTCTAGAAATAGCCACAGTGGGGGGTTAGTGTTAAAAATACATTTGGGGGATACAACTCAGTTTTTAGTGGGAGTGAAGGATGATCCTGCCAAGATACATGAAGGCCATGTCATGGCTGGTTTGAAAGACATGACCAGGCTTTATGATTTCATTCTGAGGCAGTCGTCCACGAGGGATCTAAAGCAAGGAACAACATGCAGACGTCTGTTTTTAAGAAAGTCCTCCTGAGGCTAGAGAGATGGCTTAGCAGTTAAGTGCTTGCCTATGAAGCCTAAGGACCCTGGTTCGAGGCTCGGTTCCCCAGGACCCACGTTAGCCAGATGCACAAGGGGGCACACGCGTCTGGAGTTCATTTGCAGTGGCTGGAGGCCCTGGCACGCCCATTCTCTTTCTCTCTCCCTCTGCCTCTTTCTCTCTCTGTCTGTCACTCTCAAATAAATAAAGAAAAAAAATTAAAAAAAAAAAGTCCTCCAAATGCTGCCTCAGCTGCCTATGTCTTCATTAGTTTCATGTGGTACCTGCTTTGGGGACCACCATAGCTTGTCTGTTGCTTTAGCATGGGGTTTACATGTCTGTCCCAAGAATATAGAATGGTCAGGATATGGGGAAATCTCAGAAGCTCTCCCAAGGGGCCTCTTCCTGCTTTGGAGCATGGCCTGAGCATGGCCTGTATAAGTGGTGGAACGGTTGCTCATGCTCAGTGCAGTGGAAGGCAAGCCACCTTTCATGCAACCAGTTTAAAATCTGAGGTTCCCTGGGTTCCACAATAGGCTGAGCCAGTGAGCAGCCTGGAGAGAGAAAAAAACAGAACATACTATTTGTTGTAATTATTTCTCATTGATAGGACAAAACACCCAACCAAAAGCCACTGATAGGAGGAAAGATTTTATTTTGGCTTACAGTCTCAAAGGGAAGCTTCATGATGGCAGAGGAAAGCACGGCATGAGCAGAAGCTGGGCACCACCTCTGCCACAGCATGTGGAGAACAGCAGCAAGAAAGCAAGCCCAATTCTAGCAAGAGGAAGATGGCTGTAGCTACCATAAGCTTGCCCCAACAACACACCTTATCCAGCAAGGCCCCACTTCTCCTATTTTCATAAGCTGTGAGCCAAACATCAAAACACATGAGTTTATGGGGGTCGTCTGATTCAAACCACTGCAATATTGCTTATATTAATTACCTCATATCCTGAAGGAGTTAGACCTTGTTTCAAATCTTACTGCTGTGTTCAAGACGATATTCTGGAGACAGTTACTCACATATCATAGAATCTCATTTTCCTGATCTATAAAATGGCCATGATAATAATTGCATTACAGGACTGTTGAAAGAATGAGCTCTCAGATATTTGTAAAGTTTAGATACAGTGCCGATCCCATGATAGGATCTACTATCATTGTCTTAATCATTGCTATTACTAACATTAAATCAAAATGTTTTTTTTTATTTTTTATGTGCATGTTTATTTCTCCCTCCCCCCCCTTCTTTTTCTCTCTCTGTGTCTTTGTATGTCTGTCTGTCTGTCTCTCTCTTAGGCCAAAAGGTCACGTTGGGTATTATCCTTCCAAACACTGTCCAGCTTCTTTGACACAGGTTCCCTCATTGGCCTGGGCCTTACAAATTAAGCTAAACTATCTGGCCAGTGAGCCCCCGGGGTGGGCTTAAAAGCACACACCACCTCACCAGTCACTATATGTGGGTACTGAGGACTGATCTCAGGCCCTTACGCTTGCACAGCCAGCACTTCACCAAGTGAGTAAAGTAAAACCCTTGAGATTTTTTTTGTATGTGTGTTTGTTTTACTAACCATTTCTTATGGATATAGCTTTGTGTTAGTTTAAAGGATACAAAAACACAAAGTCCTAGAAACAAAAAACTGTTATCCAGTGTTTCCCCCACTGTGATGTCTGGGTCAGTACTAAGGCTTAAGGAAGATCAATGTCTGGGAGAAGCTTTCAGGCCCTGAGTAAGAGGAGCATGAAGGTTGGCAAAAGAGCATGAAGCTTGACCCAAATAGGCTCCTGTCCATGCCTGAATGCTCCATGTTGTCACCCCCGCTTATTCCCAAGGCATCTTCTCTCCTGAATCTGACCTCTGGCTTTGGCATCTTAGTCAGTGCTCCGGCTCATACTCATTCCCTGCTGCCTATCTTTTAAGCCCCGCTAGGGCAGGGTTGAAGCTATCCTTACATCAGCTCTCTCTGGCTTGGCATTCAGACACTCTCCCTAGTGCATTCCCCATGCATAAAGAAGTGACCCTCGCCTGTTGCTGCCCTCCCTGACTCCAGCCCGGGTGGGAAAGGACTAGGGCCATGTCCAGGGAAAGATTGCAGGCATGTTATTGAAACTGTGGGAGGAAGACAGGTGTGTATAGAACAGAACCTGTGAGGCCTTACTGAAGGAGAAGAGTTTCATCTTAAAGATTAGCAAAGGAGTTTTCATCAAAAAAAATAAAAAGACTGGAGTATTGTTCCCCAAGAAATGTATGTAGAGCACTCATTCTGTATGATGTTAATTGACAAGCTCCTACTAGTCTTTGAACAAAAGAGGGGCTACACCCATCAAAACCTCTCTAAATTAACAACGCTTATCAAATTTAACCTATGCTGACTTCATTCTCCATTGGAAAATCTATTCTTTTTTTTCCTCAGAAGGTAGAGAGAATCAAGGAGATAAACCACCCCTTGCACTTCAGCCAGGACCCAGGTGAAACCACGGAGGATTGGGTGAGATGAGCAAGAGTGCTGCCTCACAGGGTGACAGAGAGAGATGCTGAGGATATGCTCAACATATACCAAAGCGGAAATCCAGAAGTTCCGGAGAGCTCAACACTGAAGCAGACTTAAAACACACCCACCATGATGCAGGAAATTTTCAGAAGGGGGGAGATTGTAAGAACCACAGGTTGGGAGGACATACCCAGAGGTATTCCCCACCCCACCCCAGCCATAACGGTTTCTGCTCTCCCAAATGCATATCCCAAAACCCCAAGGGGAACACCAGCAACTCCACCGAGGTGGGTCCTCAGTGAATTGGGGGCAGGGGGGAGGAAAGTGATGGCACCAGTACACGATGTGTCCATACAAATTATATTCAAAGTATATTCTTTTTTTTTTCCAAGGTAGGGTCTCACTCTAGCCCAAGTTGACCTGGAATTCACTATGTAGTCTCAGGCTGGTCTCAAACCCGCAGCAATCCTCCTGTCTCTACCTCCTGAGTGCTGGGATTAAAGGTGTGTGTCACCACATCCAGCTTCAAAGTACATTCTTAATTTAAAAAAAAAAATCAGAAAAGTATGTGAGCTGTAGAGATGGCTTAGCATTTAAAAGTGCTTGCTTGCAAAGACTGATGACCCAGGTTTGATTCCCCAGTACCCACATAAATCAGATGCATAAAGTGGTACATGAATATGGAGTTCATTGGTAGCAGCAGGAGGCTCCAGCTCACCCATTCTCTCATTCATTCATTCATTTATTCATTCTCTCTCTCTCTCTTTTCTTGAAAGTAAGTTAATTAATTAAATATTTTTGAGGCAAGCTCAACAGACTTGCCCCCCTTTCTTATGAGAAAGAGAGAAATAAGCATGCCACAGCTTCCAACCACTGCACTCGAACTCCAGATGCAAGTGCCACCTTGTGCACTTGCATCACCTTGTGTGTCTGGCTGACGTGGGACCTGGATAGTCAAACATGAGTCCTCAGGCTTTGCAGGCAAGTGCCTTAACTGCTAAGCCATCTCCACAGCCCTAAATATTTTTTTAAGTCAAAAATGGTATTGTGAATACTTGTTAAAGAAAAATTTAAAGATATGTTAGAATAAGATGTCTCAGAGCCTTTTCTTTGCTAATGTTCACTATGTCTACTCCAGAGGACAAAAAATACATAAGAAACCCTAAATGTGTGAGGAATAGGAACTTTTTTCTCATCACAGAGACCTATTTCAATTGATATACTACAGAACACATTATTTACAGAGATTTTGTCACAGCAACATTATAGATTGGTCTTGGAAAGATATTAAAGCATATAAACAAACTTATTCAGAGTAGAGGCTGAGGAAAAATGAATGGGCACAAAATTATAAAATGAAGTTGAAGCTGGACCATTGGCCATTTGGAGAAGCATCTGGAAAATCTCTTTTTCATAATTTCATGGGCTAGCCTTGGACCTGGGTCTAGGTGAGAGTCGCCATTATTATCACTGCTAATCACAACACTATCACCTCCACCACTATCATACCGTCGGCATGACCATCACAACCACCACCACCATAATTACCATTATTATTACCACCATCCCTGTCATTACTATGACCTTACTATCATCATCATTAAGGCCCCTAGCACCTCCATCACCCACCACCACCATCATAATCACCATCAACACCATCACACTACCACCATCATCCTCATGCTCATCAACACCATCACCATCACACGCCTCTTCTGAAGAGCCCCGTGACTCAGAAACTGCAGTTAAGGAAAGAATGCTGGGCTTGGATGCAGACGCATAAATTTGAGTCCCAACATTATCACTAAGTATTTATTTGCATTTGTGTCATTTCTAGGACTCTTAGCCTCTTTGTCTCAGTTTCCCCACCAAGATAATGATGTGTGAAACATAAATTACAAGAATGAATGAGAAAACGCTCCAGCAATACCAAGCAGTAAGGAGATTCTGTTTTCATTATTTGGTGTCTTGCCTGATATACTTTATTCTTTATGCCTGATTTCCCAGGAATATTGTCTGAGCTTAGCTCCTGGGGCATAGTTACTTTATGTTTATTTCTTTACCTTTGTAATGACCCTGTCTCTAAACAAGATCACAGCCTCAGGTGGTGAGGATTAGGACCTCACCACATGAATGGGGGGGCGGGGAACAAAATTCAATCCGTAACATGTGCCTAGTGGGGATCATCTCAATATCTCAACTTCTTATTGCCATAATACAGTGTGCAAAATATGCCTGTGAATTCATTCATGCTTTGTGACTTCAAGAGTTTCACCTTCCCTTTCTGATCTTATTTGCTTATATATAAAATGGGATCATAAAGTCATTGTGAGTATTCAATAAAATAATGCTTATTAAGCATTTGGCACAGAGACGGTTCTTAATGGATGTCCATTCTGCTTCTCTCATGACTCCTTTGAAGTTGGCCTTAATATAGGATACTCAGTATAATGAGAGAAAGAGAGAGAGGGGCATTTAGTCCATTTTTTCTGGACAGATAGACTATAGCCTTAAAAGAGGAATTGACTTGTAAGTTGGCCCTGGACAAAATGAAACAATGATGAGTCTGAAAACCTCAGACTGGAAACATCTGGATTAGGACACAACAGCCAAAGACGAGAGTAAATCCTCTTTTTATTCATTTCCAGTGTATGAATAAACATGGATTCCTTTTGGAATCCATGTTTACTGATGCAGATATCTCTTAGGAGACAGAGAGTGCCCAACCACTGGAGACATGGGAAGCTAAATAGTGTTTCTACCTATATAAAAGCATTGTTTCATCTGCAGGTGCCTCCATTGCAAATAGAATTTTCCTTCACAACCCTCAGTTGCAAATAGAATTTTCCTCCACAACCATAGTTACTTCCAAAGCTGTCCTCATGTCCTTAGAAAGGATGTGTGCCTTGAATGCATGAGTTGTTACTTATTTTCCTACAAAGGCCAACTTGGAGATGCCAGACAGCATGCATAGAAAAGTTAAGGTTAAAAATGCAGAGAATCTGTTTTTCTTTTTCAGAAGGCAGCAAGATCTGAGAACATAAACCACCCCTCACATCTCAGTCAAGGCCCAGGTGAAACCACAGAGGAAGTGGGGAGACCAGCAAGAGTGCAGCTTCCACAGTGAGCCTGACAAGCAGCACCAGGGTGAAGAAAATAGATGCTGAGGATACTCAACACATACGAAAGCAGAGATCCAGAGGCTCCTAAGATCTCATCACTGAAGTAGACTTAAAACACACCCACCAAGGCTCAGGGAATTTTGTGGAAGAGGGGGCAGAAAGATTGTGAGAGTCACAGGTTGTGACCTCATGCCCAGAGGCACTGCCTCCCCCAATAACTGACTGCTGCTCCCACAAGGATAATCCACAATTCCATGGTGAATACCAGCCACCAACTGAGGAGGGTGCCCTGTGGAGTGAGGCAAGGAGGAGGGAAATGATGGTTCCAACACGTGATGTATACATACAAAGTATGTTTTAAATAATAATAATTTAAAGAAAGAAAATATGCTAACTAAAATGCTGTATCTAAAGAGAGCATGTCCCCATTAGTTGGCACAATAGGAGGCAAGTTAATCCTTTCAAGCAGAGATAAGGTTCCAAGCCAGCCATGTAAATTATGATGCTAGAAGGACCAAAGGAAAATGGTGTTGTGAACAGGGAACATCACCAGGCTGGAAAAATTAGACCCTATTCCAGGCCCTGATCTCACCCAAGTTCTTTGATTTTTTTTTTTATTTTTTAAATTTTATTTATTTATTAGAGAGAGAGAGAATGGGCATGCCAGGGCCTCTAGCCACTGCAAACAAACTCCAGATGCATGTGCTACCTTGTGTATATGGCTTGCATTGGACCTGGAGAATTGAACCTGGATCCTTAGGCTTCACAGGCAAGTGCCTTAACTGCTAAGCCATCTCTCCAGCCCCTCACCCAAGTTCTTCATATCACCCACTTCCCCAACACACCATGCCAAGATCAAAGGAAGATGAGTAAGATAATGCCATATTCTCCTATGTTCCAGCCACTGTGTTAGATACAGACATAGTTTCAATCCCCTCAACAAGAAGACCTAGGTAGAGAAGACTGGGAGTAAACCTGAAGACCCCTAAAAATACACACTATGTCACCTCAAATAGTTATATTCTGGGATGAGAAAGTGAGAGTCAGAGAAGGCTTTTGCAAGGAAAAGATATCTCATGTGAAGTACATAGTATTGCATTTGATTTCTCCTTGCTGGGACAGAACACTGACCAAACTCTGCATACAGGTAGAAAGGGTTAACTTTGGCTTATAGTTTTGACAGGAAGCTTCATCAGGGACTGGGAGGCATAGCATAGCAGGAAGCTGTCACATATGTGAGTAGAAGTAGCCTGAGTGTTCTAATTCTGGCCAAGGGGTTGAGCTCAGCTGTATAATAGCCCAAAGCTTGCTTCTAGCCACACACCTCCTCCAGCATGGCTTGGGATTGAAAATGAGGCTTAATTGCAAATAGATGAGGCTATGAGAGGATGGCTCACATCCAAACTGCAACAGAGAAAATACACAAGAGAAAAAATGAAGTAAGAATGTTTGATGGAACACATGTCTTGCAAGCTCACATTTCATTTACCAAAACCCTCTGAAGTTCGTTTTATGACTATCCTTCCTTTGTATTACTTACTTTTCTTATGACTGTGGCAGAACCCCTCACAGATACAATTTAAAGGAAAAGAAAGAAGGATTTATTCTGGCTGGTGGTTTAAGAGGATACACTCCATAATGGTGGAAAGACATGACAATTGCGACTCCTCACATCTTGGTGATCCAGGAAGCAGAGGGAGAGAGAGAATTCAGAATTAGGAAGTATCTATAACCTGCAAGGCCTATCCCTGTGACCTAATTCCTCCAGTGAGGCCTCATCTCCTAAATGTTCCATAACTTCCTAAAACAATGTCATGAGCCAAGGCCTACATGTTCAAATACATGCACCTATTAAAGGCATTTCACATCCTAATCAACAAGAAAATAGTCGTGTTGGGCTGGAAAGATTGCTTAGCAGTTAAGGCACTTGCCTGCAAAGCCAAAGGACCTTGGTTTGATTCCCCAGGACTCATCATAAGCCAGATGTACAAGGTGGCGCATGCATCTAGAGTTCATTTGCAGTGGCTGGAAGGCCTGGTGTGCCCATTCTCTCTTCTCTCTCTCTCTCTCTCTCTCTCTCTCTCTCTCATTTTCCCTCTCCCCCTCTCTCAAATAAATAAAAAAATATTTTTTAAAAGAATCATGTTAAATATGTTTCATTAGTTACTCTTCCTGCTGCATTGAATACCTGATAAATCAGCCTGATGGAGGAAAGGTTTATTCTGACTCACCATTCAGGGTGATACAGTCCATCATGGTAGGGAAGTCAGGGCAGTAGAAGCTTCAGAATGCTAGTCACAGTGCATCTGCAGTCAGGGAGCAAAGAGAGGTTAATTCTGGTTCTTGACTCACTTTCTCCTTTTTATTCAGTCTGTGGAAAGGTCCATCCAATAGACTTGTCCTATGTGTAGTTAGTTTAGATCTTCCCACCTCAATTAATGTAATCTAGAAAATCCCTCACAGACATGCCCAGAGATTTATCCCCTGGATGATTCTACATCCTGTCAGGTTGACAATCAAGATTAACTATTAAAAATGGCTTGACCAATCTGCCTCCAAAACATATAGTGCTTAAGCAGTAGACACATGAAACTGGGAACTGAACCCAGGATTATTCAACTTCAAAGTCTCATTGTCTAAGGGGTTATAAGCCACTGAGACTACTCTGCAAGTACATATACATCTTCTCCTCTTCCTGGTCTTATGCAGCCCTTATTAGTCAGCTACTGTGGCAATAAAGCTCTATAACCTCCAACCTCTTGTGGCTTCTCAGGGACTCATATGTGACTGCTAGCCTCAGTCCCACATGGTAAGGATTGCAACCATGTTTATATCTAGCTTGACTCCATGTTGTGGGTCAAGTTCAAGGATGTTCTGTTTCTTCATTCTAGAACTAGATTTTCTTTTCTATGGCAAATCACAGAAGTACAAGGGACAAATCTAAATCAAGAAAGCACTTTAAAGTCTATACTCGTATCATGCATAGAAGAATTTCATAGCCAATGCAAATTATGTGGCCAAGACCAAAAATGTTGACTGAAGAAAAAAAAAAAAAAAAGCGCTGCACATACTAATGGGATGAACTTCAAGATGACATGGGCAAAGAGATGCATCTATAATTGGTTTGAGTTATCAAATCTACCACATTCCCTAACACCTTGGCTCCTAGCTTGCCAGAAAGATTAGCAATATGCTCTCTCAACTATTTTCTTTTCTCTCAGGAATACTACTAAACTACAGTTTTCAAGTTTCCTTTCTTCTACATGGGACCATGTTACTTGTTCTGACCAATTAGATACAGACAAAAATGGCATACACATCTCTCTACTCTGATCTGAAATCTATCTGTAGGCACATGCTGGTTTTAGTACCCCAAGACCCTGAAAGAGACACTAGATTCAAGAAGCTTGAAAACTGTATGTGTGTGTGTATGTATGTGTGTATGTATGTATTTTGTGTGGAGGAAATGGAAATGTCACAGGAAATCTCATTTTACCAATATAAGACACACTGGACATTCCTTGACAGAATGGCTCAGATTCCAGCTCACATTGCTAACCCTTTGGCTTGACTTCTGCTCTATGAATCATGAGCCATAGGCTATGTTGAATGGTTTTTCAACACCCTCCTCATCAGAGACGAGATGAAAGCATCTCCCTTCTTATGTCTCCACCTAAGCTTCCCTATTAGGGCTTCTCTAACTTTGCTCTTAGACCACAAGGAGAATTTATACTTCATTGAGTGAGTTGGAAACTTAAAGACAGGTCAACCAAAGTGTAAAGCTATGGACCAGGTGGTGTGGACTTCCTGAGAGAGGACTTGGGATCACCAATGGAACAAAGCCTTATGTTTCAGTGAAGTAGAAGTATTCTACATAGACCTCAATGATCTGATGACTGTAATCTCCTCAGAACAGTGTCATGGGCACATTGACATTGTAAAGGGGAGAAGGACTGATTAAAATCAAAACCAAACAAAAACCAGAGAGTTTTGTGAGATAAACTGCTCCCTTACTTCCCACCTCCAAGTGTGGCCAAGAGAAGACGCAGCCTTGCTTCCCTCTTCCTTCCCTCTTGTTCTAGCAGGCATGTACCTCTAAGGTCATCTAGTCTGAGCTCCTTTAAGGAAACCTCTCAACAAGAGTGAAAAAAAAAAAACAAACCAGTTCTATACCCACAATAAGTGGATGAAATTCATCTGTCATTTCCTAATGGATATTGTTTTAATGGATCCACTGATCGCCAGGGAAAGAGCATTGGAGAGTAGAGGCTTGAGAGGATAGCCAAGCTTTGGAGGGGAAAAAGTAGACAAAACCAGAGAAGAAGGAAGGGGAGCTCCAGAGAAGGCACAGAGGGCACAGAGTCCTCCCAGGCCCATGAAGGGAGGGAGCTGAGACAGCTGTGGAAGCTGTACAAGCATCTGACAGACTCATCAGAAGACCTTTCCTCAAGGACCGCAGTCAGGTTTGTCTCAGGTGAGGCTCTTACATCACTGAATATCCTGGTACATCATCGCACTTCCTTGAGTCCTGGTGTCCTCCTTCACAAAATAATGCACATTGGCCAACATTGCTGGATGATCTTACGGAGTGATATATACCAGATGTGATATATCTGCAAGAGAGTAAGCGCCCAGTCAGTTGTATCAAAGTGCGGTGCCAGTGAATCATGGCTATACCGGAGTATGCTCAGCTCCTTATTACCTCCCCTCCTACTCCAATGACACATGTGTTATGTGTTTGGAATGAGAGAGTGTTGGCCCCTTTCATTGAACTGAGATGTTGGGAGCAAAGTGAGAAAAATAGAACTTTGACACTGAGCCTTGTCTACCTTGAAGCCATAACACATAGGCTGCTATTCTAGTGCACATACAGTAATACAAATCAAAAAAAAAAAAATCATAGGATTAACACAGAGCATGTAGCAATTAAGATTCATTTCATGTTACAATACACTGCACCCAAAACCCTAATTTAGGAATATGGCTCAGAGAGTAAAGTATTAGCCACATAAGCATGAGGAACTGAATTTAGATCCTTAGAACCCACATAAAAAGCTGGGCATGGCGGTGCACACCTGTAATCCCCACACTGGGGAGGAGGCGATAGCCAACTCTTGCTGGCTATCTTGCCTAGCCAAATTAGGCTCAATGGGAGACTCTGTCTCAAAAAATTAATAATAAGGTGGGGCTGGTGAGATACTGGTGAAGGCACTTGCCTACAAAGCCTAAGGACCCAGATTTAACTTTCCAGAACCCACATAAGCCAGACGCACAAGGGGATGCATGCGTCTGAAGTTTGTTTGCAGTGGCTTAAGCCCTGGTGCACCAATTCTCATTCTTATTCTCTCTCTCTCTCTCTATCTCATAAAAAAGAAAGAAAAAGATAAGATGGAGAGCAATGGGGGAAGATATCTGACATCAACCTCTGGCCTCCACACACACATGTGTACATACATATTACTATATATATACAAATGTACACCACTTAGATACAAATGCGAAAAAGAGCACCAACTTATCACTCTCCGCATATGGATATATTGATATCTGACTTTTTCTCCCTCTCACTGAAGCTGTAGTCAAATCTCCACTCATTGAATCTGACCCTATTCTTACAAATTTCTTAGACTGCCATAGATACAACAGTGGCTCTTGCATGCTGTCACTCATTCTTGGGCCTCTGCCAGGCCTATGAGAACATACTCAGACAGGCCTACTCCTCCACAACAGGATACATGACAGATGCTGAGAATCAAGCTCTCCCTCAGCAAAGCCCCCCAGCCAGCCACACATGCGTGGAGAATTTAGCTAGTATAAGCCAACTTCCACCAAAGCTAGCTAAATTTCCACTGTCTCAGCACAAAAAATAAAAAGAAAATCTTAGACAACACGAGGTTTTAGAGTTGTCTGTTATCCAGCATTATTACTATGGTAATAAGTAACAATGCTACTATAGAGCCATTAGCCATGGTTATCTGGAGTTTCTTTCCAAAGATTCAGAGTCCACATCCAAGCTAAGCAGACAAAGCACTGTAATGAACTGGTAGCATCTGCCAGGAGAAGATACAAATGAAGGGATGACATACAAGAACTATATTTTTCTCTCTCTGAATAGCATGGAACAAAACAGATACTTTGGTGGTAGATAATTTTACCATTCTCCAGACTCAACCTCTCAATAAGGATTACAATATAAATAAAAGTTAATGAATCAGTTTATTTCCTTCTAATTACCTTTGCCTGAAATCAACTTTGGAAAGAATCAGTCACACTTATTATTTGCAGTAAGTAACTCCAGCATCTATCTACCAATCTCTTTGTCCATGTTTTTATTCATCATTTTATCTCTCCCTCCTTCTTCTCTCCCTCTCCTCTTTCTGCCTCTCCCTCTTTTGGAATGCTAGGCTTGGACCTAGCCCACTGTTACAAGTTACTCTCCCTTCCTTCTTTCTCATTCTAGAGATCTCATTCTAGAGGTCTCATTCTAGTATACACATTTTTTAATAGATGCTGAATAAATGAAACCTTTGAAGCAAAGGAGACCAAGATATTTCAGGGACCTGAAACCACATACTTTAAAAACTAAGCCAAGGGCTGGAGAAATGGCTTAGTGGTTAAGGCACTTGCCTGCAAAGCCAAAGGACCCAGGTTCAAGTCCCCGGGACCCATGTAAGCCAGATGCACAAGGGGGCACATGCGTCTGGAGTTCGTTTGCAGTGGCTGGAGGCCCTGGCAACCCACTCTCTCCTCTCTCTCTCTCTTTCTATCTCTCTCTCAAATAAAAAAATAAACAAAAACTGAGCCAAAAATGATGCAAAGACACTAGAATCTCCTCTTTGTAGATTATTATACTTACCAATACTTTGCCTTTCCATGGTTTGTAATTGTATATTTGTACACTTATCTGACTAATATCTGTCTACTCATGAGACTCATACTGTAGGCCTAAGACCAAGTCTGTCCAGCACCAACCATGGTGCCTAACATATAATTAGCATTCAGAAAGTGTTTGGGATATATAGCTCAGTGATAGAGTGTTTGTCTGGCAAGCATGAAAGCCTGGATTCAATCTCTAATTCCACAAAAGAAAAAAATGCATTTGGCAACAGAGGAAATAAATGGATGCAATAGTGCATGAATGAAGGAAGGAACCTTGTTCTATGGGAAAATTCCCAGGACCCAGACTAATAGCTATTTCACCTTTCCATGTTCTTTTCTTTTAAATTTAATTTATTAGTTTTCTTTTCAGCAAATACAGGCAGTTTGGTACCATTGTTTAGGCTCATGCATGATCTACTCCCTCCCAATGGACCCTCCTTGTTGACGTAAATGGGTCGTGCATTGTGGAGTTAGCCCACAGTTATTGGTACGATAAATGTCTCTGCATATCATGACCCAACATGTGACTCTGACATTCTTTCCGCCCTCACTTCCGCAAAATTTCCCTGAGCCACGTTGGGTTCATTTTTGGTCTGCTTCAGTGCTGAGGTGTTGTGGGCCTCTGAGGCTCTGGCTCTCTGATTTGGTAGGAATTGATTTTTTTCTGTGCTGGTCTCCTTCCCCTGTGTGCTGGTATCCGGTTCATCAGGAAAACAGCACCCATGCTTGTTTCGCCAGTTTTCCTTACTTTCAGTCAGGCCCCTTTTGAGATATGTTGGGGCAGCTCGCTCCTTAGGATCTGCATCTATCTGAAAAAGAGAAGTAGATTCTCCAACGGAGAGTAAGTTAGCACCCGGCAAATTTAGATAACACTTACTTTTTTGATAGAGAGTTTAATAGGTGTAGGCCCTCTTGTACACCATGATTGATGGTAGTTTGATATTGGAGAGTGGGCTTATGTTTGGATATGTTCTGACTTGTTTCCCAGCTCCAGCTATGGGTCTCATACCACTGAAGGGATCAGTTAGCCAAACCAAGAGCAGTTGGTTCCCCACCATGGCTATGTGGCACTATTGCACTTGTGTGGGCATCACACCAGGTTATTTGTTGCTAATTAGGTTAGACCATGAGTTGCTTGGACAGATGTTGGTCATTTCCCCCAGTCGCCCATGTAGCACCTTCTGGCACTAGACACGCTGACTGTCTGGGGACTGACTGTCTCCTGGCTTCCAGCCATGCCGTTCCATTTTACGTGTCAGCTGCATATGGAGTCTTCAGCAATAGGGTCTCCTCATGGACTAGACACTAGGATGGATGGGGAGGGGGGGAGGATATTGAAGGGGTGGGAAACACTAATCTGGACCCAAATGGCAATGGTACCATAAAATTCTACTTCCTAAAAGGCAGACCAAATGGCTGAACCTTCACTAGACCGTTACAGGAAACACCTGAACCACAAGACACTGGAGAGGGTAGGATCAAGACTAACCTAAATCTTCTACATCTTCCCTCCCTTTCTCTCCCCCCCCCTCTCTCCTCTCTAACTCTTGTACATTAGTTATGTTTTTCCTCATTTTCTTAGTGGGCACTGACGTATAACCCCCACTACCAGCATGGGGCTATCATCCACAATGAGTTTTTGATCAGAGAAACCTACAAGGTTTCCCAAACAATGACAGACTTCTGTCAGAGTACTTGATGACCTTTCCATGTTCTTGAAGAGTAGATCAGTGCAAAGACAAGATGAGCCTTTCCAGACAGAAAGCAGCTACAGTCTCCATTCAGTGTCCACTCTGAGGCTGGGGTTTTGTACTTATCTGCAAGAGGGAGGCAGGCAGTGAGTTCTGAAGGCTGCTTGAGCAGCTCTGGAAGGCTTCAGAGAGGAGGTGACAATATTCCAATTCAGCCTTAAATGTAGCCAGGGTATAGCAGGGTGTGGTGGCACACGCCTATAATCCCAGCACTCAGGAGGCAGAGGTAGGAGGATTGCTGTGAGTTCAAGGCCAGTCTGAGACTGACTACATTGTGAATTCCAGGTCAGCCTGGGCTAGAGTGAGACCCTACCTTGGAAAAAAAGTCAAGATCCCTGTTCGTGGTGGGAAAGAGAGGTGGGAGAAGCAGGCATCTTTCCCAGGTAGCACAGGTGATGGTATAGAGTAAAGAAGCTGAAAATGCCAGGGCTGGGAAGAGCAAGGCAGAAGTGGTAGCTATGGACCAAAAAGATTCAAATTTCACTTCACTCATATATTCTGAAAATTTGTGATTTTAACCACCTTTTAATAAATGTTGAATCACTAATAGAGTTGCTTCACTAAGACAACATGTCACCCGGGGTCTGAGGAGATAGTTAGTAAGAAAATCTATATGACCCTGGAGAAGTCGCACACAGGATATTGCATTTCATTCAGGGGCACCTCATTACTGGGCCAAAGCAGACAGATTGGAGGGAGTTCAAAAGCGAACAAGAAAAAATGATTAGGGGAATGGAGAAATTGATCGAGTCAGGAAGACTAGAGGAAATGTATGTTGGGGGGACATTAAGTGGGCTCCAAGGCAGCAGCCTGCAATCACATTCAAAGGAGGAGACCTCACAGTGGAAGGAGATTCTGGGACCAAACATGAAGTTGGTCCAGAGCCCAGTGGAAGCAGGAGCTCGGGGAAGGAAATGGCCCTCGAACCTCAGAGCAGCACTGGAGCCTGGGCATGTGTGCTGGGAACAGAAGCCTGTGGTTGTACTTGCCAGGGTCTACCCTAAATTAAAAGGTCTAGTCAAGCTCCTTTAAAAACTCTTTGGCAGGACTGCAGAGATGCATTAGTAGGTAAAGCCCTTGCCTCACAGGCATTGACATCCAGCATCCATGTAAAATGTCAGGTGTAGGTGCATGCACTTGTAATTCCAGTTCTAGGGAGGCAGACAGGAGGATTCCTAGGGATTGCCAATTAGCCAGTCTAGCCTAAATGATGAGCTTCAGTCCAGAGAAAGACCTTCTCTCAAAAAAAAAAGAAAAAAGAAAAAAGAAAGAAAGAAAAAGAAGGTAGATGGCATACCTGAGGAATGATACCCAAGGTTGTCCCTGATCTCTACATGCACATGCACATTCACCTGTACACACAGGTACCTACCCCCACCACCACCACACACACACACACACATGTGCATAATAAGAGACTCTTTTAGGCAAGGAAATGTGGAAGAACATCGTGCTCAAGGGAACAGCTGTAGAAGTCAGACAGCTCGAATTCAAACCCACCCTTCATCGCGTTCTGGTTGCTCGGTGTCTCTGGGCACCAGTTTCCTTGGGGTGTGCGCAGTATTCATGCGTGAATGCCTCCAGCTCTTACTTTCTGCAGAGCCATGCTTGGAATGCAGCTCGCACTTGTCTCACGTGGCCCAGGATGAGTTCCTCCCAGCTTCTGACTTCTGTCTCCACTCCCTTGACTGACCTCACCTCTCTAGACTCCAACCTTCAACTGAGCCCTGCTCCTAAATCATATTATGTTCCCCCCTACACCATCCTTCAGATTTTTGTACAGCCCCAGCACAGCTCTCATTTTGGGGGTCAAGCCCTTGAACAGGGGACTGGAACTCTATCCAAGAGCTGCCATCCACTAACAGCACGAACACAGGGCCCATAGGTTAACATCTCTGTGCCTTCATGACCCATCTGCAATGTAGACTGAGTAATATCTCCCACTCTGAATAACTGTAGAGACTGAATGAAGTAATACATGTGGGACACTGGGCACAGAGTCTGACATCCAGGTAGCACCCACAGGAACTGCAATTGAGGTCTCTGTGCCCTCCCTCAGCTAAAGATCACCACTCCCATTTACCAAGTTCAGCTGGAAACCTCCAACACATCGGAAGCCAACTCTCTTGTGTTGATGATGTTTCATTTATTTTTCACCAGTTTCTGAAGATTCTGTCTCTACTCCTCACTCCCTGTCACCATCTACTTAGGCTGGACCACGGCTATAACTATAGGCTACATTTCTACTAACTTGGCCTCCATGTCTACTGCATGTCCACAGACCAGACCTCCTGGAACACAAAGTCGATACACATATAATTCTTCCAGAAAATATGACTGCTCTGTTTCTCCTGGCATTCAAGGATACTGGTAAGGCCCTGTCCTCATCTCATTCCTGTGACTCCTTCCTTGTGCTCCTCTGCCCTCTGCTCCCTCCTCATATGTGCACAGGGCCAGCATTGTGGCCACAAATAACTTCCTGCTTCTAGCAGTTACCTTTACATTGATGGGACAAAAATAGCTAACTAGAAGCAGCTTATGAGAGGGAAAGATTTATTTCAGGCTGATAGTCTCGAGGTAAAGTTTCATCATGGTGGTGATAGCAGGGCAACCACTCACATCTTTACACATCACCGTGGGGGGTGGGAAGGGCAAGAGAAAGCTAGCTCAGTGATCCAGACGAATAAAGCCTAAGATCAAGGTGTGTCCCAGAAACCCGCCTCCTCCAGCCAGGCTCCCCCCACAAACCAAAGCCTTTACCAGCTGCAGACTAAGTAGGAGACTTAATCAAAAACACTTGAAGCCCTGGAGGACATTTCACATTCAGACCGCACACTGCTACACACCACCATGCTCATTGGCTTGAGCCCACGGTATTCCCATTGCATTGAATCGGAATGCCACAACTCTCCATGCAGAGATAATGACAGGTTACTCGCCTGTCAGCCTCCCTCAGCACTTTGTTTATAAAATAACCATTCATTCTCTCATTCAGCAAATATAATAGGGTGTGTCTGCTTGTGCCAGGCCTGGAGCATACCATTCAGATGTTTGAGATGGTATGTTTTACACCTCAGCTAAGCTAGAAGTGCCTTGAGATCAGGGATAAGCTGAGTGCTTTCATCTTTGGGTCTTGACATGGATATGCCATGCTTCTTACATGCAAGAAAGGAAAGGACATAATGCAGAATCTTCACAGAATCTGGTATAAATAAAGTCTGATGGAGTGTCGGAACTAGCTGGAAAGTGGCCTACAGCTAGAACCTAGGGACCTTGCATTATTCTTAGGAGTCCATTTTTGTCCTGTAGGCAACGTGGTGCCTCATGGCTGGGTCATGTATATGTGTATGTATGCGTGTGCATGCGCACGTGCATGTGCCATTTTCTCTACGTCTGCGCATGCTATTACTTCTTGCTGGAACATTCCTCCAAGATTCTACCTGGGCAACTCAGCCTTACCTCTGTGGTGGCTGGAATGTAAAATCTCATCCATAGTCTCATGTGTTTGTGATTAAGCATCATAATTAATCCCCAGATGGTGGACCCTTTGGAAGGTGGAACCTTACTGGAAAAAGTGTGTCATAGAGGAAGAATTTGGGGTGTTAAAACCCAGCCCAAGGCCAGGTATGGTGGTGCATGCTTTTAATCCCAGCACTCGGGAGGCAGAGGTAGGAGGATCACTGAGTTCAAGGCCACCCTGAGACTACATAGTGAATTCCAGGTCAACCTGAACTACAGTGAAACTCTACCTCAAAAAAAAAAAAAACAAAAAAAAAAAACGCAGTCCACACTTAATTCATTCCCTCTACTTCTGTTCTGATATGCAGATGTGATGCCCAGCTGTCTGCTCCTGCTATAGTTTCCCCACCACGATGAAACGTTCCTCAAAACAGTAAGCCAGAAATAAACACTCCTTCCATAAGCTGCTTCTGGTTGTGTGTTTTGTCCTAGCAACAAGAAGGTAACTGGTACAATCTCAGAAGAAACATCATTTTAGATCTTCCTTTGCATTAGTTCCCATGTTCTTGTTGGGCCAAGGGCTATCGTCATGCTAGTGTGGCTGACTCAAGAAATCCAATGAGGCAGGTCTAAAATTTCCTGTTGGACATCTAGCCAGATCAATGCCTAAACTAAGTTAAGTAGAAAAGAAAAAGAAAAAAAGAAAGAAAGAAAGGAGAGAAGGATGGAAATAAAGAGAGCTTTTCAGATATGTGCATTATAAAAAGTTGAGCGGTAAAAGGAAGATGAATTTAAACGTAAGGATACAGGACATCTTAAGATGTCTTTGCAGAAATACAGGGAGAGACATGTTCGTGTGGCTAGAGATTAAATTATGATCCAGCCCCCCAAACTTATTTGGTGAAATCTTAACCCTCAGTACCTTAATATGCACTCTTGTTTAAAGGTTTGAGATGTCAAAGGCATAACTAGCTAAGATGGAGTACTGCTGAAGTGGCGTGGGCCCCTGATCTGATATGACTGGTTTCTGCATAAAAGGTGACACTTGGAAGAATGCCATGTGAAGTCAATGGCAGATGGGACGTTAATGCTTCTACATACCAACCAACAAAGCACCAGAAGTGAGAAGAAAGACCCAGGAAAGATTCTTTCTCACAACCCTTCCAAGCACTCCGTCCACTAGCACCTTGATTTCAGACTTCTACCCTCCAGAACATCTCTGCTGCATAAGCCACTCCATGGGTGGTCCTTAATCATAGCAGCCCTAACAGAATAATGTAGGGTGTGGTCTGCTTCTTACACGACACCTCCGGAAAACATTGTCCTAACCCTCCTAAGGAAAATCATGGACCTCCCCAGCCTGTTGCCAGATTGTCACTGGACACACATTCCTTGAGGCTAGAACACAAAGCCAACTTTCTGAGCTACTGGGCCAGGAAGTGAGATACTCCATCTGGCTGGGAGAGAACCCTGAGCCGTACAAGCCCTGACCTCCCCAAGAAGTGTGCCTCTGTCCACGCACAAGAGACAAAGCGTGGCTGGAAAACTGCTTTCTCCCACAAGTGGGAGATATCATCAGGGGATTCTGACTCTTCACTCCTGTTATAGGTGTTTTCTTTTGACTACTTTTTATTGTTTTAACATTTTATTGACAATTTTCATATGTGTACATAATACATTTTAGCCATGACCCCCTCCCATCACTTTCTTTTGTTCACCCTCCCCCATTTAACTCCTTCTTCCAATCCTGATATGTTCTAGAAATACAACATTTTTGCCAGAATTCTCACATCTCTTTGTCCTGTGTGTGTAGGGCAATGAAACCTACCCAGGCTGAAAACTCACTTGGAAACCAGGATACTAATGAGAACATCCTTGGAGAAGAATCCCATCTGGGGGAATGTGCCTGAGCATGTGGTGTAGCAGGAAGGGCAAAGGCAGAGGATGGGAGGTGCCCATCACAGCCATGCAACAACCATCTACTATTTGAGCTGTGTGAATTTTGACTCAGAGAGTGTCTTAGTTATTTTTCTCATTGCTGTGACAGAAGGGAGCAATGGTTGAATGGCTGGTCTCATTCAATATGCAGTTATGAAGGAGAGAGATGAATTCAGGTGCTTGACTAGCTTTCTCTTTTTAAAAACATTATTTTATTTATTTTTTTATTTATTTATTTGAGAAAGAGAGAAAGGAAGAGAGAGAATGGGCGTGGCAGGGCCTCCAGCGACTGCAAACGAACTCCAGACACATGCACTCCTTGTGCATCTGGTTATGTGGGTCATGGGGAATCGAACCAAGGTCCTTTGGCTTTGCAGGGGAATGCCTTAACTGCTAAGCCATCTATTTATTTAAGAGAGAGAGAGAGAATGGGTGCGCCAGGGCCTCCAGCCACTGTAAACGAACTCCAGATGCATGCACCACCTTATGCACCTGACTTACATAGGTTCTGGGAAATTGAACCTGGGTCTTTTGGCTTTGCAGGAAAGCACCCTAACTGCTAAGCCATCTTTCCAGCCCATAGCTTTCTCTTTTATATACAGTCTAGGACCCCAGCCCATGGAATGGTGCCACCCCACAGTTATAATGAGTGTTCTTACCTCAACTAATCTAATCTAGAAACTCTCTCACAAACAAGCCCAGAAGTTTGTTTTCATTGTGAGTTTAAATCTCATGAAATTGACAAAATTAACCATCAAACAGAGCTTCAATCTGAAGCTACAAAAATACCTGCTAATGAAATGGAGATAACTACTGAGGTAGTATGAATAAATGTCCCCTAATAGATTCAGGAGTTTAGTAAAACTCCCTGGATTTCCAGCCACCTGGCTAGAGGAGGTGTCACTGGGTGGTCCAGCCCTAAAGTGTAATGGTGGATTTGACAGTCCAATCTAAAGATATGCAAAGTGCCTGAGTTCCTCCTAGTTTTGTTTTTGGTTTTTGGCTTTTTCTCTGTCTGCCTGGTCCTTTAAGCAGGGGCCAATTTCTTCTACCATTATGGAACTTTCTCTGGATCTGCAAGCTTCAATAATTATCCCTTCCTCCATAACTGTGCCTGGTTTGGAAGTTCATCTCAGCCAACCTAAAGCTGACTATTACAATTACCAAACTGACAGGCTGTAAACTGAGATAGCCTAATAACGTATATTTAAAAATGAGGGGTTGAAGAGATGATTCAGTGGTTTAGTGTACTTGCTTGCAAAGCTGCCAATCAAGTTCAATTCCCCAGAACCCACATAAAGCTGGATGCAAGGCTGGAGAGATGGCTTAGCGGTTACGCGCTTGCCTGTGAAGGCCTAAGGATCCTGGTTCAAGGCTTGGTTCCCCAGGACCCAGGTTAGCCAGATGCACAAGGGGGCGCACGCTTCTGGAATTCGTTTACAGTGGCTGGAGGCCCTGGCGAGCCCATTCTCTCTCCCTCTCTCTCTCTCTCTCTCTCTCTCTCTCTCTCTCCCCATCTTTCTCTGTCTGTCGCTCTCAAATTAAAAAAAATTTTAAAAATTTTAAAAAGCTGGATGCAAATTGGTGCACACATCTGTTATCCCAAGGTCCCTACGTCTATGGAATGTGGAATCACGAGAATTTGGAAGCTCATGGGCCAGCTGGACTGGTGCACATGCAGCAGTAAATGAACAGAAGAGAGCTTGTTTCAAAAAAACAAAAAAAAAAAAAAAAAAAAAAAAAAAAAAAAAGGAGGACTGAAGAAATGGCTTAAAGGTTAAGCTGCTTTCCAGAAAAGTCTAAGAACTTATGTTGGAATCTCCAGGTCCCACATAGCCAGCTGCACAGTAACACAAGCACACAATGTCGCATATTTGCCACAAGGGGGCACATGCGTCTGGAGTTTATTCACAACAGCTGAAGGCCCTTGCATACCCATTCTCTCCCCGTCTCCTTGTCTCTCTCTCTCTCTCTCTCTCTCTCTCTCTCTCTCTCTCTCTCTCTCTCTCCCTCCCTCCCACTTTCTCTCTCTCTCTCCTGCAAATTAAAAAAAAAGAAAGTGAAATTAGAAGATCAACACCCACGTTGACTTCTGACCTCCACATGAGTGCCATGGGACATGCATTACCATATACCTACCCCACACACACACACACACACACACACACACACACACACACACTCACTAATCAAAACCAACTGAGCGCAGAAGCAAACAACCTAGATTCAACTTCTGCCTCTGTCCTTCTTTGAAACTGTATGCTGTATGACCTTGGGCTGATGATGCAATATGAAAATCTATGTTACCTTCTAATCAAATAGAGCTAGCTCCACGTTCTGGGTGAACAGCTGTACTTGGCACGTTCCCACCCTTGTTCAGCATTCTGCTAATATTCACTACACGTGCTACTTTTCACTATGGAATACGATGGCACCTGTCATTGATCTGAGGGAGCCAGGGGATGTGGCTGGTATGGAGAAGGGTATTCACACCTTCAGATAACTGACCAGAAAACCAGCTGATAAAGTCTCTCCTCCCTCTGGTGGGGGCCTTGAGGTCTCATGACAGCACCCCTCCCCAGAAGCAGGATGAGTAGAACCTTTGGGGGAGGATGATGTTCAGGATGAGCAGAAGTTAAGCACGTGAAGAGAGAGGGAAAAGCCTGTGTGGAGGACATGATCAATGCCTGGAGGCAGTAAAGGACTCCAGCAGGTTCCATGTGGGTGAGCGTGGACATGCGGGTGAGTGGAATGTCCACTTGAAAAGGAAAGATTAGGCATCTCAAGGAAAGAGTCTGGAAGACAATTGAAGCCTGGAGGACCATCCTCAGAGATTTGAACTTTATCCTGAGGACCATCCATAGTTTCCAAGGGAGAGTGACAGAATACGGTTTGCACATTGGATGGAGCAAACTTGTCCCTGAGTGGATGATGATGGGGTGGAGCCTGGGCAGTTTACAGACTAACCACTACCTGCGAGCATGAGCCTGAGCATCCTCTTCCTATATCCCAGCCCTGGGCCAGGCAATAGATTCAGGTGAAGCCAGGAGATAGTATTTTGTAAAGCAATGGCTGAATGCGAGTACAGAAAAAAGCAGTAGGGTCAGACCAGAGACTTCGTGGTGTACCTAGGGGAATGATCTTCGATGTAGGGAATGGTCTGATGGCTGCCAGTGACCCTTATTTGAGTTGTTGAAATAAAGCACCCTGAAGAAATAAAGGCAGGTCCAGCTTTCAAAGGTTTCTTAGTAGGTGCATTTTCTGGGGTTTTCCTTGGATTGACTTCATCAAAGGTGGGGGGCTGATTGCTCCAATGAGGACTCAGGTCTTGAGGGACTGTTGATATCAGCAAGGTCAATAGCCTTACTCCATTAATGAGATAACTGAGGGCTAGAGGGAAAAGGACTTTACAAGAAGTACATAGACTGTTGGCAGGTAGGAAAAACTGTGCAAGATGGGTCCTTATTGGAGGAAATGGGTCAAGAGAGGTTTACCTTTGGAGGATATAACTTGTGTCCTGCCTCTGCTTCCAGGATGCCCTAAGCTGAGCCATCTCCTCCACCATATGTTTCTGCCACCTTGATGTTTTGCCTCACTTCAGGCCCAAAGCAAAGGAGCCATATGACCACGAACTACAACCTCTGAAACCATGAGTCTAAATAGTTCCTTCCTCCCTTAAGTGTTTTCTTGAGTATTTTGGCACGATGATGAAACACTGAGCAACATACCAAAAAAAAAGGAGTGGGGGGGGGGGCGGAATGTGGTTTTGGTCCAGGCAAACTCGTTTATGGCATCAGCCCTGCAAGGGATCCAAGGGAAGGAGGTACTGCCTAGGAAATTTACCCTCTACCTCACTGACTTACCATCAAAATCATTCCTGGATCCCACCAACCTGCATTAACTTCATTTGTGTGTTTAGGGTGTGAGAGCATACATGCATGACAGTGTCAATGTGTTCATATGTGTGTGGGCACATGTATGTGCAGAGAATAACCTCAGTACTATCCTCAAGAATACCATCCACTTTTTTTTTTTAGACAAGGCCTCTCATTGTCCTGTCACTCAATAAGCTATACTAGCTATCCCGGGAACTGCGGGTTCCTTCATGGCCCACGTTATTACATGGGTGCTGGAGATTGAACTCAGGACCTCAAGCACTTTACCAATTGAGTTCTCTCCTCAGCCCTCTGTTAACTCTCAATACAGAGGTGAACTAGTTCACCCCCATAACCTCTTTCCAAGTTTTACTGAGATACAACCATATGGTTTCAGGCTGCTTTCTGAGTGACAGAGTTGAGTTACTTAGAACAGAGACTGTATGGCCTGCGAAAGCAAAATAAAATATCTACTTTCTGGCCTTTATAGAAAAAAAAAAATTGCTAACCTCTGGCCTATGCAGAAGAAGGTCATTGGGCTTCTGAGACAAAATAAGCTTTAATCTCAGCCTCTACCAACAGCCAACAATGAGGAAGCTTGGAGAGAAGAGCAGTTTCTCCCTCACGGGGCTGCTGGGGAAATTAAATGCAATATAGCGCTTAGTAACCTCAGCATGCACTGGACAGAGAGGAGGACTGCGGGTGGGGGGTGGGGAGCGCCAGAAGCCACGGCCGCCCAGGTCTGCCCTCACCAGCTCGATTCAGGGATCAGGAGGCTCCTCTTTCCTCAGGCTGTCTTTCTTTCCCCTGAGCAGCCTCAGCCCCACCCCCCACCCCTTCCATTATTCCCGCACTCTCTCACATGTCCGCTCCTGACTCCACAGCCATTACTGACACGGCTGCCTCTCCCAGGTCCATCCACAAAAGGGTAAAAGCAGAAGCCGCCACATGCAGCCGCAGCTGCCAGCTCAGGGAGTGAGATCTTCTGTCAGCACACCCTGAAATTCTTTTGGAAGTTTGACAGGATTAAGGGGATTAATACATTAAAGCATTATTATAGCATTCACATGGGATTTTCAAAAGACTTTACACTGTGATCTGTTTGTCCTGTTACATAAAACTCGCATTAATAGGCTGATAGCAATGGAAAAAAATCTGTGCAATCAATAACCTTATTTTTTGGTAAACACATTTAGCAAGCTGAGCTGGTCATTAAGGGCTACAGACCCTCCCACGGTGCACATCAACAAAATCACCCCTCGAGAATCCATTTGCCAATTAGGCTGAGGGCCTGTCTGCATCCTCCAGCCCATGGATGGCGGGGGTTGGGCAGGAAAGTGGTCGTCTCCCATCCTCTGGCCCAGCACACATGTGCAGCAGTCCTTGTTCCTGACAGAGGGGAAATGGTGCTGCAGGAAAGCACTGTGGGACTGGCTCTGCAACAGGAAAGGTCCACTCCACCCTGGAGAGGGACAGGTGGAACATAGTGAGGATCACCTGTGGGTGCAGACACAAGGCTAGTCCCTCTCAGAGTGGACACAGTCATATCTATTCTACTCTCTCTAGGACATAGTTTATTACCCCCATTGGTGCCTGCCCCCCCCACACACACACACACAATGGAGCATAAGAAATCCTTCTAGAACACAACAGCTTACACACATGTAGCATCCACCAAGTGTCAGATCTTGCTCTGAACACTTCATACATATTAGTTCATTTAATGATTTCAGCAAACTTTGAGAGTAACTTTTCCTATTATTCCTGTTTTGCAAATAAGAAAATTTAGGGGCAAAATAAGAGAGAAGTTTTTGTCCACCATCATAAAACTGTTTAAGTAACAGGAACTGGACTAACACCCAGTGTCAGCTTTCAGAGTTCTACTGAGTCGCCACCATTCTGTATGCACCAAGTTATTCTACCAACAAACATTCACAAAGATTGTGTTGACCTACCACGCAGTTAGCAAATGTCTAAGAAATTGTGTTATGATGCTTAATCCTTGCAGCAGCCTATTGACATAATATTGTTACATTAACCCCATGTTTATTTTTAATTTTTACTTAATTTTTATTTCTTTTTTTGAGAGAAAGAGAGAAAGGGGCAGAGAGAGGGAGAGAGAGAATGGGTGTACCAGGGCCTCCAACCATTGCAAATGAACTCCAGATGCATGTGCCCCCTTGTGCATCTGGCTAACATGGGTCCTGGGGAATCGATCCGAGATCCTTTGGCTTTGCAGGCAAATGCCTTAGCTGCTAAGCCATCCTTCCAGCCCCACATGTTTAATATAAAAGTACTGAGGCTCAGAAATATAAAGAAGCCTGAGGTCATATGACTGGAAAAGACAAAATGTGAGATTTAAGGCCAGGTAGTCTGATACCAGAGCCTGGACTCTAGAACCAGACTCAAAGCATGAGCTTGTTCTGAACTCAAACAACTGCCATCAGGTGATGCTTGGCATACTAATGGGACTCTCAGTATCCTGCTCTAGACCAGGGAGATGAGTAAAAGGAGACGACACAACCCCAGATAACGTGAGCCACAGGATTCAGTGCCAGGGCCTAGCACAGAATAAGGATGCTACATACACAGGGCCCGCAATGACTTTAGGCCTCTGAATAGCAAGGTTTGCTGCTCTAGTCACCATAATCATGTCTCTAGGTTAGTCCAGAAGCTGGCTAAAATCTCCATCAGATGACCTCCACATTAGAAACAAAGATACGTGACCTGTCACACTATGTGAGCCTACGATTGGGACTTGTCTTCTCCTCTTTAGTGTTTATCTCTGGGGGACTACTACCCCTCCTTACACAAACAAACACACACACACACACACACACACACACACACACACACCTAAGCTTTGACCACATCAAACCAAACCAGTTCATCCTTCTGGAAGTTAATGAGCTCTTGCTCTCCCCTAGGCCTTTGCATGAGCAGTCACCTACACTTGACACATTCTTCAACAGGCTTCCCATGACACGGACTTATTTGTTTTACTCTCCCTTGGGATCTTACCACAGCTGTCACCACCGCTAGGAAACCAACACTGGTCTCAAAGTTGAGTTGTAGCATGGGCCCATTCATAACCCCCTGGGAACTCTGGCCCATTAATGTAGCTACATTGCACTGAAATTGCCTCATACACCCTGGGTCTGTACTGTCCCATCTGTACCTGACTGCAGCTTTATTAAATAAGTGCTAGACATATGAGCAGTCTACCATTTATTTTTTATTTATTTTGTTTATTTTATTTATTTGAGAGTGACAGAGAGAGAGAGAGAGAGAGAGAGAGAGAAAGGTAGAGAGAGAGATTGAGAGAGAGAATGGGTGCACCAGAGCTTCTAGTCAGTGCAAACGAACTCCAGATGTGTGCACTCCCTTGTGCATCTGGATAACATGGGTCCTGGGGAATGGAGCCTTGAACCAGGGTCTTTAGGCTTCACAGGCAAGCGCTTAACCGCTAAGCCATCTCTCCAGCCCCAGTCTACCATTTTACATGTGTATGCACACACACACTTTCTCTCTCCCCCACCCTCAGGGTTACTTACTGAGCTATCAAATTATGTGTTAAATGTTAATTATGTTATCCACCTATTGTTGTAACAGACTACATATAATACACTCAAACTTTAGTAGCTGAAAGTTGCACCAAGCATTTTGTTATCTCACAGTTTCTGCGGATCAGGAATTAGAATCAGCTTAGCTGAATGGTTCAGGCTTAGAGTCTCTGGAGATGCTGGCCTGGGCTGCAGTTATCTGAAGTGGTGGTGGAACTGGGAATCTGTTTCCAAGATGGCATCCTCACATGGTTGTGGACTGGAAGCCTGATTTCTGGACCACATACAGCTCTTCAGATCACTGCTTGAGAGTCCTGGTAATACAGCAGCTGGTCTCCTCAAGTGGGTGACCTCTTTTTTTTTTTTTTTTTTCTGGCTTTTCAAGGTAGGGTTTCACTGTAGTCCAGGCTTACCTGGAATTCACTATGTAGTCTCAGGGTGGCCTCGAACTCACAGCGATCCTCCTACCTCTGCCTCCCGAGTGCTGGGATTAAAGGTGTGTGCCACCACGCCCGGCTCGTGGGTGACCTCTTGAGCAAGAAGGAAACCAAATACTGCACAAGATCTCCACCAGGATCCAACATCACTTCTGTTACTTTCTCTTCAATAGAGTGAAGCCAAGAAGTCCAGCCCACTCTGAAGGGGGTGGAGCCCAGCTCTACCTTGGAGGGAAGAGTGTCAACAAATTTGTGTACTTCAAAAGAAGGAATTCCCTGTCCTTCCCCTTCATCAGCTACAACTTTTGCTGGGGATGGATGGAAACATGAGCAGCTGGTTCTGAGAAAAAGGCAAGCTCTCCAGAACTGAGGGGCATCAGAGATCAGAGCATGCATTCTTCTTTCCTAATTCCAGATTCAAAGACTGGCTGCCGTACACAGGTGTGGTTTCCAACAAGAAAAACTACAGATGCCCACAGAGGTGGCCACTCAGGACTGAGGTCTCAAAACTGGCAGTGAGGGTCTCTGTAGCCTACCCATCATCCACTGAGAGTAAAGGAACCCCAGGAGGGGGACCCCACGCTCTGCCCGGATATGGCGACACCCCAAATCACTCACAAGAAGCGGTCTTGATGCAAACTGCAAGAGGATTTTATTCCAAGCGCCCTGGGGCCCACAGTCATACACCGCACAGGGGTAGAGGACTGCAGAGCCCCGAATGCAGGAAAGGGACAGTTTTTATAGGGTTTCTAACAAAGCCTGTGCATTAGACCAATCATTTTTTAATATCAGGAGCCCGCAGGGTGTGAGCCAGTCAGTTTGTGCCACCCCATAGTTTCTAAGCCAATTAGTTTAATTTGTTCAAGCCCCTCGTGGACCAATCATTCTCTTATGACCTTGGTGGTCAGCATTTGCGCAGGTCCTTGGGTGGGAGTAGCAGAATGTAGTACCAGTCTCCTATGACCTTGGAGGTCAGCATTTGCGCAGGTCCTTGGGTGAGGGTAGCAGAGTGTGGTATCAGCCTCCTATGACCTTGGTGGTCTGAGGCAGGCTGCTACAGCTTATGGTGCGAGCTACTAAGGCTTACAGTGTGGGCTATTAAGGCTTATGGTGCAGGCTATTTACAGAAACCAAATAAGTGGTTCACTTCATTACTCATTTCCCATCCTTGAGGGCTATCTCATGCCCTTTTTACCTAGTTTTATATTAGGAGCGGGCTCTGATATAATGAGAAGAGGGATTCTTTACTTGCTTCCAACAGAGAGTAAAGCCTGGAGTTTGAGGTATGCAGGGGCCCGCTTAAGCTCCATTTGGAGCGTGATAGTATTTCTGGGCTTCTGAATTCTTGGGCCTTTCAAGAGGAGCATAAAGGGCTCATAAGATTAGCAAGACTTGGGCTGGAGAGATGGCTTAGTGGTTAAGCACTTGCCTGTGAAGCCTAAGGACCCCGGTTCAAGGCTCGGTTCCCCAGGTCCCACGTTAGCCAGATGCACAAGGGGGCGCACACATCTGGAGTTCATTTGCAGTGGCTGGAAGCCCTGGCGCACCCATTCTCTCTCCCTCCCTCTATCTGTCTTTCTCCCTGTGTCTGTCGCTCTCAAATAAATAAATAAATAAAATTTGAACAAAAAAAAATATTAAAAAAAAAAAAAGATTAGCAAGACTTCACCTGACCACAACATCCTCAAACCAAACTTGCCCTGACTGCTTGGAGACAAAGATTAAAGCCCCTCCTCATCGCTAGGTGTCCATCCCCCAGCCACCAGCCACCTCTACACGTTATGATATGCTCATGCTCCCTTGACATGCAGGCAGCATATCAGTTAAAAGCAAACAAACCAAAATAATAATGAAAGCAAGGTTTGGATGTAAAATAACTCCCACAAGCTCATGTGTTTAAAATACTTGATCTCCAGTTGAAGAAAAATTTTTGAGCAGACTGTGGAACCTTTAAGAGGTGGAACCTTACTAGAGGAAGCGAGGCACTGGGGGTGGGTCTGGAGGGGTTGCAGTCTAGCCCCACTTCCTGTTATCTTCTGTTTCTAACACTTATGACATGTGACCAGGTCTGCTCCTACTTATGCCATCCTGCCTTCACCACCATGAAACTTTCCCTCAAAACCATAAGCCAAGTTAAACACTTTTCCTTCCCTAAGTTACTCCGGGTCTGGTGTTTGTTCACAGCAATGAGAAAGGGTAGTGTAGGTACACTGGTATAGGTGTGGATGGGAAACAGACACCATTTCCTTAATTTCCAATCTCATTTAATCCTTTACTGAGAGTCCTAACCCTTATTTTAAAGATGGGAAACAAACTAGATTTACCAAATGCTTTCTATGTGCCAGGCATTTGCCTGCAGCTATGGAATCTCCCCACTAGCTCTGTGATGGGATATTATATCCACATATTACAAGGGGAGGACAAGGATGCTCAAAGCACTTAGCCCAAGACCATACACTGAGTCATAGTGTATTAGATAATTTTCATAACTGTTACCAAAATATCTAACCTAGCCAAGTTAAATTAGGAAGGATTTCTATTGGCTCATGGTGTCAAAAGTTTCTATTCATGGTTTATTGTTTCCATATTGGGTAGAATGCTATGGCAGTGGGAGCTGTGGCAGAGGAAAGCTGTTCACTTCAATGCCAACCAGGAAACAGAAAGCATGACAAGGAGAGACTAGGGACAATATACCCCTGAAGATCTGCTCTCTAGAAACTTACTTCATCCAGCTAAGTCTCACCTCCCAAAGTTCTCCAAACCTCTGAAAATATTATCTCCAGTATTTTTATGCATGAGCCTATAGGGAGACACTTCATATGCAAACCCTAATGGACAGGAAGCAGCCTAGTGCATACCTGACCAGGCTGGCCTGCTCCTCTTCACCAAGGAAGACTCAAGAAAGAATCTGTATATCATGTCATTATCTTCTTACTTCTCCTCTGCCAGGGGTGGTCTACCCTCATCCTATCCTTGTGGCCCCAGAGCTGCCTGGGGAATGTTTTAGATAGAAAGGAGCTAGAATACAGCCCCCAAACTCAGACAGCCTTAGCATGTGTTGCTGGGATGGTGGAGGGCCACCGTCAAGTCTGTTGTAATTTGACAGGATTAAAGGGATTAATACATTAATGCATTATTAGCGCTTTTATAGGAGATTTTCTAAGAGTTGAGCACTGTGATCCCTATGTCCTGTTATATAAACTGGCAGTAATTTCCATAATTGGTCCATTGTTGCCGATGAGAACTGACAAGGAAGAGTCCTTATTATCTCATAGCCTGTGGTTCAGAGCGTGGCCATAGCTCCACATTAGACCAAAGAGACTCAAGCAAACTGAACCTGGTCTCACCACCCAAGTTCCCTTTGGAAGGTACAACTCAGATCTCTGGAGTGGAGTGGACAGTAGCCTGGGTATAGACTCCAAGACCCAGATTCCAGTTCCATCCATAGTACCTTCAGAGACCCTTACCATCACGAGCCTGCCTTTCAGCAACTGGCAATGTGGGTGATAATTACATCCACCTTGTGATGTTTTCAGAAAAAAAAAAATGCAATGAGCCACTGTTCATAAACGTGCTTTGCAAACTGGGAAGGCCTATGCTCATGAGAGGGAGGCTATGATTTTATGAGATAGAGCCAGTGGAGGATTTGATTTTTGGTGTTTATGTTTTGGGAGAAAACAATAATAGCGTAAGGAGGTAGAATGGGTGGAATGTGCGGGAGGACCTGGGAGATGGCCATGGTCACAGGCCACAGTACAGCAGGGCAGGTAACCTGAGGGTAGTGGGTTGTAAAGGAGCCAGAACACTCCAGCACTGAGGCCCAGACACCTCAGCATCCCTCCCTCCCCTCAGCTGAGTGGCAGGTCACACAGGAAGTCGCTTAGTAACTGTGGATGCTGGCTCCTTAGAGTTTAATTTGCTTTGATACTTAAGTGCCTGGGTTGACACCCCCCCCCATTGGAGGTGTGATCTTCATGGATGAGAATAATAATAGAATGCCAGAATCAAAGCACTGGAAGGATCCAAAAAGATCTTTTCCTAGAAATAAACAAAATCTTTTCTCTCCTCTCTATAAATATGTAGGCTGAGCTATAGGAAAGAGGGTGCCAGAAGTGCCTAAAGTCTAAATCTGTGAGAGAATGGCCCAGGGGAAGAGGGCTTCTGGGGGATCATTCTGACAGAGAAGCAAAGGAGCATCAGTAGCAAAAGAACAAGTTTGGAGGCTGATGGAACAGCTAGGTGAAATGTTGGACAGGGATCACAGATACAGAGCAAAGAGGAGGGTAGAAGTTTTTCTTCCTGAAGAGATGTCAGTCAACTAGACTTGGAAGTGTGAAGAATGGAAATTCTGGGCTGGAGAGATGGCTTAGCGGTTAAGCGCTTGCCTGTGAAGCCTAAGGACCCTGGTTCGAGGCTCAGTTCCCCAGGTCCCATGTTAGCCAGATGCACAAGGGGGCACACGCGTCTGGAGTTCGTTTGCAGAGGCTGGAAGCCCTGGCGCGTCCATTCTCTCTCTCCCTCTATCTGTCTTTCTCTCTGTGTCTGTCGCTCTCAAATAAATAAATAAAATATTAAAAAAAAAAAGAATGGAAATTCTATGCTGTAGACAAATAGTTTTGGTTGCTCTAGTTCTGCGCACATAGATAACATGTTCTGCCTATCTTATGGTTGAGGAAGTCATGTGACTGACTGTGGCCAATGTGTTGGAGCTGTAATTGTCATTTGTCACTTCTGCATAAGGCAGTTAACTGTCCTCATGAAATCCTGGCAATGTTTACAATAGCATTTTTGTAGTTTGAATGTGAAATGTCTTCTAAAGGGTCTGTGTTTGGAACACTTGATCCCCAGCTGGTGACATTGCTTGGAGATGTTGTGGAACCATAGGAAATGGAGCCTTACTAGAGGAAGTGGACAACTGGGGCAGAACCCACTTCATTTCATTTGCCTGACAATGTGACCAGCTCCACTTCTCTCTCTGCTGTCATGTCTTCCCCACCATGAAACTTCCTTAAAACTGTGAGCTGCTGGGCGTGGTGGCACATGCCTTTAATCCCAGCATTTGGAAGGCAGAGGTAGGAGGATTGCTGTGAATTCAAAGAAAGCATGTAACTACATAGTGAATTCCAGGTCAGCCTGGGATAAACTGAGACCTTATCCCCCAAAAAACAAAACAAAACAAAAAAACAACAACACAACAATACCACTAAAACAACCTATGAGCTGATATATAACATGGAGCCTGTTGGGGGAGAAATGTTATCAATGGTCTTCACCAGCAGCGGACCCTGAAAGCTTTATGGCTACAAATCAGGACAAATGTACCAACTGGCTCAATAGTGGCATACCTGTTATGGGGGAAACCAACTGCTATCTCCCATGGAGAGAATCCGTGCCTGGTAATGAAAACCTAGTCAAAAGCCTATGGCTGAGGAGATCATAGGCATAAGGGGGAAACTACAACTGTTGTCTGGCTAAATGGATATATTATAAATTCCAAACTGCCCTTTAAACACTTACTTTTATGACTACATATTAATACTACTTTCATTTTTGGTTAGAAAAGCTTCTCTTTTCAGTTGATGGTGTCTAGTGGGGTGTCTCAACAATGGCCAAAGTGAGCTGGAGAGACGGCTTAGAAGTTAAGACACTTGCTTGTGAAGCCTAAGGACCCAGGTTTGATTCCCCAGGACCCACATAAGCCAGATGCTCATGGTGGCACACATATCTGGAGTTCATTTGCAGCAGCTAGAAGTCCTGGTGCCTATTCTCTCTCCCTCTCTCTCATAAATAAATAAATAGGCCAAAGTGTGGAAAAGAACTGACAGTGGCATGTTCAGCACTAAGTGAGACATCTCTATCACATTCTCCAAGACTCAGGAATCATTGTGGAAAAGATAGTGGAAGGGGAGAATAGCTTACAATGCTGCCATTCAAGTGACCTTCATATTCATGATCTCACAGTGGCTAAGGATAACTACACAAGATCTGCAATATAGGAGGAAAAAATAATGATATCAAAATGGAAGAGATACAAGTTGGAAAGCAGAAGGGATTTAGTGGAAGGGGAATTTGGGAGCGGGTGGAGGGGGGAATGTGGGTAGTGGGAAGAGATTATGATCATGGTATATTGTCTATATTTATGAATGTTGTCAATAAAAAGTTAAAAGAATTAAACCCTTTTTCTTCCATAAGTTGCTTCTGGCTGAGTATTTGTCCATAGCAACAAGAAAGTAACTAATCTAGGCACATCTTCCATTGAACAAGGACCACAAACAGTTGTACTAAGCAACAAACATGGAACATGAATAAGAAATACACCCTCGGGCTGGGAATGTGGTTCAGTCAGCAAAAGCACTTGCCTCTCAAAGATGAGGACATGGATTCTGGTCTCCAGCATCCACATAAGAGCTAGGTACATACATGCACCTGCCATCCTAGCACTGGGCAGGGAAAGCAAGAGGATCCCTGGGCCTTCCTGGCCAGCTAGTCTAGTCAAATTGGTGAGCCCCATTTTCAGTGAAAGACCCTGTCTCAGAACTTAAGATGTAGAGCAATTGACACCTAACATCAGCTTCTGGCTTCTACATCAATGCACACACGTGTTCACATTCCTATGAACATACATGTGTGTGTGTGTGTGTGTGTGTCTGTGTGTGTCTGTGTGTATTTGCGTGTGTGTGTGTAAAATAAATAAACCTTTATGGTTCCAAGCCTCTGAGAATTTGGAATTATTTGTTATCAGGACCAAACCTGGTTCATTCTAACTAACTTTATGGCCCAGGGTCAAGGAACACCATCAGAGTAGTAATATTCATATTAGAAAAACTCCCAGATGAACTAAGGACTCCTTTGCTGTAAGCCAGATTCACTGCCTCTAAATTGAAAAGCTGTGAAGACTTTGGAGAGTTTTCTGAGAATTTTTCTGCTGCTAACTTTTGCTTCTGGGTCCAGATGCTGCAAGAGAGAAGCTCTGTGTGTTTTACATACATTAGTCACAGCGTACACAGTCCTGGATGTTGGCCATTGGAACTGGCCTCACATTTTAGTACTTGCATCTGGACCAGGCAGATAGAAACCCAGCTATAATGAGTTTGCCCCTTGTCCATGACATTTGTGCTTTGTAGGGGGGAAAATGAGAGGAAAAAAATTAAAATCCTAAGTCTGTTTGCTTTCAGCACCGCAGCTGTGACAAGGTCTGAGAGTGACTAGGATTTAAACATAGCTTTCCAACAAAACCCAGGAGAGAAGTTAGGTATGTTAGGGTACTTTTTAACATCTTTGGCATTTTTATCTAAATTTATAGTTTTTCTCTTTCCACCGATAAATTACCTCCCCTGAAATGAAGGTAGAACACCAGGGACAAATGATGTCTCTGTTGGTGACTGAGCTGCCCTGTATGCAGGCACTCAGTTACCCACTTCATACACTATCTCCTTCTGCCCTCACGTTAACTCTTCAAGGTGAGCACATGCATGCTATTTGAAGGAAAGGCATTCAGAGATATTAAATGCCAAGAAATAACAGTGCTGACATATGAGCTTATGTTTAACAACCTATGACTCTAATCCATCCTTTTCTCCCCATGATTGAGTTCTATACTGGTGAAATAAGTGTGGCATACCAATACATCAGATATTGTGAGAGGAAAAAATATAAGTTATAGAATTGATCAGAGCTGTGTTCAAATCCTTGGAACTTTATTCAAGGAATTTGTGGCCTCAGATGAGTTACAGTGCCCTTCTGACTTTCTGTTTCCTCAAATGGAGTCAGAGAGAAACAGAAATAGTCATTGCATAGCTAGGTAAATGGTCCTGATAAATTGAACCAGATCCAAGTTCTCAGAAGGATGCAACCCATGATGCAGCAATAGAGGTAGGATGATTGGTAGCAGGGAGTTCCATCAGCCAATTTTGACACAGACAAGTATAGGGACTAGTGTAGCCACCCAGGACTGTTTGACTTGAGCCAAACACACCTTCCTCTTTACTGATGCACATAGCAACCTGGGACCCCCCTGTACCAAGCTGCATTGTACCCTGCTTCACACAGTGAATTAGTTTTCTCACCTTAGCAATCATTATTCCTGATCAGTACCTAATCAAATATGATAGGTCAGAATAGGAACAGTGGGGGTAGGGGCACATCCAACCTGGACTGGTTTTAGGTGCATTCACAATAAGGCAAACTGTGTCTGCTAAATGAACTTTTGGGGAGAAACCCCTATTTACCACATTATGCATATGTATACCTAGGCACGTGTATGATTAAAATCAGATGCATCATGGGAAGGAACATACACATAGAAAAAAAAATGTATATGGCCCAAACTAGTCAAACAAACCAGAGGACCACCCAAACAACACCCTTAGCAACCAAATCCCCCAAAAGTCCTATAAGTGAAGTCCCAACCCTCATCCTGAAGCTCTTGAGTCCTTCCCACTCGAGTGGCCTCTGTCCCTGTGCAGTACAATCAAACCTTCACTATCGCTTGTCCTTCCAACAGATTTTTGCTGCTTCACCACACGCATCTTTCTTCAATTTATTTGAGTAAGATGTCAAGAACCTATAAACACTTGAGAGAGAGAGAGAGAGAAAGAGAGAGAGAGAAAGAACTGGTAACGTGTTGACTATGTAGTAAGAGAGGACCTCGACTGAAGAAAAGTTCTCTGAAATAGCAGTCACTTCACAAAGAAAAGGCATGCCAAGAAGAGCTGCTAGGATTGGAGCAACCCAGCAGAGAAGAGAATAGGCATGAAGGCATTGATTTGGGAGCAGCACTAGTGGGTTTTAGAGGGCTAGCTTGATTTGGTCATTCCACCTTCCATACATATTGCATATGATTTTTATTTGACAGCTTAAATACATATATAACATAATGTATTATATTATGCATAATAATATAATATATATAAATATATAATATAATATCATAATATAAATAATATATAATATAACATGTATTTGATATACGTGTGTGTATATATCTATTAGAAAAGACAAATAGTGAGAGAAAGTCAGGAAGGAAGGGTTGGAGAAAATCATTTCAGAAAGCCTATGAGCCAGGGTGAGGAAGAGATAGGTGAGTCCCACTCCTGTCATTTGCTTAGTCTTGAACTTTGGCAGTACAAAACGACCTAGGAGAAGGCCTTTCCTTCAGTGAGAATGACAATGACTTAAGCCGATGTGTTGAGTGCATATATGAAATCCATGCCCAACCATGTAGGTTTCAAGTTGATGCTAGTTGCTATAGCAAGTCCGGCCCTTCTTTCCTGTGCAACAGTGCAGAGCAGGTGTTTCTGTTGGTAGGTAGCTCTCTGTATTATTCACTGCCTAGGAATGAATATCATTTCCCAGATGCCACCCTACAGTAAGGAACAAAAGCACAAACTCTGATACACTTGATGCATACATACCAGAAGGAAGTATTCTCTGGTCCATTTGTGTTGCTTTAGGGGTATAAAGTTGGCTGGCCCATGTGAAAACACGAAGATCTTCTGCTCATACCACTGTGCTGGATACCCTGGGCAAGGATGGAAGTAGCAGTACTGCTACTGCTTCATGTTTGCTCCCCTTGTGCTCTACAAAGTCTCCAAATCACTTGAGTCTAATCAAAATGGTTGGGTATTTGCATCATCTATTGCATAGACATTGTCTTTCCAAAGAATGCCTGGGAAAGGCAGAGAGGGAAGAAGGAAAATAGATGAATAATCAGAGAGACTAAGATGAAAAGAGACATTGAGACATGGAGCTCAGGGTAAAGAAAGAAATAGGAAACCTAGCAGAAAGTCCAAGGTGTAAAGAAGAGGGAAGGAAGAAAAGATAGACAGGCAGGCCTAGGCAAAGGTTCAAAGGGACAGACAGATACCTCCTCAGGGTACAGACAGAAGCTCCCCATACGCAGTGGCAAGATAGAGACACAGAGGCACCAACCGAGACAACGGCTTGGGAGACAGATGGCAGTAAGTTCCAGGGAGACGTGATTCCAATCAAGCCCATTGAAATGGATGCTGGCGAGTTCAGGAGGCAGCAAAGCGTGGGATTGGGAGGAGGCGGGAGGCGAGGGCACAGCAGAACGGGCTGGGTAGCATCTGCCAGGGACAGGGGGGCCATGGCTTCTGATGGGATTGCAGCAGCGTGGCCTCTGCAGGATGGAGCCCTCCGCCCGTCCTCCTGCTGCAATTGGACTCACCTGACAGTGGAATGAGTAATGAGTTCATTAAACCTCCAGTACCTGTTCCTGAAAAGAAGATGAATGTGGCAGAGAAAGGCTCATGCCTGTATGGGTGTGTGGCACCCACAGCGGCCCTAGCACCCTGCTGAAAATGGCCACCCTGCTTCAAGGCTCCTCATGGTTCCCATCACCTTCAGGATGAAGTCTCTACGCTGGGTCTGCTGACCTCTTGGAGCCTGGTTTATACCACAGTCTTTCCCTACTAGGCAACCAGTCCTCTTTTCCTACCTTCTAGTGACTCTATCGCTCCCCACCACAATTTCATGACTCTGTGTTCCGCAGAAGGACTTGCTTGTCAGTCTTTGTTGTAGTTAGGTTTGCATTGCTGGTAGCAATTACCCGACAAAGAGCAGCTTTTGGGAAAGAAATGGTCTGTTTTGGCTTACAGACTCGAGGGGAAACTCAATGATGGCAGGGAAAATGATGGCATGAGAAGAGGGAGGACATCACCCCCTTTCCAACATAAGGTAGACAAAAGCAACAGGAGAATGTGCCAAACACTGGCAAGAGAAAGCTGGCTACAATACTCATAAGCCTGCCCCAAATAAGACACTGCCTTCAAGAGGCATTAATTCCCAAATCTCCATCATCTGGGGACCTAGCATTCAGAACACCTAAGTTTATGGGGGACACCTGAATCAAACCACCACATCCCACTCCTGGCCCCCATAAACTGATACCTATACATGATATAAAGTACAATGTATTCAGTCCAACTTTAAAAGTCCCCACAGTTTTTATCAATCCTAATGATGGTCAAACATCCCCATAATCAAAGATGTCTTAACTGAGCCATAATACAACCTCCAGCCAAAAAGCCCACAACGGCACAGAATAAACATTCACACTACAAAAGATGGCATTGGGCTCAGCAAAGAGACCTTCAACCAATACAAGATTTAAACAGGGCAGACATCAATCTCTGTAGCTCCAAGTCCAAAAACTCTAGTCGACAAGTCTCCATGTCCAATAATTCTAACTAGCAACAAGTCTCAGGTGTTCAAATTCCACCCCTCCAGCTAGGCTACTCACAGTCCTGGAAAACTTCACCTGGGGCTGGCAGCTCTCCTTAGCAGCCATCTCATGGTCCCAGAATCTCACTGACTCTCTACTGCAACCCATAGTCCATCCTCACAGCTCCATCGAGTCTTTAAGCAGGCATCCAGCAAACCTGCTTCTCACTTCCCATGACAATTTCCAAAACACAAGACCAGGTTGGAGGGGTGGCTTAGTGGTTAAGGTGTTTGCCTGAGAAGCCAAAGAACCTAGGTTCAATTCCTTAGGGCCCATGTTAGCCAGATGCACAAGGGGGCATATGCATCTGGAGTTCGTTTGCAGTGGCTGGAGGCCCTGGTGAACCCATTCTCTCTCTCTCCCTATTTCTCAGTCAAATAAATAAATAAAATATTTTTTAAAAGAAATAAAGAGAAACAAAACACAGACCATGTTGCAAATTCAATCATCCCCTTTTCCTGAATTTCCTATACTATACAATACCAGGTAGGATGCCAACTTGTTAATTCAGGGTGAAATAAAGAAGACTTTGAAGAATAGGACACTTCAGCATTCAGGCCTCTCCAAAAGACTTCATTTTTTCTGTTTTCCCAATGCAGGTTAGCTGGCCCAATCTCAAAGATTGTAATAACTGATACAATCACAGCTGAATGGGCAAAAGTTTTGGCCCAAAGATTTCATTTTTCTGTGCCATATCCCTCTGCTCATACTAGTTCATTTCTACACAGTGTAACCCTGCACAAGTTCTCAGGACAACAGCAAGCCTCTCACACAAACTACTTCTATCCCAGTACAGGGAAAGCTCTTTCTCATACTCATAAGCCAAACCTTACAGTTCATAGTTCTTTCTGCATTCAGATCTTTCAACTCTGATCAGAATAGTCCATCAAGCTGTACTTACAGCACTACAAGGTGTTTCTTAGGTCAAGGTTTCAAATCCTTCCACATTCCTCTTGAAAATCAGCTCCAAAAGGCCAAAGCCACAGTCAGGTTTCTAGCAGCAATCCCACTCTTCCGCTGCCAACTTTACTGTTGCAGGCAGGTTTGCATTGCTGGCAGAAATCACCTGACCAAGAGCAGATTTGGGGGGAATAAAAGGGTGTTTATTTTGGCTTACAGACTCTAGGGGAAGCTCCATGACGGCAGGGAGCAGAGAATGGACATCACCCCCTGGCCAAGAAAAGGTGGACAATAGAAACAGGAGAACATGCCAAATACTGCCCCCCCCCCATAAGCCTGCCCCCAGCAATACACTTCTTCCAGGAGGCATTAGTTCCCAAATCTCCATCAGCTGGGAATCTAACATTCCAACACATAAGTTTGTGGGGGACATCTAATACAAACCACCACAGTCTTCCTCAAGTGTTCTTCCCTCTCTTCACAGGTGTGTCTAGGTAGTAAACTCCTATCACCTTCTTAAACCCTGCTCTGGGGTTTCTTCCTGAATGAGTCTTCCCCTGGGCAGCAGAGCTGATCATGCCTCCTTGGTGACACTTGTGTACTAAGAAATCCTGTTACAGAATTAACCATTCTGAACATCTTTTGGAGGGCTCTCATACTGGGCACTCTGTATGTTACTAATGTCTGCATCCAGAAGGGTTGAGTAACATAGCGAGGTGAAGAGTATGATATTAGAATCAGAGAGCCAGGAACAACAATTCTTGTTTATACCATTCCCACAGAGTACAGATCCAGGGAAAGCAACCTCCATGAACTCCTGTTTCCTGGGACTATGAAGTACAGATTTGAAAATACCTACTTCTAGGAGAGAATGAGCCATGCTTGTTTAGTAGGATTTTTTTTTAAGTTACAATAGAAGTTAGCATGAGATTTCAGGGTGCTAAAAGGTGCTCCAGTTGGGGATGCACCTCAGTATGGGAGTATTTGACTAGCAAGTACAAGGCCCTGGGTTCAGTCACCAATACCTGGGAGAGTAGAGAAACAAAATGGGCTCTGACCTTTCAGATGAAAAGGTATTGGTCAGTAGATAAAGAACTTGCCATGTGTATTCATTTATTTCTCATTCCTATGACCAAATGCCTGACCAGAAACAACTTAAAGAAGAAAAGATCTACTTCAGCTCACAGTTTGAAGTTGCAGTCCATTGTTCCAGGGAAGGTGTAGTCATATCACATCTATAATCAGGAAACAGAGAGTAATAAATGCTAATGCTCAGTTCCCTTTCTTCTTTTTATCCAGTCCAGGACTCCACCCAGGGAATGGTGCCACCCACAGTTAAGGTGAGTCTTCCCACCTCAGTCAACCTATTCAAGGTCAACCCTCACAGGCATGTTCAGAGGCTAACCTGATCTTGATAATCCACCTAGGACATACTGAGGGGCTCTTTACCTAGGTAATTCTAGGTCCTTTCAAGCCAACTATCAATATAAATTGTCACACCAGGCAAGTGTGAATAGCTCAGCTTGGATCCCAGAACACATGTAAACCCAGACACTACTCCAACCATCTATAATCCCAGCACACCTATTCAAGGTAAGATGTAAGGGAAATCCCCAATAAGTTCAGGGAAAAGCTAGCCTGGTAAACAGGGAGAGACAAAACAGAGAGATAGAAGTTGAGGGCCAATACTCAAGTGGTTCTCTGATGTCCATAGCCATGCACTTGAACTCATATGTATACACACACACACACACACACACACACACACACACACACACCATTCATGAACACACCTATCAAAATATAATGACAGGTGTTAGGTCAGGACATAATGGAGTCACCAAGGTCAGCAGAAAGGCAATAAAGACATAAGGAAGTGGGTCATCCACATTCCAAAAGGAACCACCCAGCCATCATCCCTTCCTTGCCTAACAATACCCCAGGTCTAGTTTTCCTGCCCCCTTATCCCTCACCTCGTCACTTTGGGTCTCCCACCCTATGGCTAATGTAAAGAACAAAGGACTTCCTTCCCTTCCTCACCTTTGCCCAACTGAAGAGCCCTATATAGCCAACTACCTATAATCTCAAAGTTGACTGCTTCACTCGAGAGTCAGTCCTGGCAGCTCGTGTTTTTCCCAAATAAAAGTTTCTACCTTTGCCTCAGAGTGATCTCAGTGGTCTTGGTCACTCCTGAACCTTAAAATAGGGGAGTAGAGAGATGGCTTAGCACTTAAGGTACCTGCCTGCAAAGCCTAAGGACCTATGTTCTACTCTCCAGATCCCACATTAGCTAGACTCACAAAGGTGAGGCACACACATGCCCACTAGGTGGCACAAGCATCTGGAATTTGATTGTAGTGGATGAGGCCCTGGCATAGCAATTCTCTCTCTCTCTGTCTCTCGTGCCTGCTCTCTCTAAAATTATATGTAATGATAGGCTTTAAATTGCTTCTCTATCTGGTTAGTTGGTTGATTGGTTGTCCAACTGGTTAGTTAGCTGAATGGCTGGCTTATTTGTTGGTTAGTTGTTTGGCTGGTTAGTAGCTTGTATATGTGTTTGTTAATTTGATTTGTTTGTTTGTTGGTAGGTGTGTTAGTTGGTTTCCTGGTTGTGTGACTAGTAAAGTTGTGGACTGAGTGGCCAATTGGCCAACTGTTTGCTAGGGAGAGGAGGAAAGAAGGTAAGAAAGGAGTAGAGAGCTGACAAGAAGATTGAACCCTCCTCAAGGTGTGCTCTCTGCATGGAACACTTGGGAGGAGGACAAAGTTCATTTCAGATCAGATGGGTGCCATCTCTCCTGATTGCATTGCCATGGCACAGGTCACCTTTGTGGCTTCAAACCCTCCATGTCATCTTCCTCATGCCCCAGAGTGAATCTGGAGATAAATAAAGGAATGGATCCATTTCTTGAAATAGAAACATGTAGACAGAAAGAGCATCCAGAAAAAACAAAAATTACTTGGTGGAAGCAGACGCTTGGAATTATGAAGAACCCTGAGTATGTGAACCCCTCCCTACAACACACACACACACACACACACACACACACACACACACACACACACACATAAGCACACACAGCCCCAGAAAAACAGATCCATGGAGAAGGCTGTGAACTTTCTCCACATCATGAACCAAGCCTATAGGTCGCTCTGCTCTAGCTCTTAAGGAACAGACAGAGTCCCACATACTTGAGTTACATGAGGAAACAGCTCATCTCAGCATGGTACTGGGCACATGCAGTCTGACCAACAAATGACCCTTATAGCCTCCAGTCTAAACAATAGGTTGGAAGTAGAATCAGCTTCATGGAGAGCCAATCAAACCCTTAAGTGTTCTAACCACACCAGCAGCCCTTTTGGGACCTGGAAGGCAGCCTAGTAGATGCCCCTCAGGAGCTGTATTCTTTACCACCCCTCTAGCAGCTCAGATGAGTGGAGTCACTTGGACTGCCTCTGGAATGGAAGCCCAGCCTCCTGTGCCCTCCTTCCACTGGTTTTCCACACATGCTGTTGCCAACAACTTGAGGTGCCTTTTGTTGTTTCAAGTTTTCCTTTTATGTCACCTAAAGCATGAAAACAATCATTTGCAGCTACATAGTTTTCCCCATCATTTTTTGTAGCGTTTAGTAGACTCTGCGGGCATCTTTGTTTACCTCTAGTTCCAGATACAGTAAAGCAAAAAAACCAAAAAAAAAAAAAAAACACTGAAGTATTTGGAACATAGTAAAGTTACGTGTGGCTTTTTAAAAACATAACTTGTCAGTCAGCCCACGTGTGCTTACCATGGCACCCTTGCTTTTTACACATCCCCACCATCCCTTGGGCAGTGATACAATGGAACCCAGCGAGGACTAGGACACAAGAGGCCTGAGCTTTAATCATAGCACTGACCTCACTCACTGAGGGACACTGAGCAAGCCTCTCTGAGAGCAGGATACCTACCCTGATATTGCAGGTAAAGGAGTGAGCATAAACCAGTATCGGATACACAGTTTGTGAGTAGTAAATGCCCAGGTTTAGAGAAAGGCCTCTCCTGGGGTGACTTCTGGGGTTGCTTAGTCTAGCTGGACACAAGCAAAGGGATATTTGGTATCTGTCACCAGAAAGCCTGGACTGTCCTTGATAGGGTTGGGTAGAAATTTTTATCCCTTTGCTGTTTCGGTCACATGCAGAAGAACCCGGGGATGTGATGCAGAAATGAATTAAAGGCATGGGTTGGAAACACAAGGCAGCAATGCCCACTGCAGAGCACCCTTGATGGCAGAAGTATCTGAACTTGAACCCTTGGCCTGTGTGTTTGTAGGTGTTCTCCAGAGAAGCAAAACAAGTAGGGCATACGTAGTCCCCACCTTACACTAGCTTGACCTGATTTTTTGAGTCTGTGAAGGTGTAACAGCATTCCAAATATAACCTCTGCTTTTGCAATTTCAGTTCAGTATTCAGTAAAGTACATGAGATTGTCAACAGTTTATTATAAATAGGCTGTGTGTTCAATGATTTTGCCAAATTTTGGGCTATTGTATCTATTTCTAGACTGGGTTAAGCTATGGTATTTCCCAAATTGGCTGCATTGAATTCATTTTCAACTTAAATATATATATATATATATATATATTTTGTTTGTTTATGATGGGCTTTTCATAAGTTGGTTGAGTGGATTATATTATATTATATCATAGATCTTACAATCTATTCTGTTTTAATATATCTGTATGTAGATATATAAAAGAGCAGTTATCTTGGGGGTTTTCTCATTTAATTATGGAAGTAAGAAGCCCCAGGCATGCCACTAGTCAGGTGGAAGAGAAGAGAAGTGATAGCTCTCACACTTCCAGGTTCTGAGTTCACAGGACACTGCCCCAGCTAGTTGCAAAGCTATGTACCTTGTCTATGAAATTCATGAACTTAGACAACAGGAAACTGATTTAAAAAAAAATGCACACTCATTGTCTCCCTGACACTTTTACAGAAGATGACCACACAGGTGTGTGCGAAACAGATGGTGACAGCTTTACATGCCAGCATTCATCTGCAGCCACACATCAGTCAAGAGTTCAAACAGAAGTGATTTTTGGAAGGAAGGAAAGAATCTTAAATAGGCTCATTATTCTTACTATTATTCGCATGCATGTTTCCGCATGTGCTGTTGTGCATGTATGCACGTGTGCATGCGAATGAAGGCCTAGTGTCAACATCAGGTGTCTTCCTCGGTCACTCTCCGTGTTATTTTTATATATCACCACTCACTGAACTTTACTCTCCGATTAATCTAAACTAGCATGCCCCAGGAATCCTCCTGCCTCTACTACTCCAGAACTAGGATTACAGTCATGTGCCAACATGCCCAGCTTTTTAGGTGGGTGGTAGGGATCCAAACTTGGGTCCTCATGCTGGCACAGCAGTTTACTGGCTGATCCATTTCTCCAGTTCTAACACTAATTTTTTTTAAAGGAGGAAATGTGTGAAAGCTATAACTATCATCTATTGAACAGTACCGAGAATCAGACTCTAAGTCACTGCATTGTTAGCATGGTGCCATCTTATCCTCATTTTACAGAAAAATAAAGGAAGTAGTTCCAGGGTCTGAGTTCAGGGGACACTGCCGCAAGTGGTACCAGAGTACAGTAGCTGGCTGAGGAGTCAGGCCCACACCTACCTGTTTACTAAGCATTAAGCTCTTTTTTATTAAACCACTTGAGCTACTGAGAATAGTTTATTCCAAGATATTTACATATAAATTTTGAAAAAAATTAGTGGTGGGAATATATTGCATTTATAATAGTGAAAAACACACCACACAATACAATAGTTAAACACATACACACACACACACACACAAATAAGAAACCAAAAGTTAAAGCTAGCCTCTGTAAAAGTACCCAAATCCAAGAGCCCAGTTATCCATGGGGCTTGTCCTCTTGTGCTAATTCCTTTGAAGAAAACGCTCTCCTGGGTGATAAATGAAGATCTGGTCGAGAAAAGCTGACGGTATCTCGTTTTGCAATTTCCAATCATCCCAAGAAAATGAAGATTTCACACCAATATTGTCATTGCTAATTAGTAAACAGAGTCTATCTAAACCCTGATTCCCATCACTGTTAGTCAGGTTGGGTTTAGATAACCAAGTTAGAGTTTCTTACTGAGTTTTCTGCAAGGAGTCCTCTCTCCTGCCTCCCACAGCCTCCCCCACCTAGCCCCCTCTGTTTCTGCTCCGCATCTGTTTATGTCTTCCTGGTTTTCAATTTCTTAATGATGTTTTAACGAGATGCCAGTTACACATGCAAATTGGAAACAGGCGACATTGAGAGATTGCTACCTGGTGGTAAATTTATTAAAATCGAGGCAGTTTTAATAAGTTCCTTGCATATGCATCCACCTCCTTGTCTGCAATATTAGTTGGTTTTTTTTAACCATCTTATTAAAACAAGTGTATTAGGGAAGTATAACGTAAAGTCGGGGGAAGGGAATCTAATCGTTTCTTTAGCATTAGTCTTGTTCTCCAAAATAAATTGCACAAGAGTAAATGACTTCTTTTGGACCTGGTCCCAACTGATCTTCCTAGTGCTTGCCACCATCTCTTCCAATCCTCTTCATTATCGTTGCCATCAGGATCTTTCTAGAAACTATTTATTAAACACCTAACTCAAGATGTCATAGATTAGAAAATGATAGGATCAAAGTCCAAGTCATTTGAGGTTAAGGCTTCTGCTCTATTCTTTCCCTGTCTTAAAACTTTTTTCTTTCCTTTTGCCATCAGTGGCCCTCTGCCTTCCTGTTTCTCTTTTAGCTCCTGCCCCCAAACTCTTGAAGTCTACTCTTTTCCTTTTTCCCATTCTGCTCTCTGCCAGCCGTAATTCTCTCTCAACATTGCCATTTCTCTCCCCAACTACCCTCATTTATGAGCATGGTTCCAACCACTACTGTCTGATAACAGCTCTTATGTCCATCTCTCCTGAGCTTTCAATGCTACACATCCAGTGGCCTAACAACCAACTTCACTGCACAGCTCTTGAATTCCTCAAGAACTCCAGACTGTGCTCATCAACTTCTTGCCCAAATCACTCCCTGTTCTGGAGTTTGCCCCTAAAGAAATGACTCAAATTAGAAATCCAAGTTTTCCAGCATCTGCTGTGTGACACCATGGGAAGGACACCTAGGAGATCAACCTTCTGGCATCTCAGCATCAGATGCTCACTCCTGCCCCAGGATGCAAAGGATGCATACCACTCACTCTTCTATCTCTAGAGAAAGAGGCTTCCAGAGACAAGACCGTCCACTCATCACTATACACCAGAGAAGTCTTCCTGATTCCAAGGCTCAGTATTAGGAAGAACACTGGCTGGGTTGGAATTCAAGTGCCACCAACTGGAACTTGAAAAGTCTTGACCCCCCACCTCATCTCTCCCCAGAATTGTGGAGGTGGCATTCTCACCTCTGTCTCTTCCTTCTCCTCTACCTTCTCCTTCTCCCCCTTCACAATGCCCAGACCTTCTCAAAGTAGAGCTGTGGATAGGGTTGCCCATTCTCTGAAGTTAAGCTTTATTCCCAATGATGACATAGGAAAAACTCTGAGGACGGGGCATGTCGAGTGCCGTGAGGTAAGAAAGAATTTCCTTAAGATACCCACAGGAGTTCACTGAGACTCAGGACTTTACCATTGGGACCTAGCGCAATGCCCACCAGAATATACTAGACACTCATTAAAATTTTGCTAAGTAAGTTATTGCTTCCCTTGAAAGAATACTGAACTTAGAGTGAGGCATCTTGCAGTCAAGCCTCAGGTTTGCCAGTTACTCCCTGAATCTTGGAAAAGTGACTTTTCTTCTGGCAAATATGTCCTCATCTACAGAAAGGATTATATTACCACCCACAGGGTCACAGTGAAGACGGACGGAGATGCAGCCTGTGAAGAACTCTTGAGTAACTCGTTTTACTCAGCGTGAGCCTTACGTGTGTGACTGGTTTCTGGGGGTCCACAAGGTGAAGCCATATTTTCACTGAGGCACTAGACTGAGAAATTTCAATCTGAACGTAAACATCCATGCTCATGTCGCTAAAGAACTTACTTCACCGTTTTAAAAAAAAATCACCTTTAATTTCAATCACAGGAGAAGCATTAAGAGGATCAATATTTATAGGAAAATCGCCTGCAAACTGCCGCAGCTTTGTTCTCCATCAGGAGTCTGTGGTGATGCCACATGACTTCTGTTATGTCCTTGATTCGGAGCCGCCGTGGGTATGGCCTGCATATACTTGATGTTTATGGTATTTTTTAATGTTTGCAAACAGCATTCTTTAAACTGAAATGTCTCTCAGTTTAAATTCCAGTCATTAAATACACAAAATGACCAATTGATTTTTTTTCTCCTGTACGTACAGTCAATTCTTGGCTTTGTGTGAACAAGAGAATAGCCAGGGAGAAGCCAAGGTAGAGAATCGGATCTGGGATTAAGGAGGCCTTAAAAACAGTTCCAGTGCAGCAGTATGCCTCACCCCTTCTCACTCTTTGTTTTTAAGACCAGGTCTCACTTAGCCCAGGCTGGTCTCAAACTTGCTGTGCAACTGAGGATAGCATGTACTTCTGATCCTCCTGCCTCTACCTGATCACCAATCCAATTTATGTGGTTTCTGGGGACCAGCTGAACCCAGGGCATCATGCGTGGTAGGCAAGCATTTTATAACTGAGCTAAAATCCATAGCCCCAATGCCGTCTTTTAACAGATGAGCAATTGAGGCTCAGAGACGACATCAACTTCCCCAATATCACATAGCTAACAAGAACTTGGATAAAAACCTAGGCCTCAGCCTTACGCCCTCTGTGCTTGTCTGTAAGATATCTTTGTTTTCCCAGATATGTAAACCAGTGTTTGATCCTTGTCAGAAAGACCATAGTACTTATGTGCACCAGGAAGGTTCAACTCATAAGGCCCCAAATTTTGTGGGACTGGTCACCCTTAAGGCAACATCTTTGTTTTCTTTTAAATGCATGTGGAAATCTGGGGAGGTGGCTCTGTTCCAGGGCCCTGTGCAAGTGGCTTCATGTTTCTGTGCCTCAAATTCTCTGACCCTTTAAAATAAGACTGCCTTCTTCAGAGGTTGGCTGTAAGAAATTGCAAATGTCTTCTTTGGTAACCAGCTCAGAATAAGGGTTTAATAAGCATCAGCCACACTTTATGGTTGACGCCCTGTTTATAAATTTAAGAAAATAAAGGGTCTTACATATTGAAAATAATAATACCACAGAGCAAATCAGTGGTGACTTGAACAATAGCTCCCAACAGGCATGATGCTGGCATGGACCATGGCACTAATAATTGACAGCAACTACTCCCCAACTCCATTCTTGCATTAAAAAAATTTTTAATTCCATTTATTGGTCAACTTGTCCCATGAGAGCATATCTTTAATTTAATCATGTAAATCAATAGGGAAAATCTAATTCACTTTAGAGAAATTTGCTTCAAGGCTAGCCTTTGGGGAATGCATCTATTCCTTAAAGTGTATCCTTAGCAAGTAGCATGTGTCTTTACCACAGTGACAAAGGGATGTAAATTCATCTCTAGCCCATTTTAGAAAATAGGGAGTTGCTTAAATAAATGGCGGCTCTAGCAATCCAAATAACCTGTCATTTTAAACATCTCAGACACTAATTGTAGTGCTAACTTTAACTTTTGACAATTGTAAATGCCATTTTGCCTCTTTGATATTTAATTTGCTGGGATTATCACCATATGAATTCCAGACAAATATTTTTATTATCATTCCCCTTTTGAGTTTTCTAATGTTTTCTCCAAATCTATCTGTTTTGGAGTGTGATGCATCCTCTAGGCAAGGAAAGAATCAGAGTCCAGCCCCAAGACTCTTCAGATTGGAAAGTCTTAATGCAGTACCAATTTCTTCATAGACAAGTCACCACCTTCCCAGAAAACAGGTTTATTGTGTGAATTAGCTAAGAGGGAAAGTATGAAAGGGTGTGTACACACAATCCTTATACCCAACAGTGATGGACAGGTAGGTAATTGACTCATTCCATTCATAATCCTCTGATGAGGACCCTTCTAATACCAGGCAAAAATGGAGAAACAGTGACCACTGAGAGTCATTCTCAGATTTTAGGAGCCCTTCACCCACACTATCTAGTGATAGACAAATAAACACATATTTATAGCCCAGTGCTATGACTTTTGTGTGTTGTGATCACAGGAGCAGGGAACCCTTGACCAACAGTTAGAGGATGTGGAGTTTAAATGTCAAGTATGAATTCACCAACCAGAGGACTGGGGATATCTTTATTCATTAATTATGACATATTAATTAGTAATGCCACCTATTATACACTTGATCCCAGGAACATGAGGAAAGCAAAATATGTATTTTCCACTGCTTGATGGAACTGATGTCCCATCAGGAAAATGTTTGCACTCATCATAAGTATGATAGAAACAAAGGACTTCATGTGGGAATTGAGGCTCATACCCATGAGCAAGGGGATAGCAGAATAGAGGTATACTACATTAAGCAAGGGGCTGGAGAAGTTGAGAAATTTTAGCCTCAAATGCTTGAACTGGTGGACAAAACAGTCCTGCACAGGATGTATAAGAGGTTTCCAAGTTGAATTACCAAAGTGAGGTTCCATGTGGGACCCAGACAGCAGTGTGTGGAACCCACCTCTGATCACCATAAGGGCAAGAACTTCCTTTACATCACCAGCTATTGATTGTCAACTGGACAGGACCCAGAGCCACTTGTGAGGGATTGTGTACTTTAGGTGGACCTTTTCACATGCTTGTGAGAGATTATCCTAATTAGGTTAATTGAGATGGGAAGACCCACCTTAACTATGGACAGCACTATACCATGTGTTGGAGTCCTAGACCCTGTAAAAGGAGAGAACTGGCTGAGCACCAACATTCATCACTCTCAGCTGCTATCAGTTGCCTCAAGCTCCTGCCACCACCATGACTTCCCTACCACGGCGGACTGTAACCTGGAACTGTAATATTCATTTGCAAGGAGAGATAGAACATGTACATGGGTATGCCAGGACCCCTTGCCACTGCAAAAGAAAGAACACTAGATGCATGAGCCTCTTAGTATGTCTGGCTTGATGTGAGTACTGAGGAGTCAAATCCAGGCCAGTAGGCTTTGTAAGTGTCTTTAACTGCTGAGCCATCTCTTCAGATCCCTTAAACGACTTTTTTGTCAGTTATTTTATCACAGCAACATACCAACCAAAGCTCCTTCAGGTTCCCCTCACTAGCTAATTTTCAACTAGAGATCTAAAAAGAAAGAAATTCTTGGACACAAAGTTCTCAGAAGTTGACTGGACAGTTCCAAGCAGTGAAAATAGTGTCAGACTGGGCTGGAGAGATGGCTTAGCGGTTAAGCACTTGCCTGTGAAGCCTAAGGACCCTGGTTCGAGGCTCGGTTCCCCAGATCCCACGTTAGCCAGATGCACAAGGGGGCGCACGCATCTGGAGTTCGTTTGCAGAGGCTGGAAGCCCTGGCGCGCCCATTCTCTCTCTGTCCCTCTATCTGTCTTTCTCTCTGTGTCTGTCACTCTCAAATAAATAAATAAATAAATAAAATAGTGTCAGACTGAGAATAGATCGCTCTATGTACTATCCTCACAGAGTCCCAGTCTAAGCGGGGAAAGTGGTAGAAATCAGACCCTCAGTGAATCATATATACACTGTGCAGTGACCTATGAGAACACAGAGTGGTGGGCCTGGTCCACCCTGGGGAGAGTGGGAGCGTGTCCCGAAGCCCGCCGGTGAGTCAGGGTCTGCCAGGTAGCGAGGTGTGGTAAGCGGGCTGAGCGTGTTATTTCTCCTCAGCATTTTCCAATGCAGGTAGCTCTTCTTCCATCCACAATAGTTCAAGGAAAGAGCTGTCCAATTTTCTAACAGCCCAGAGAAAAGTTTATTGCTCCTGGGGACAAAGGGTGAGCACAGCTTAAAGAAATAATCGGACCTCAGGAGCCATAAATAAAGGTGGGGAGTCAACTCGGTGAAGCAGCATTCAGCCAACTAGGATTTCATCCTCAGGTGCATGGCAGAGTTGAGGAACAATTTGGGGCGTCAAGCTGACCTGGCCCAGGGCCCCACGTCCACCCCCAGTGCCACAGCAAATGGATGAAAAATTGTATCATTAAACTCTTTGATGTTCTCCTGTCTAATTGAACCTGTGAAATTTCCTAAGGTTCTCCAGCCTCCAAAAATTCAATTTTCCATGTAATGCATGGTGACGTGTCAATAAATCATGCTGTAAAATAAATGTGCAGATTCTTTTGTGCAGGAGCGAGTAAGGAATAAACCTTTCGTAATTGATAAATAATGTCATTGGAATCAATAGCTGGCAGAGGAGTCAGAGGAGTAAGCCTGAATCATGTATGAGGGCTCCAGGGTGATCAATGCTTTTGAAACAGCCAGGAGCTCAGGAGCCAAGTGTATAAATTACTACCTTAATATACAGCAGACCCACAGTTGAAAAGATGGGTGCAATGCTAAGTGCTAGTGAGGTGGGAAGACTGTTCTAGGACACAGGTAGGCAAGTTCACTGACAGGTACTCGGTAAGGCCATGCCCCACAAAAGAAGACGGAGGTAGAAAAATGGAACAGATCGTACAGTGGGGGACCCGGGGTGGAGGAAGCATGATTCCAGCCCTGGCCAGTCCTGCTGGTGGGCCATGTTGGCAGCAAGAGAAGCAATGTGCTATAGGAGCCAGGGATGCTTCTTAGAAATACATCTGAGCTCCCCTCAAAGGTCTGAGTGCTGACAGACAGAATGAAGGAAAAGTGTAGGGTTCACTGAAATAAGCTCCCACTCTCAGAAGCCTTAGTGCTGATGAACAGGACGAAGGGTAAGCACGGCGCTCTTTGAAACGGGCTCTGAGTGACAGCTGCGCTTCACACTGGACCCAGCGAAATGCTTCTGGGCAGTGGTCAGGAGCACTGGCGTCAGAGCTAGTCTGCTCAGCCCTGCCTCAAGCTGTGTGACTCTAAGCAAGTGACTTAACCTCCCCAGGGTTCCAGTCTCTTAAAAATAGGTGATAGTAATGGCAACCTCGCTGAGTCATGAGGGCAAAAAGAAATCATGCTTATGAATACCAACTCAGTACCTGACCTTCCTAGACACTATATATTGTTTTAGTGCTATATTGAGCACTCTCCTTCTTTATTTATTCCTCTTAATACCACCATGAGGATTTACTATAATTGTCCCCATTTCATGAATGACAAAATAAGGCTCAGTAAAAGCCAAAGTTTATTGCTGTAAAAAAAAAAAAAAAAGCTTATTGATAGTGTCAAGAGTTGAATACAAGGTAATCCAAGTCCAAGACCATTTCTTCACCATGAAATTATAATATAGTAATTATAATATATACCACTCTTGCCCTGGAGCCCCCCCCCCCAAGACTTGCACAGGGCTGGTATTGGTGAGCCTCCCCACAGTGATCTTCAGTGTAGCCCACCTGACTCCCAGGCTTATGGAGAGAGAGAATGGGTGACTCGAAGTTAGGCCGTTATATTAATTATGTTTCTCATTGCTGAGACAAAGTACCTGACAAAATCAGTCTAAGGAAGGCAGTACTTATTTTGTCTTGTAGTTCAAGGTTACAGTCCCTGAAACAACTGGCTACATTGAGCCCACAGTCAGGAAGTAGAAAACAACGAGTGGTTGCGCTCAGCTAGCTTTCTCCTTTACATGAAGTCCAGTGCCCAGACCATGGGATGGTGCTGCACACAGTTGAGTCTTCCCACCTCAACTACCTTAATCAAGATAATCCTTCACAAGCATGTCCAGAGGCTCATTTCCTAGGGGACTCCAGGTCCAGTCATGCTGACAATTAACATAAACTATCACAGCAGAGGTGGGCTCTATCCCAGCTGCATTTCATACAACTGTGAGGTCATCACTTCTGCTTACTGAGCCCCACTAGGAATATAGGAATGGTAGCATTCATCTCTCAAGGTCATCTTCAAAACACAGTGCAAAAAATAGCATTGAGGCTGATAACCAAAACTGTCAGTCAGGTGACCTGGAGGTAGGCCTGGGCAAAATCCTGGCCCCTCTCTGTCCGACTGACTGTGTGCTCTTGGGTTGGGAGTCCAAGTCTTCTTCCTCCTGCATTAACTGTGGAATGGGAAACCAATCTCCAAGGAAACCAATAATTAGACAAGACAAGTCCCCTTCCTGCACAGTGCCTGCAACCAAGTAGGCTCCTGGGCTAAAGAGAGCTCGGTAGGTAAAGTGCCTTTCTTAAGCATGAGGACCTCAGTGCCAGGGCTAGAGAAGCAGATATAGGTTTACTGGCTAGCTAGTCTAGCCAAGTGACAATATTCCAGGCCAGTACCAGATTCTGTCTCAAAAAAAAAAATTAATTAATTAATAAGGTAGAAAGCACCTGAGAAGTGACACCAACTTTGTCCTCTGGCCTCCACATGCACAGGTACACACACTCACATGCTCTCACACACATGCAGATATGGGCTTGCTCTCATTCTCTTTCCCTTCCATAGAAACTCGGCAGAGGGGCAGGGAAGATGGCTCTTTGGGTAAGGGCTTGCCTGTCATGCAAGCATAAGGACCTGAGTTTGATCTCCAGTATCCATTTGAAAATTCAGGCATGTCCACATACAAATGCCTCTAACCTGTTGGCCTATGCAGGAGCAGAGACAGGAGAATCTCTGAGGCTAGCCACTTAGCCAGCTTGACTGAAAATGGCTGCACACACCAGTTTCAGTGAGAGGCTTCACCTCAAGGAAACAAAGCTGAAGAGGGATATATGAGGACACCTGATATTTTCCTCTGGCCTTTTTGCCTGTGCACATGGGGTACCCACACATCTTCACACAAAAATGTGCGTACACCACACATACATACACAGCACCAAAATATAAAAACAATAACATATGAAGGAATCCCAGCAGAGTTACTGCACAGCTCTAGGGGGAGCTGTTATCATTGATTGTTGCACAGCAAGCTGCAGCAGTCAGAAGCAAAAATAAACAAATAAAAATAAAAGAGCAAATCTGCATTTTCAGGCTGGAGAAGTGGATAAGCAGTTAAGGCACTTGCTTGCAAAGCCTAATGGCCCAAGTTTGATTCTCCAGTATCCATGTAAAGCCAGATAGTGGCACATGCATCTGGAGTTCATTTGCAGTAGCTGGAAGCCCTGGCATGTTCATTCTCTCTGCCTTTCTCTCCTCTCTCTCTCTTTCTCTCTCCCCTTGTAAATAAATTAAGAAATCAATATTTTTTAAATTTCTGCTTTCTCTTCAATTTCACTTCCCACAAAAGCTCTCCCCTGGCTATGTCCTCACACAGCTCCAGTACCTCCTCAGTAAAGCATCCCCACTACCATATATAATTAGGCTTTACACATTCCTGTTAGCAAACCAGCTTCATGGGAAAGGTGTGTTGCATCTCAGATTAGTGGCCCTTTTCCCCCTCCCAGAAAACCCTGAGACAAGGATTTGAGTGCAAGTAGCTGATTTAGGAAGCAATCAATGGAAGAATCCATGAGGAGATGGTACAGGGAAAGAAAGGCCAGAAAGGTGCACTTGCAAGCATGTGTCCACTGTGGGTTACTAGGGCTTAATTGCCTCTGAGAGACGTGTCAGATATGCCTCAGAGTTCCTATGTGAATAGCCAAAAATGGTAGAATATTTCTATACCAACTCTCACAGCTCACAGGCCATTGGTTGGCCCCCAGCATTGCTAGCCCATGCCATACATGGGGAAAGCCTCTAGGAGCCAAAGAAAGACAACTCAGATAGAAGAGCACAGGTGCTGGTGACACAAAAGTGCCACGTCTTAGAGCAGTGAGGGCCACAGCTGGTAAAACATCATTCCCACTTATCTCCCTGGCTTATCTCTAAACATGAAAACTTCCCAGAGCCTGGCCTGATGTTTGCTTTATAATATGCAATGTATGGATGGGTGGGTGGGTGGATGGATGGATGGATGGATGGATGGGTGGGTGGGTGGGTGGGTGGGTGGGTGGGTGGATGGATGGATGGATGGATGGATAGGTGGATGGTTGGATGGATGGGTGGGTGGGTGGGTGGATGGATGGATGGATGGATGGATGGATGGATGGATGGATGGATGGATAGGTGGATGGTTGGATGGATGGGTGGGTGGGTGGGTGGATGGATGGATGGATGGATGGATGGATGGATGGATGGATGGATGGGTGGGTGGGTGGATGAATGGATGGGTGGGTGGATGGATGGCTGGGTGGGAATAGAACTCTGGGTCAGAACTGATGCACATAGGCATAGGTTAGATTCTGAAACTGCCTCAGGAGTGGGATATTCAGGCAGCAGCTAAAATGAGCTTATACTTCACCTGGGCTGGACCACCCCTAACAGGGCACCTTGCATCCAAGAAGCCAGGTGAGTAAATCTAGACTTCTATGTAGAGCCACTGGAATTCTACTGAACAGAAATTCCTCCTTCTTCCCTGGTGGGCTGTTGTAAAAGGGACTAGCTGGCCTGGAAAGCCTCACAGGACAACAGGAATTTCTCCATCTTTATAGCCCATACTCTGCATTTAACAGAGCCTTGAACATCATAGGCACCCAATAAATGTCTGGGAATCCAAGTTGGATTGGTGGAAGGTAAAAAGAAATGGATTTCAATTCAGTAACAGAATGACTTTTCTAGCCTTTTTTGACAAAACGGACTTTCGTGTTCACTCATTTGGCAAACATGTGGAACTATCAAGCAAGATAACCAGCAACAGAGGAAGAACAGGTAGATAACTGGCACAGATGTATACTGGCTAGTTGCAGCCCCATGGAACTTCCATGGGAAGACATTCCTCTGGCAGGTATATCTCCATGTCTGAACTGTTGACAAAGGCTGAGGATGGAGCCATGGGAAGCAGTCTCCTGCTGGTGGGTATGAGCCCAGCTGTGAGTATGTCAGAGAGGGTGTGGGCCTCCTCAGGCTGTCCAAACACCTGAGCAGCTCCAGTTAGCAGCATCACCTTTTGTTTTGTTCCCCCCCCCCCCCCGTCGGGTTAATTCCCCTGTTTGCCCTTTGTGCCCATTTTGGGGGATGATTGCTCTTCCAGGCAAAGATCCCATTTTTTCTGTGTTTAATAAGGTTTTGTGCCATTCTAAACACTTATAGGCAATAGATAACTATATGTGCCCAATATATTTCTACACATACATCCGCTTGCCTTGATAATACATGTAACTTCAAATGGTCATAAAATGGATGCCTGTCTGTGAGGGAGCACCTAGGCAGAACCCTGAGCTACCTGAAAGTTGTCATAAAAACACCAATAAGAGGCAGCAGAAGTGTGTTTGACTGGGAGAATGATTCTTGTTTCCTTTTCATTATTCTTAATAAAAGGAGATGGTGTCGAAAAATTGTGTTTCCTGGGTTATTTTCCCCTAGAGATCTTTTATAAAACACGGAATACATAACAGACCATGTTGCAGGCAAATGCCTCATTAAGGGAATATAGTTAGAAAGAAATAGTAACCAAACCGAACAGTTATTTTCTTTATTTTTTCCCCTTGTAAAATGGAGAAATTGGATATGATATGGATTTAGTAACAGCCCTCAAATAATACTGTGAGAAAATGAAGCTTGTGCCCTGAGATGGAGGCGTCTTTAAATGCTACAAAGACAGCAGTGTTCAGAAGCACCTTACAAGCCCCAGGAAAAGGCTTCTGTCTTCCAACAAGCCTTTCCTTTCTGAGTCTTGATCCAGCTAAGCATAGGTGCATCCCGCCTCCACCCTATAGCTCTTTGCCAACTTACCAGGCATGAACAAGACGCCAAATCTCTTCTTCTAACTCACGCTCCACAGCCGAGGTCCACATAACTCAGAACTCCTTGGAGTTCTCCACTGAATGCCCTCCTAGCTCTTCAAGGTCAGCGTGTCCTACAACTCTGCCTTTCCAGGACATTGCCTCTGCAACAGCAGGTGGGAGGTAGAAGCAGGAGAGTGATGCTTGCTCTAGCAAGCCTCTGCTCATCCATGTTTTCCCCTGCCATCACGAAACTTGCCCTTGAGACTATTAGCCAGAAAAAGAAAAAAACAAAAAGCACTCCTCCCAGGCTGGACAGATGGCTTGGTGGTTAAGGCATTTTCCTGCAAAGCCAAAGGATCTATGTTAGATTTTCCAGGACCCACATAAGCCATATGAACAAGGTGGTGCATGCATCAGGAATTCATTTGCCACAGCTGGAGGCCCTGGTATGCCCATTCTCTCCCTCTCTCTCTCTCTCTCTCTCTGTGAGTGTGTGTGTGTGTAAGAGAGAGAGAGAGAGAGAGAGAGAGAGAGAGAGAGAGAGAGAAGGAGAGAGAGAGAGAGAACCTTTTCTTTTCAGATGGCAGTGACCTTGGGATGACTCAGAAGGCACCATGGTGCTGAGAAGTGACATAGGAGTGCTCAACACTGAAATATCTCAGTCATACCTCCCATGGCTCAGGGTCCATTGCAGAAGAGGTAGCAGAAAGAATGTAAGAGCCAAAGGAAGGGTAGGACTCCTTACAACATGCTCCTGAAGACACAAAATAGCCTGGATATCTATGACCTCACAGTGCCTGATACCACCTGCACAAGACCATCATACTAGGAGAAAAAGATCATGTCATCAAAATAAAAGAGAGACTTATTGAGAGGGGGAAGAGATAGGATGGAGAGTGGAGTTTCAAAGGGGAAAGTGGGAGGAGACAAGGAATTACCATGGGATATTGTTTATAATTATGCAAGCTGTGAATAAAAAAAATTAAAAAAAAACCTTTCCTCCCATCAACTACTTCTGTTCTTGGTCAGGGATGAGTAGGAACATAAATTGAAAGTAAAAGGACTGATAGGTAAGTAATCAATGAATAAGTGGCATTAAATCAATATGGTTTCTAAAATGCAGGTGATTGCCCTGCATCTTATCATGCCCATTTTTCAGAGCAGGAAACTGAGGATTAAAAATGAAGAGACTTGTCTGCTACACAGCTACAACGTGATTGAGCTGAAAGTCCAGCTTAAGGATCTCTGTATTCCATCAACCATGGGGATCTGACTAGAGCAGGCTCTAGACCAAAGTCAACAGTACCCAGGCATCAGGAAATGAGTGCTGAATGAACAGCTTCTCCAGGCCAGCTAGCATAGCTACCAGGCAAAGCTTTGGCCACTCTCTGTGCCCTGGAATCCTAAAATACTGTTTTATTCTTTCTAGTCTTGAATTGTCCAAGTATACTTCTCAGAGTCCTGGCACTCCATAGCGAGCAAGGAGGAGGCTGAATGGAACCCACCCCTCCCCCACCCGCCGCATTCCAAACTGAGTTGCTGCTTTTTATGTTGTACACATTGTCTGATGCATAAAATTTCCTGAAATCAAAGCATTATGCTGCTCTAAAAATTGTTTTAAAATTCAGACATGCATAACCTTTTATTTTAAAAACAAGAGAAGTGAGGCTCAGAGAGCAGTGACTGGTCTGAAGTTCTACAGCCTGTCAGAAACAGAGTTGGTGTCTCTCCCAGAACCCCCCACTTAGCACGTTCCCATCACCCACCCGCCCCCAGCTGTCCAACAAGCAGATTTAATAACCACAAGCCAGAGGTGTTTATCTTTGAAATAACTGTTGTGGAGCTGAATAGGAAAATCGATGCATTCATTAGCACGCACTGGGAGGATGAGGCAGGATGTAGACTGATGCTGGGTGCTATCATTTGCTGCACAGGGATTGGGTCTGGGCAGAGCGGGTAAAGGAGACATCATGGGGACTGCTGGCCGGCCTCCACTCTGCTGCTGCATCGGGGAGCCAGCCTCCCACCCACGTCTTCTCACAGGTTTGATGCACATATATTGACTGTGACAATGTTGAGATTATACCTGGGAAAACCAGTTAGCATTAATTCCAGTCCCTAGAGAAAATGAAGGGAGGTGATGATTAGAGAAATATTGATGGCCATGAAAAGCAGACAGCCTGTCTGAGAGGAAGATTCAGCTCTAAGACATGGGGCTTGTGGGAACTCCCATGCTCATCCATCCCAGTGTCCTGACTAGAAATGAGGAGGCCCACCCAAAGAAGGAAGGGTATTGTCTGAGGCCAGACAGCCAAGCAGGACAAAGGTGACACAAAAACTCGGTCTCTGGGAGCTTCCTAGAGTCAGAGACCATATCTTGGGAATCCGTAATCCTAGGACCTCATATGAGGTAGTGCTAGAGTCTAACTTTTGCCCAGTGAGGGGTATGTAGGGGAATGAAGGGAACTAGCCTAGAAAGGTCACTCAAGAAATGTTAGCGAGAAGCTGAAGAGATAACTCAGCATGAGAACCTGAGCTCAGACCTTCAGTAACTGCAACTGTAACCCCTGTGCTAGAGAGTGGGGACAGAAGGAACCCAGGGGCATGTTGACTAGCCAATCTAACTAAATTGGTGAGTTCCAGGTTCAGTGACAAACTCTGTTTCAAAAAAATAAGGTGGAGGGGGTGGAGAGATGGTTCAGCAGTTAAGGTGCTTGCCTATCAAGCCTAATGACTCAGGTTCAATTCCCCAGTCCCCACATAAAGCCACATGCACAATGCATCTGGAGTTTGTTTGCAGTGACTGGAGACCCTGACATGCCCATTCTGTCTGTCTGTCTTCTCTCTCTCTCTCTCTCTCTCTCTCTCTCTCTCTCTCTCTCTTTCTCTCTCTCCTTGAAAAAAAATAAATACATATATTTTTATAAAATAAAAAAGTAGGGCTGGAGAGATTGCTCAATGGTCAAGGTGCTTGCCTGCAAAACCTAAGGACCTAAGTTTGATTCCCCAATGCCCTCATAAAGCCAGTTGTACAAGGTGGTGCATGTAGCTGGAGTTCATTTACAGTGGCTAGAAAACCTGGTGTACCCATGCCCCTCTTTCTGTCAGTCTCTTTCTCTCTATCTACTTCTTTCTCTCTCAATCTTTCTAAACAATAATAATGTGGAGAGTAACTTCTGGCCTCCACATGAACACACACACACACATATGCCCACATACATATGAACCCCCCCCCACACACACACAGCATATGACATACATGCACATGCAAAAAGGAAAGACTGTCAGGCGAACCCATAGGTTGACAATCGTTTTCTCCAAAGCGCTGAGACCAAAATTCTTTCCAGAAGCATCTGTCTCTCAGTATCGTTCTATAGCAGAGGTCAATAGAAAAATGCTTCAAGTGTCTTTTGCCTTTTCCTTTCAATATTTTAAGAACACACATACATGTAAGCAAAAAACTTTATCTGAAAATCATATCTCCCTGTTGACCTCATCTTGATGGTAAACACACACCCCTCAGAGCTGATGAACGAGGAGCTTCATTTCTGGTATGTGGAGTGGCCAGTTCCTGGGTGGGGTGGAGTCATGCTTGTTAGTGGGGTGGGCCGCTGTGTACTAAAGCCAAACCTGTGAACACAGCTCTCCCTCCTACTGGTGATCCCACCCAGAGTCCTCTCCTTGCATGGAAGGACGCTTGGGCATCTTTCTCTCTCCCCTTTTCTCTCCCTCTTGATTATGCTACAGAACTTTTAGACAATAGTTTCTCCTTCTTCCCCTCCCCCTCTCCCTCTCACCCTTTTGTCCTCCTTCTTTCTACCTCTTTCTTCTTCCCTCCCTCTCTTGGGTCTCACATTCTCACAGGAAGATCCTGAGATGTGGGGTAATAGCACTGACCTTGATTGACCTTGTGGCATTGCTGTGATGCTTGAACATAGTTTGATCGGATGGCCAGTCACAGGTCCTTAGTCAAGGGTTGCCATCATATGAGCCATTCCTTCCCTGACTTTCTCCCTGAGAAGAGTGAAGGCATTTTCAGATTCATCATGAGATAGGGTTAAGTCAACTACCCTTCAAAGACCTCATCCCACCAAGTGCCTAGACATCTATGACCCATTCAAGGTCACTCAATAAGTCATCCTAAGAAGGTCTTGTCCATTCCCTAGGCAGGGCTCTCCCACTCTTCGGTGAGGTGGCTTCTTGTAAATGCAGGTGACACCTCACCAAAGGTCATCACCTGCTGCAGGACTGCCCACAGCACTCATTACTATGGTGAGTGTGATCCTGCACCAAAACATAGAACTTCTGCCTTCCTTTCCTGCATGTCGTTTTCTTTTGAAAACCATTACTTCACTCTATGGACCTCATGAACAATTTCAAGCATGCTAGGAAATTCCTGATTCTCGTGAATCTATTCTCCCATGTCTCCCACTAGGTCCAGATATGCTCTAGGGTACTTTCTGGATGAGCTTCTAGGAGGCAAGGCATTGTATTTCTCATCTTTGTAGCACTGAGTGGGTCAGGAAATATGTAATCAGTCAGCATAAATAGCATTAGAGATTACTACTAGAAACAAAAAGAAAGAAAGAAAGAAAGAAAGAAAGAAAGAAAGAAAGAAAGAAAGAAAGGAAGGAAGGAAGGAAGGAAGGAAGGAAGGAAGGAAGGAAGGAAGGAAGGAAGGAAGGAAGGAAGGAAGGAACGAAGGAAGGAACGAAGGAAGGAACGAAGGAAGGAACGAACTAAGATTTAGCAAACAGTAACCTTGTTTAGCAAGAGTTCATTTCCCAGACTGTCCCATTTTTTTTAGGGAAAAAATGCACATCATACAGAAATAGTCACAGCAATGATCTTCTGACCCATCTTTTTAACTTCATATGTAAAGGCCAACCTCCTGCATCTTCTCTGTCTCCATCCCCAGACAATGAGTATTCTCCTGCTGAAGCATGGACCTATGTAGCTCTATGAGGTCAAGGGCAACTGTCAACTCAGCTAGCTCTAAAGTCTCCAAAGAGATGGAAAGAAGAAAGGAATGAGCCAGTACCAGGCTAAGATGGGACTGTTAGGCTAAAACCATGCTGGGTAGAAAAAACAAATTCAAGATAGGTAAAAACATCAGATCTTTGATTTACTGCTTTCTGGATGTGAGCCTTATAGGAATCATTTCACTTAGGTACTAACTTCCTCAAAATGACGCCCATGATAGGATCAAACCCAGCAGTGGATCCAGCAGTTAGGGCTCAATAGTCACCATAGGTTTGTAGTGTCTGGAGTGGGAGACTCCCAGGGAGGAAGCCCCCTTCTCCTCCACCCTCCAGAAGTGAACTGCAGGCTCCTGGCATACAGCAGGTTACAAAGCTCCAACCACGCCCACTTGGATTCTTCAACTCAATTATGTTAATTCTGTAACATGCACCCAGCACTCCACCTGCTTGCCTAAAACAATACCCCAAAGACCTTTGCTTCGAGAAACTCAAGTTGTAGCAAGAAGACAAAGTGTTAGCATCATTTAAATAAAGACTTGGCAGACTAAATAATCATCATGTCTCAGCTCTTCTTCAACCCACCTCAACCATTATTCTCTCTCTCATGTACTGAGCATCTACACTAAGCTGGGACACGTGTTTTATTGATGCAGCCTTGGTACTCTGCATTTTTGTCTTTCTTCTTTTTTTTTTTTTCTTTTCATCCTACCATAAATGTATCCTGTGTTGCTGCTCTTCATGATTATCATTTTAATGGAGCCATCACACCCCTTCATGCTGATGCACCATAATTTAGAAAACTGTTCACCGATTGTTGGGCATTTAGCTTTTATGCAGTGTTTGTTATTATGGATGATGCCATAATGAGCATTCATTACATGTGCACGTTGTTCTTGGCATCTAGTGAGTGATATCAGTGGAGTAAAAGAGAGATTCCCAGAAGTCAGTGTTTGGAGTCAAAGGGCATAAACAATGAGGCATAAACCAATGGGTAGAAACAGTTCTCTATTACTGTGCATTTCCCCCAAAATATTATATCAATTTATACCATGCCAATGGAATATAGTAGTGCCAATTTCACCATGAAGCTGCACCATTTTCTATTCTCTAATTTTATTTTCCTATACTCCTTTTCTATTTATAATACAAACACATTTTCAGTACAGAAAACCCAGACAAATAGATAAAGAAACTAAAAGTCATCAGAATCCTTCCAACCAAAAATAACTTGTTCAAAAGTTAAATACATTCTTCATGGCATATGCAAAATATTTCCCTTAAACTTAGGTCATAATCTATATTCAGTTCTCTTTTATTTGGCTTTAGTTTTACCTATTAACTTTCTCAAGATTTTGGAAACCATTAGACTTAATGAGTACACAACATTCCATAATGCAGACGCCTCTCTTCAATATGCCCTAGCATTGGGTGCCCAAAGCTGTCATGTGTATCCTCTGTATAAGTCTGTATCATGAGCATCCTTCTGAATATGTCTTCATCGTCATCTTTATTTCCACAGACTGATGATTTTGATGTAGAAAGGCAAGATGGAGGATACAATTATTTAAAGACATTATTGGATTTTAATTATTCAAAATTGAGAAAGATTAAAATGATTATATCCTATTCCATTTTGTTCTCAAGAGGCACCCATGTGGAACACTCTTTTGGATATTGCATGCTCATTCCATTCATGACCTCACAGCAGCTGTGATTACCGGCATAAGAAGACTGGGCCCATAGACAGACATTCTGTCATGGACAGCTCATGAGGCTGGGGAGTTATTAGTATCAAATAGTCCATTGGGGAGGGGGAGATATTTTCTTCAGTGCTGTAGCTACTGGAAAGTTTCAGTGAATTGCCCATGGTCTGGTAAATAACCTCCAGCCATGATCATGAAAGCACCTCTGATTAACCTCAGTGGATCACAAAAAAAAGACATCAAGGTAGAAGACAGATGCCTTGGGAAAAAGGGTTCAGCAGGTGGGAAGGGGAACAAGAGACAGTAATGGGAGGTGAGTATGGTCAAAGTATTAATGGATGTATGCATAAAACTTGTCAATAAGTAAATAACTAATTTTTACAACTTTTAAAGGTAGAAGCCTGGGATACTAAAAGGAGCAGGGATGAGCAGCCAGTACTGATCCTCTTTGTCAGTTGGGGACTTTGGGAGGAGCATTTAAGCTCCATGTCTGCTTGTTGGGATAATGCCTTCTGTCTTCTGTCACTTGGGGCTCAGAATTCCCCAACATCCTTTAGATTGGGAGAAATTCAAATAAAAAAAAGAGAGACACAACCCCTCCTCCTACTCTGGTTCCCAACCCCAAATGTACACAGAGATAAGGCCTGAGAGAAGCCAAATTTCCAGCCCAGGACCCTGCAGGGCAAAGGGGCAGCTAGAAAGCATGAGCAGCAGTGTTGACAAAGAGCAGACCTCTGAGCACACACAGCGTCAGGAAACAGCAATGCCTGTGATGCAGCAGGGGTCCTGGAGTTGTTGGATATAGGCTGTGCTTGCTTCCATGGCTCTTGATCTTTGTTCTCCAACATTTTAAACAATTTCAACAGCTTCCTAATACCTCCCTGATAAAATCATTTTTCTGCTTCCACTCATCCGAGTGAATTTCTAGTGTTACCACCAAGAACCAACCAGGGAGTTAAGAACCATATCTCAGGGACAGAAAGCCAAATACTACCTAAGTTCACTTACACGTGGAATTTTGTGTATGTGTGTGCATGTATTATGTGTGGTGTGTGGTGTGATGTGTGTGTAGTGCATGCATATGTGTGTGCAGATGCACATGCCTTGTATGCACACAAATAGAAGCCAGAGAAAGAGATTGCATGAGCTCTTTTTACTCATCCACCTGTGTCCTTGATATGAATTTCTCTCTCAACACAAAGTTAACTGTTTTAATTGAAGTTTTTGTTTGTTTGTTTTTTCTGGTCAGCAGGCTCCAGCAATTCTGAAGTCTCCTCCTTACCACTGATACAGACTGAGGTACAGTCATATGTGGCCACATGCAGTTTTTTACATGGATAGTGGGGAATCGAAGGGAGTGAGGTATGTCTCAGGCCCTCTCTGGCCTGCATGCTTGTGCAGCAAGCACACCTAACATCTCCCTAGTCCCTAGAACATTTAAAAATTAGGACTTACAAAAGCAGAGACCAGAGGGATGGTTATCAAGGACTGGAACTGGGGATATCTGGGCTGGGGATTCACTGGTTAAAGGACACAAGCTATCAGATAGGAGGAATAAATTCCAGAAATCAATTCTACAACATGATGGTGATAGTATGCATTCTTGACGCTTACTAGGCGAGAGAGTTTTGAATGTTTTAATACAAAAAAATAGAATGAAAGGCAGTACATGTGTTAAGTAGCTCAACTTAGTCATTCCACAGTATATTCACATTCTAGTTTGTTTATTTATTTATCTATTTATTTATTTGCAAGCAGAGAGAGATAGAAGGGAGACAAAGAGAATGGGTGTGCACGGGGCTCCAGCTGCTGCAAATGGACTCCAGATGCATGTGCTACTTTGTGCATCTGGCTCTGCATGGGTACTAGGGAACTGAACTTGGGTGAATAGGCCTTGCACCCAAGTGTCTTAACCACTAAGCCATATCTTTAGCCCCTATATGCATAATTTAAAACATCAGGGCTAGAGAGATGGCTCAGCTGTTAAGACACGCATCTGGAATTTGTTTGCAGAGGCTAGAAAATAAATTTTAAAAATCACATCATGGGTTAGGCATTGTGGTAGTTTAAATAGACGGCCTCCAATATATTCAGTGTTTTATTACTTTGTAGTTTGTATCTGCAGCCACCTGGCTAGAGGCAATGTCACTGTGTAGATCTTAAGGTGTGGTAGTGGGTTTAAGATTTCAATCTAATTAGCCAGGGCGTGGTGGAGCCCACTTTTAATCCCAGCACTCGGGAGGCAGAGGTAGGAGGATTGTGGTTAATTCCAGGTCAGCCTGGACCAGAGTGAGACCCTACCTCAAAAAACAACAGCAACAACAAAAAAGATTTCAATCTAAAGATATGCAAAGTGTGCCTAGCTGGCGTTCTTGAAGTGTACTGTGCTTTGCTGTGCGGTGCTGTGTGGTTTTTGGCTTTTAGGCTTGTGCTTCTCTCTATGTGTTTGGTCCTGTCAAGGGAGGCCAGATTCTCTGCCATTATGGAACTTGCCCTGGATCTGTAAGCTTCAATAAATCCCTTCCTTCCATAACTGTGCCTGGTCTGGAAGCTCATCTCAGCAAACCTGAAGCCGTCTGCTACAGGCATATAGCACAGTGTCAGAATGCTTGCCAGCTTTCACAAGGCCCTGGGTTTGATTCTCAACACTAGAAAAATTAGATTTAGTGTATGCATTAAACATACATAATTTGAACTCGTCAAGTAAAATAATTTTTAAAAGAATCAACTAATATCCAGCATGCACAAAGCCATGGATACTCAAGATGGCATAAATAGGTACTATGGAGTAATGCCCAGCCCAGAGTGGGCACCAGATAAGTCATAGTAATTAGGATGGGTCCCATCATTGGACAGCATGAGCAAGTTCATGGTTATATGTGGGACTCTGGAGCCACACAGCCTGGTTTCTGCCAGATTTCTGGTTCTCCCTCTTTCCCACTTGGTGTCCTTGGGCAAGTTACTTAACCTCTTCGTAATCCTATTTCCTCATGAGGAAATGAACATAACACTACTGACATACCTACCTTTGAAGTTGTTAGGAGGAAAAATGAGTTAAACTCCAAGAAGGGCCTGATTGTACATATGGTCATCATCACCATGGGAGTCACACTTTGCCATGCCTACACCACCTCTATGCTATCCCAGTAGCAATGTCATGAGATGCAGCACCCTCGCAGTTCACGTTCGGAGGCTGAGGCTCAGAAGGCAGCCAGCTTTCCTGTAAGTCCCACAAGCTCAGCTCTAGCACTGTAGTTGTGAAAGTCGAGCTTCTTCTAGTGCTGCTGGCTTGGGGAGGGGTTGTCTAATCATTGTTCATGGACTAACAGTGATAAACGAATGTGTGAATAAAGTTCATTGACACCAGACTCCACTGAAGACATGATCTAACAGTTGCTGACCATCCACTATGTGTCATTTAATCTTTGTGACACAGAGACATGAATATTATTGTACCTATTCAGACAATAATGAGCCTGAGGCTCAGATGGGCTTAAGACCTTGCTGGAAGCCTGAGACTGGGCAACAGCTGGCTCTGCCTGCCGACCACCACCCTTGATTCCCTTCAAATTTGAAAAGGGATGTCTCTGCATTATATCTGCCAGTTTTCCTCCCTTTTCCCATTATCTCCCCACTAAAGTGTACAAAATGGTTATTTTTGCTACCAAATTGGCATTTAGAAGGTGGAGATTAAATAAGCAAACGTGCGACCAGCTTATTGTGCGGTTTGCACACTGCCAGCCTGGGTCCCAGCTGGTCTTCTGATCACTGCGTTGACTGCGGGGCTGGCTGACAATGGCTGTGCTCGGTGTTCTGTTTATACAGTGAATCTGTAATGTAATTTCACGAGCTTCTGAAATGCACCAAGAAGCATGTGAGAACTTCCAGCCTAGCCTAATCCATATGAAACAGGCTGGAAATGTGTCTGGTAAACACAGAGAAGAGCCGACTGCTGCGGGCCACGCTCCTCTATAAAGGGTTATCATAGAGTGAGGGCGAAAGCAAGGCCTTGGGTAAAGTGGATGTGCCCCCTTGGATGCGAACGAGCACAGGATGTGTGGACAATTCACGGGTGTCTCCAAAACTCACACTGCTTACTAGAAGCAGATGTTCACGGCTGCTGGTCATGCGGCAGTGAGCATGGAGGTCAAAATGCAAAGCAAGTTTTATAAGAACTCTGTTAGCCATGGACACCGGAATGAAGAGTCACTTTGTCCTGCTGGCTGTTCTTGGTCTGTGGTTTCCGGTGATGCTTTTTCACGAGCTCACCCATTCACTCAACAAGCGCATCCCACCACCTCCTCCAGCAAACTTCTAGTTGCTTCAGGTATGATTATCACATAAGTCAACCCACACAATAATTAAATGTATTTATCAAGCAGGTTTTTATGCCAAGGATATAGCACCTACTGTCCGTGTTTACACTCCAGGGAGGGAGACTGAGGCAGGGTAAGATGAGTCACACATATAACTGTCAGTGCTAAGGAGTGAGGTAAGCAGGGAGAGTAGCCAGGAAAGATCTCACAAAATCCCTCTAAGGTCACCTCACAGGCTGGAAACTGAGGCTAGGGAAAGGCAAGTTAGATGGTGAGTTATACTCAATGCCCATCACCTGTGGCTATAAAGTGAAACAGAGTTAATTCAAGCCCAAACAAGGCACTTCCTGAAAGCCACTCAAACCCCTGCAGGACACAGGTTCCTGAGCCTTCTTCCTAGAGGCCAGAGAAAGCCCTGGGCAGCCTTGCACTGGTGTGATTCCAGGACCCATAATGCCTAGACATCTCCCAGGAGCCTCAGTATGAGTTCCCATCTGCCTCTCCTTTTTAAAAATATATTATTTTTATTTATTTGACAGAGAGAGAGAGAATGGGCACACCAGGGCCTCCAGCCACTGCAAACAAACTCCAAACACGTGCGCCCCCTTGTGCATCTGGCTAACGCGGGTCCTGGAGAATAAAACCTGGGTCCTTTGGCTTTGCAGGCAAACCCTGTAACCACTAAGTCATGCCTGCAGCCCCTGTCTCTCCTTTTCTCCTCAAAATAAAACCCAGCCAGGGAGTCCAGTGGTACTGTCCAAGGCCCAACTTCATAAGGTTATTTCTTCTATTCTGGCCCTTATGATGAGGAGCAGGCAAAAGTGTTTTAGGTAGGGGGACAGACAGAAGAGTGAGGTCAGAGGAGAAAGACGCATGTGTAGAACCTTTTGAATGCAGCAAATAGAGTCCTGCATCCGAAGATGGAGTCTGTGTATTCCAGCAGGACTGAAGGCTCCTATAACCAACATTCACAAGTACACAGTGTGTAGAAGACACATGTTGACTGAGCCTGTGCTTTTCTTCTAGTTCCTTCCATGCACAGCCCATCTTCACACCATCAATCCTGTCTTTTCTGCCAAGAGCAACTAAATGCACCCGGTGAGTTTGAATCTACCCACCCTGCTGCCCATAATCCATCCATCATGTTCTAATCCCTCTGATCTTTTTGTGGACATTTCCAATAAACTCAGACTCCTTTCCATGGTCTGTAAGGGCTTGCACAGTCTGCCTGGTCTCTCTTCTCTTCCCTAGCCTTACTTCTCGACCTCCCTCTGAACTCCAGACTCCTGGCTTATTTCCCGGAAGTCACATCCCACACAGCACTAGGATCCTCTCCTCAGTGTCTTTCCTAAATCAATGAATCATTCCTTTCCTTCCCTTTTATAAGACTGCTTTCCCTTCTATGATGGTTTGTATTCAATGTCTTTCATAAACTCACATGTTCTGAAATCTTGGTCTCCAGCTGAGGGTAGTATGGGAAGTTGAGCCTTATAGAAGAGGTGTGTTGTTGGGGTCAAGCTTAGGGTTTTTATAGCCAGCTCCCCCTGGCTAGAGTTCAGTTCACTCTCCTACTGCTATTTTCAACCTGATGTGGAGAGGTGATGTCCAGCTTCTGTTCATGTCATGTTTTCCCCCAACATCATGAAGCTTCCCCTCAAGACTATAGACTAAGATGGAAACCTTTCTCTCAGCAGCTGCTTTTGGTCAGGTGCCTTGTCCCAGAAATGAGAAGAACTACATCAGAAAAACTGGTACCAGAGGAGTGGGGTTGTTACTAATAGAAACCTGGCTGTGTAGCTTTTGGCCTTTTGGAACTGATTTGTGGGAGGAATGTAGAAAGATTTGAAACCTTAGCCTAAGAGATATCTTGCAGAGGGAGGGTTTGAAGGACGATTTGAGTCAGAGTTTTGAAAAAAATCAAACTGCAGAAAGAACAGTGGACTACAGCAGCTTGGCTAATCAGGGAAAACAGCTTTTTCAGGACTGGGATAGAAGCAGTTTCTGTGGAGCCTTGCTGTGTTCTTCCTATGTTATGAGAACTTGTGCAGAGTTGTGTTAGAAGAAATAGACTGCTATGTGTACATCAATATGGTATAGAAATAAATGAAAGTTTCAGGCTAGAAACAACACCTCAGTTCCACTGCATTTGTTTGAAATATTACCACCAATGAGATTGGGCCAAGTTGTCTGCATTAGGACAACAGAAAGCATGTTGATCATTTGAAAGTAGGGAGTGGGAATGCTAGAAGAGTGTCCTGCTCCTCAAAGTCGGCTTTATTTCCCCCTGAATTTACAACTATGGTAGCTTACATGGTACAATGGGAGTATAACATATATATATGAGAAAGAAATGTCATTGGTGTAATTTCTATAAATTTTGATAAATACATACAGTTGTATAACCACCACCAAAATCAAAACAAAAAATCTACCAAATCAAAAAACGTCCTGTGTAAGCAACCCCCTTTCCTTGTCCATAGTCCCTGGCCACCAGTGACCTGCTTTCTGTTTCTATAGCTTTGTCTTTTGGGATTGTCTGGAAAATGGAATCATAAGTGTCAAGCCCTCCATTACATTTTACAACTCTTTGTTCATTTTTATTGCTAGGTATGGTTCCATTTGTGAAGTGTCATGAGTTTCCTATTCACTTGATAAAGGAAATCCTTATTGTTTTCAGTTTGGTGTGAATATAAGCAAATATTTGCACTCAGGTTCTTGTGTGAATAGCCACTTTCATTTCTCTGGGACACATGCCTAGGAGTAAGATTATGAAATAATATATAACAAAGGTATGTTTCACTTTATAAGAAACAGCCAAAATGTTTTCCAAAGAGTCTATATCATTTGGGACTCCCACAAATCACCTAGTGTGTGTGTGTGTGTGTGTGTGTGTGTGTGTGTGTGTGTGTGCACGCACGTGCACGCATGCACACACGTGCACACGCATTCTATTTCCCTAAAGTCAAATGCAATCTCTCCAAAAATAGAGGGAATTTGTTTGACTCACTGCTCTGTTCCCACACATGGAATGTGATAGGCACTAAATAAAATGCAACTGGTTGAGCTGGGAGTGGTAGCACATTCCTTTAATCCCAGTGCTCAGGAGGCAGAGATAGAAGGGTCACCGAAAGTTCAAGGCCACTCTGAGACTACATAGTGAATTCAAGGTCAGCCTGGGCTAGAGTGAGACCCTACCTCAAAAACAAACAAACAAACAAAAAAAAAAAAAAAAGCAACTGGCTAAGGACTGACTCCACTCTCAGCACTCACAGAAAAGCAAAACTTCAAAAGGTGGTGCTGGGGTTGTGTCCACATTACAAATAAAAGGACACAGAGCCTAAGCCACTGAGGCCACACCACATCTTCCCTTTCAGTCAGTGACAGAGGGAGGATTTTAACTCAGTCACCAACCTTGGGAACAAGCCTACATGACCACATCCTACTAACTAATTGCCTGCTCAGCTCTTTGGAGAGAGTACAGGAACAAAGTCATGCCCAAGTACAATAATAAAATCCCAGAGTCTGAGGCTTGGCAGCACACAATGCTCTTTATTCCAACACCTCTCCTGCCTCTTCCTTCAGTGGAGCAATTTTACACACTGGTGATGCCTTCCTATTGTGATGAAAACAAGAGTTCACAGTGATGGAGCAGACACAGTCTTGGCCCAGCACCAGGTCTTATCTCATTCCAGCCACTCTCTGAAGCATGTATTATCTATTGTGCCTTATTTAACAGTTTGAAGAAAGAGACTTTCAGAGAAGCCAAGTAATCTACCTAATATCATAGGGCCAGTAACAGCAAATCACAGATTCAAATGCAGTTAACTAGTCAAAGCCATGTGATGGCACTGAACTCACATAGGGAATGGAGATGGGAGGAAGCCAATATTGGCAGTACTGTGGCTTGGAGACCTATCCTGGAGTTTAAGACTTGCTCTAAGGTTCAGCAGGAAGGGCAAGGTGATGGCTTTAGGTAGGCCGGGGTAGGATCCCAGCTTGGGAACTGACTGTCCATACAACCTCTGTACTCCTCAGTGCATCCACATAGGGACAATGGTCTAATTTGTGTGGGAGTGTGCCAAACACAGTACACCTCCTCCTGGGAAAACTTAACTATTCTCCAGTCCTCCTCCCTCCACAGTGTTGGAAGCTATGTGCTCCATGGGACTAGGCCTGGATTTAGGGATCAGACAGACATGAGTTCAAATTCTTCCTTTGCCACTCCTTGCTAATATATTGCCAAGTTAGCCAATCTCTTTGAGCCCTGTTTTTCTCACCCCTTGGAGGACTCATAATAGGGCTGAATACAACCAGCTTGCATACCCTCATAGAAGTCCTAAAGAATAACTAACCCTCACTAAATATAGTTGACTCTTGTTCCTTGTTGTAGAGCTTTCTCTACAAGGACCCCTGGGACTTCTCTGCCTCTTGAAAGCTGCCCAATCAATGTGGGCTTGTTTTCAGCCAGGCCCTTCTATCCCCTTGACTGTCCTGGACAGGGATAGGCCTTCATCCAGGCCTCGGTATATCAGCCCCATCCCAGCTTTCATTCCACTTACACCACACCATAGGCTTCGTCTTGTAACTCACCTGCCAGGCTAGGAGCTCAGGGAAGCTCCACCCCCACAGTGCATGGCACAGGCCAGCTCATGGCAGTTTGTTGTTTGTTCAATAAATGTCTGACCAGTCCAAAAAACCAGTAACTTTCTTTCTATGGAGAGGAGCATTAATCAACAGTCCCCCATCAAATGCTTCTTCCAAACTGCAATATGCCAGAGGCCATGATTCCATTCAGTGGTTGTATTAGTTACTGTTCTCATTACTGTAACCAAATAACCTGACAAAAGCAGCTTAAGGAGGGAAGGGTTTGTTTCAGCTTACAGTTCAAGGAGATGCAGCCCATCATGGTGAGGATGGCATGGCCACAGAGACAAGACACAGACTGGTCACATAATATCTCCAATCAGCAGACAGCAATAACTGCTGATGCTCAGCTCACTTTCTCCTTTTTATGCAGTCCATGGTCCATGCAATTGTGCCATACGTATTTAGGGTGGATTTTTTTTTTTTTTGCCTCAGTTACCCTAAACCAGAAACTACCTCACAGACATGTCCAAAGATTTGCTTCCATGCTGATTCAAAATTTAGCAAATTAACAACTGAGATTATTCATTTCAGTGGTCCTTTCTGTCTTTAAAGCCTGAGAAAGCACTTGGAACACAAGGTTATTACCAAGTTTTGCAATTAGGAGCTGCAGTTCCCTAACATCTTACCTTGACTTCCACCACTCACAAGCTCTGAGTTTTCAACAAGTTATTCAACCTTCCTGAGCCTCCATTTCACTTGCTATTTAAAAATTAACAGAGCCTAGGGCTATGGCTCAGTACCTAAAGCATTTGCCACACAAATCCAAGTACCCAGTTCAGATTCCCAGTATCCATGTAAAAGCTGAAGCCTGTGGTGGGCATCTATAATCCTAGTTACCTTGCATATGAGAAAAGAGAGGCAGAGTCAGGAAACTTTCCCAGAAGCTCAAAATTGAGGTGGTAAATAGAGAAAAACCTTGCCTCGAGCAAGGTAGAAGGTGAAGACCAACCTGAAAGCTGCCCTCTGACCTCCACACACATGCTGCTGCATGCACTCACTCACACATAAATAAATAAAAAGGAAAATAATATTTAGCACATGCAGCTTCTAAGACATAAATAAGTCATAAAAAACAACAATGGGACTGGACAGATGACTTAGCAGTTAAGGCACTTGCCTGCAAAGCCTAAGAACTCATGTTCGAATCTCCAGGTCCCACATAGCAAGACACACAGTGATGCAAGTGTGCAATGTTGCACATGAACCACAAGGAGGTGCACATGTCTAGAGTTCATTTGTAGTGTACTGAAGACCCTGGTGCAACCTTCCCCTCTCTCACCTTCTTCCTCTCTTTCTCTCTCCCTCTCTGCCTCCTTCTCTCTTTCAAATAAATAAACACAATGTTCATCATCTAATGAAAACCTGATGAATGGTTGCCCTCAGTGCCATTGTTTTCATTGGTAGTAGGTTACAGCTTGGGAATCTGAGACACATACAAATATACAACATTTGCATTTAATTTTAAAACATTCATGGACTTCCCATCCAAATGCCCATCAACAGAAGTTTAAAGCTTCATGAGACCCTAAACTGGTCATTGCCTCTTCATTTTACAACAAATAATTACAGCCCCAGAAAGAAGGCAAGTCTTGACCAGTATGTCTGGAGGACTTGACCTGGGTTCCCATTCACATCAGGTTTACAGCTGAACAGACTCCCCTGTGTGCTATTTACCACCAGTTGTAAAACACCGTTCCTCAGCCATGCTGGAGCTCCCTGGTCTTCTGCGAGGGCTGCACTGATGTAAAGGGCTGTACCAAGAAAGTGAGCGTGTTTCTCGCTTGCCCTTTACTTCACACCCCTGCTTCCAATGTGGGAAAAGCTTCATCCTCTCCACCTGTCCCCAGAAAGGCAGGCTGCCAGTCTACCCTGCTCACTTGCTGTGAAGATTTGAACAAGTCACCATATACCTGTGAGCCTCGTTTTCTTACTCTGTCCAGAGGGATGGTATGATCTACCTCACCAGATTGTTGTGAAAAATTAAACCAAAATATCTATCCAAAGTGGCTGTCTGAACCGGTTGCTGCTATGATCGCCAGATTGAAAACATTAACACAGTAAATATGGTCCCTGCAGAGAGGCAGGAATACACGGGACCCAGCACTGTGGTTTGCCAAGTCCTGCAGGTACTTGTTTTAAATGAGTGAGTGAGTATGCTTGGGTAATGAGCACAGTGATTGTTTTATGTAAATAATGATCCCATGGAGCTTGTAAACAATTTCTTGTCTCAAGCAAACATTGCTCTGGAGAGCTTGTTTACAACACCAATTTGCTCCCCCTCCCCTCCACTTCCTCTTCCATGTCCTACGCAGAGAAGCACTTGGCCCAGGTAGGAAGGAATCATGACATGTCTGTAATTGCTGCCTCCACTCTCAGTGGTGGCAAACGTGAACCCAAGAGCTTTGGAGAGAGCTCCACCTTCAGAGAAATTATCTTGTTTTGCTTCTAAGTCTACCCTACTCAGAGTCCAAGCTGGAGGAGAAGGAGTATCAAAAAAGATGTGGTGAAGTAACTGTTTTGAGATGAGTAGATAGGAAGCAAATGTAATAGAGGATGTCCCCCCCAACTAAAAAATACGTCATGTCCCCAAGTCACTCTGGAGCCATGGCAAAACTGGCATAGCCATGGTTAGTAGGGCAGTTGCTCAAGATACCAGTCTGGGGCTGGAGAGATGGCTTAGCGGTTAAGTGCTTGCCTGTGAAGCCTAAGAACCCTGGTTCAAGGCTCGATTCCCCAGGACCCACGTTAGCCAGATGCATAAGGGGGCGCATGCGTCTGGAGTTCGTTTGCAGTGGCTGGAAGCCCTGGCATGCCCATTCTCTCTCTGTCTGTCTCTCTCCCTCTCTCTCTGTCACTCTCAAATAAATAAATAAAAATGAAAAAAAAAAAAAAAGATACCAGTCTGTAAGAGGGTGTTGCAATTAACCTTCTTTGTTGCAGGACAGAAGAGAATGGGTTCATTTTGGGTTACAGTCTGGAGGAGAAGCTTTGTCATGAAAGGGAAAACATTGCAGAGCAGAAGTTGGCAAAACATCTTGTCACATCATCTGGGAGGCAGCAGCAAGACTAAGCAAGCCCTGATACCCACTGGGATACACTAATAAACCACAAGGTCTGCCCCCAGTGACACACCTCTGGCAAGGCAAGACTCCACTTCCCCAAAGCTAAGTATGAGTCCCAATCACAAGCACATGAGGCTATAGGAAACACTTCACATTCAAACAACCACAGAGGATGCCTGTATGGGAAGATAGCTCAGTTGTCCACCTGCAACTTCTTACCTAATGCAAGTCAATTAGCAAGTACTGTTTCTTTGTCATAAAAAGCACTGAAGCCACCCACTCGCATCCTTACAAATAGCTCAGTGCCTCTGCACACTATATCACCAAGTCTGTACAGACCACCTGACAACTTGAGATTCCTCCCACAGGGCTGCTGAGCTAGAAGTGCTTTTTATTTTGATTAATTAAAGAGGTTCATATTTTTATGAATATTTTTTCAAACTTTTATTTCTCTGTCCTAAATGAATATTTCATTAAGATTTAAGGGGCAGGGGTATAGCACAGTAGTAGAGCATTTACCTAGCATATGTGAGCCCCACTTTCCATCACCAATGATCTTCAAAAATAAATAAATAAAAATAAACAATCAGTTTTGCTTGCTTACCAGCTGGGTGTGGATGACACAAACCTCTAATCCCAGAATGCAAAAGAGTAAGACAGAAGAATTCCCTATTCAAGGTCAGACTACATAGCAAGACCCTGTCACAATCTCCATGTCAGATGTAGATTCTATTAAGCCTGATGAGATGTGTGATAGATAACTAATGGGATTTAGAATCATCATGGCCATAAATCTCTGGGCATATCTGTGAAGGAGTTTCTAGGTTAGGTTAATTGAGGTGTGAAAACCCACCCTAACTGCAGGTTCCATCCTTTCTTGGACTTCCATCCCAGACTGAATAAAAAGGAGAAACTGAGCAGAGCATCAGCGTTCATGTCTTTCTGCTTCCTGACTATGGACTGAAACATGATAGCTGCCGGAAGCTCCCGCGATTATGACTTCCCAACCATGATAGACTGTACCCTCAGACTGAGCTAAGGTATACCCTTCTTTCCTTAAGTTGCCTTGGACAGGTACCTTGACACCACAGTGATAAAAGTAACAGATAAGGGATGCTAAATTGTTAGCTTGCCAGGTAAGCCCTCATCTCTGGCTGGCCCTGACCCTTAGAGATCAACTGGCTTTCAAAAATCAGGTTCCTTGTTACCAGACTTTTGGGAATGACTGTGCTACAATGTACAGCACGCTGTGCTTCTGCGGCTAGAGCTTTCTGTTCCTTGAGTCCCCAGCCCTCCCCTCCCTCACAGTCATCTGGCTGACTCAGTCACCGAGTGAGGTTTCTCTTCCCTTAGATTTTTCCCTTTTCCCTGGAATCACTATCACATAGCTGAGATTCTCCATACAATCTTTAACACAGTGATTGGCATTAGCTGGCCACATGTCTGCCTCTATTTTGAAACAGTAAGGTTTCGTAACATAGGTAGTCCCAACATCAAGCATAGTGAGTAACACAGAATACTTCAGTTAATGCACTGAAATATACAACAAAATCACCATAACCAGGTATCTCCTGCAATGGCCTAATGAATGACCTTCCTTTCACACCAAGAGCTACTCTTGAACTTTCCTTCATGATGAGGTACTGGGGTATCCAAAACACAAAAGGAGTTGGGGAACAGCAAATGTGGCTGGCTGGTCCATGAGTCTGCCAGCACAATTTAATAAAGACATTAGTTATGGCTGGAGAGATGGCTCAGCAGTAAAAGGCACTTGCTTGTAAAGTCTGAAGGCTGGGGTTTGATTCCCCAGTACCCATGTAAAGCCAGATGCACAAAGGGGCACATGTGTCTGGAGGCCCCGTTGTGCCAATTCCCTCTCTCTCTCTCTCTCTCTCTCTCTCCCCATGCAAATACAGGTTTTTCAAGGTAGGGTCTCACTCTAGCCCAGGTTGACCTGGATCTCACTCTGTAATCTCTGGCTGGCCTTGAACTCACAATGATCCTACTATCTCTTCTTCCCAAGTACTGAGATTAAAAGTGTGAGCCACCATGGCAGGCTAAAAATATTTTTTCAAAGGATATTAGTTACGTGAAGGGGTACTTTAAAAGTAAGTAAATGTATCAGGGATAATAATAACTGGTTCATCTGAACATGATGGCACAAAATTTTAATGCCAGTGCTGGGGAAGCAGAGGTAGGAGGATCATGTGAGTTCGAGGGACTATAGGGTGAGTTCCAGGTCAGCCTGGACTATAGTGAACCCCTTCTTCAAGAAATAAATAAATAGAACAAATGAAAAGTAACCAAATTCAGGTTCCTCACTTCATAGAAGGGACTTAAATGTACTGGAAAGGAGAAGGCTAGAATGAACACTGTGATGACAAATTGGAATAAAAAACATCAGTACAAATTTATGCTTTCTTAAGAGAGAGAGGGGTTACATACGTATATACATATGTGCATATACCTTCAACCCTACCCATCTAGAGGATCTAGAAACAAATTCACTGGCAGAAATGAGTGCACTGAGCAGACACTTAGTTTCTAAATACCTTTCTCCACTATAGGATCTAGAGGATATCGGGGGAAATGGATGGTTCTAGGGCTTGGGAAGGAGAGTCAGGTACAAGATGAACTTGGATGGCCTTGTGTCTGAAAATGAAGACAAAATCACACAGGAGTCAGACACAAGGGGATGCCACCAGGAAGATCTGGGCAGTATGAACATCATAGTAAATAATGAGAGCAATGTGCGGTAGCCCATTAAACAACTTAGGAATCCATGGAATTGGTACTGACATTAATTAAATAGTAGAGAATACAGAAGGACAATTCTTCCTTACAGTGGAAGGCCAACAAGTAGATGTGGAAGGAATGATGGAAACAGAAAATCATCTTTTGACGACCACAGTATAAAAGTTGTTTAGACAGAACTTGCTATTGAATGCTAGGGCTGGTGGGTTTTTTATAAGTTAGGGGATATTGACATCATCTTGAATATCTTTTTTTTTTTTTTTTTTTTTTTTTGGTTTTTCGAGGTAGGGTCTCACTCTGGCTCAGGCTGACCTGGAATTCACTATGTAGTCTCAGGGTGGCCTCGAACTCACGGTGATCCTCCTACCTCTGCCTCCCGAGTGCTGGGATTAAAGGCGTGCGCCACCACGCCCGGCCATCTTGAATATCTTATCACATATTGTCAATACAAAGAGAAAATTTGTGACTTTGAGTGGAGAAATGTGAAAAATGCCAATGTACCCCCAAAAACAACTCAGTAAGGGAGGTAGAACCCTACCTGATCTGTCAAACTCCAGCTATATCACTGCTAACAGAACGAGCTTTGGGACATTATTCTCATTCTCTCTTTCCCTTCCTCTCTCTCCCTCTATCTTCCACCTCACTAAATTTTTTATCTACATTGAAATTTCTCATGGCCCCCACCCTTTGCAGATTATATTATAGCAATGCATGAAATCATATAAAATTTTTAGGACTTGTTGCAGTCAGGTTCTCATTGCTGGTAGAAATCATGCAACCAAGAGCATCTTGTGGGAAAAGGAGGTTTATTTTGGCTTACAAGCTCGAGGGGAGGCTCTATGATGACAGGAAAAATGATGGCATGAGCAGAGGGTGGACATCACTCCCTGGTCAACATAAGGTATACCATAGCAACAGGAGAGTGTGCCAAGCACTGGGATGGGAAAACTGGCTATAACACCCAGAAGCCCGCCCCAACAATACACTGCCTCCAGGAAGTGTTAATTCCAAAATCTCCATCGACTGGGAACCTAGCATTCAGAACAGCTAAGTTTGTGGGGGACACCTAAATCAAACCACCACAGGACTCTACATGGCCCACAGTAGATTCTCAATGAGTTTTAGCTATTATAAAGAATACAAATATTTATCAATAGTTCAGATAGAAACTCAGTTCAGACAGGTAGTAAAACTCAGACACACATCCACTGAACTCCAAATCCCCTCTCCCTTGCTGCTCAGAAATCAACAAGTTCTGTAGCTGGACACCTGACAATCTTTAAAATGCTCTTTCATTCACATTTCCCTTGAAAACAGTGCAAGTCCATAGAAGTAAGCAGAAGTTATATCTCTCATGGGTCCTGGTTAAGTTGTTTTTATTGTTTTGGTGTGTGTGTGTGTGTGTGTGTGTGTGTGTGTGTGTGTGTGTGCATGCGTGCACGCGTGCATGTACGCACATTCACCTGTGTGTGTTCATGTATGTATGGGCATGCACATGTCATTGTGCAAGTATGAAAGTCAGAGGACAACTTCAAACGTTGGTCCTTATATTCCACCTTCTTTGGGGCAGAGTTTATTAGCCAGGGCAAACACCAAGCTAGCTAGCTCATGAGTTTCCAGATGATTCTCCTGTCTCCACACTCCTTTTCATTGTAGGTACACTAAAACTACAGATGTTAGCACCACAGTATCTGTCTTTACATGGGTTCTAGAGATCCAAATTCAGATACATTTGTGTGGCAATCGCTTTCTCCACTAAGACATCCTCCTGTCCCCCATCAGTTGGGTCTTATAGGTCAGGACGACCTCAAACCACTCAAAATGGTAGCACTGGTAAGCATCACAGGAGGAATTTGAGCCCATGTTTGTGTGTGTGTGCATATATATATATATACATATGTGTGTGTGTGTATACATGTATATTTTTTATTGAAACTTCTATACTTACAGACAACAAACCATGGCATTTCCCTCCCCTCCCCCACTTTTCCCTTCACAACTCTGCTCTCTGTCATATCCCCTCCCTCTCTCCATTAGTCTCTCTTTTAATTTGATGTCATCATCTTTTTCTCCTATTATGAGGGTCTTGTGTAAGTATTGCTAGGCACTGTGAGGTCATGGATATTAAGGCCAATTTCTGTCTGCACAATTGTATAAGGAGTGGTACCCTTCCTTTGGCTCTTACATTCTTTCTGCCACTTCTTCAGCAATGGACCCTGAACCTTGGAGAATGTGAAATGTTTCAGTGATGGACACTCCTCCATCCCTTCTTCACAACACTATGTTGCCTTTTGGGTCATCCCAGTGGTCATCACCATCTGAAAAGAGAAGCTTCTCTAACCAGAAGTGAGAGTAACATTAATATATGAGTATGAACATTAAGTGTCGTGCTTTCAAGCCCATGTTTTTTTATCCCAAAGTTCTGGTTACTTATAGTCCCTCATTTTCACTCTGAGAATCAGACCCACTGCCATGGGTATCTGACACAGAAAAGACAGCCAAAGGTGAGAGAGGACTCATCTAAACTTGAAGTTTACAGTAAAAAACAGACATGTTCCTCCCCCTTCTGAATGTATTACACCATTGGATTAGTACAGACAGGGAAAAGCTCTGACAGGGACTCAGAACAGGGATTAAAAGCAAAGGCTGACATCAGCTAGTAAGCTTTCAAGGTCAAATCAAGAAGGATATCAGGCTCATTCAAGCCAGTACAACCTGGTTTTGTCTTTAAAGTTTCCATTTGTGATAACCTCACTATGTCATCTGGGACAAGAGGGTTTGTTACAGTGGAAACAGTAGTTAAATGACAGATTCCCAGGCCTGAGTGGACAGATGTCTCTTTCCAGAATACCAGTGGCTCTCAGCAGCTCCTTAAGTGGTCATAGTCAAGTGAACACTTTGTGCCAAAAAAAAAAAAAAAGAGGATGAAACAGAAATAGTCAACACAGGAAAACAGATATTCAGCTTATGATCACACCATGGGAAGGTAAGTATGCCTTGAAGGTCGAAACTAGTACACACCTCCCCAGCCCCACCACAACCTTGTCGGGACCATCTGTAAAGAGCTCTCCTCTCGTCCTTCCTCCTGCTCCCTGGAAAACTAAATCTCATCTGTCTGCAGTTAGCAGAAGGCAGGACTAACTGGATTAGCTGCTGGAACAAAAGATAGATGTGACGTTAACAGTTCATTGAGCTGTGAGATGAACAAGACGGGTGTTGAAAAGGTAACCTGAGCTGAGAGTACATTTCCAGTGTTAATAAAGCTTCCCCATTGTTGTGTGTTTCCAAACACTGATTCCAGGATGGGAGCCATCCGTTTTCTCCCAGAATTAGACAGGTCTGCAGATTTAAAGCATGTGAGAGTATCACTCGGCCCTATTAATGGACAGCCAAGGTGCTGAGTCAGGAGCCTGCCCTCATTTTTAGCTCAAGCTGTGGTTATTTTGCTGGCTTGGCAAAGCATGAACCTCCTGTTCACCCAGAGCACATGCACACGGATAGCAGCCCACCACGGGGAACCAGCAAACTTTGAAGCTCAGATGAGCAGATCTCCTTGTGGCCATGTTTTGATGGCAATGTCATCAGCAGGGCCAAGACAGATGGGGTCTGTGTGCCCAACCACTGGTGACTGGTGAATTAAATGATGAAGACACAAGGTGATACTCTACATGTGTCTTCAAAAGCACATTGCACACATGTATTAGTTAAAAGAAAACGATGCTCATGACTTCCTGGAAAGTATTAAAGACCAAGGTAAATGCAGTATGTACAACATGATACTATTTGTTTAGTAAGTATAATAAGACAGAAAGAAAAGAAACCGGTTCTAGAAAGAATAGAACCTGCTAGATTGAAAACCACAGTCTCCTTTGATAATGTTAGCAAGTGAGAATAGACCTTTAGGACAGAAAGATAGAGAAAGAAGTGGAGTTTTTAGAAGACATTCTTAGAGGGAAGAGGTGAAAGAAAAGGGAGGAACAGTGTTGTTGGCTGAATTTCCCCCCCCCTTCTCAAAAGAATCTGTTGGAGGATGATGTTGGAGTGATCAGATGTTGGATCTGATGCAGTGAATGTGAACTTGCAGGTCACATTAAGGAAACGGGCTATTTGCAGTTGTAGTCAACCTATAATGACATTATAACTGGTCAGGGTGAGTCCTGATCCAATGTGACTGTGGTCTGTATCAAAAGAGAAAGCCAACCCTCAGGCATCACCATAGAAGAGGGGGTGGGAAGAATGATAAGAGCAAGGGGATGGGGAGAAGTGCTAGGGAACGCTGTCTTCTGGGCACAACATGGCTGACAGACGCATGAACTCACAATGACTGTTATTTCCTATGCAAGATTGATCCCATCAATATTCCATCATGGATGCAAAGGGACTCACAAGACCCCTCTACTCCAAGGTTAACTATTGGCTGTTAATAGTCACTGGGGATGGGAAGTCATTTTCTCTGGTGGTATAGCCACTGGCAAGTTGCCTGTCCTCCAATAAAGAGCTGCCACCATGATCATACAAGCAACCCTACTTTATCTCAGAGGGACACAAACAAGGCACACAAGTAGGAAGCATGTCAGTTGGAAAGAAGGGGCTTAGAGGGAGTGGTCAGGGGATAAGTGGGCGAATATGATGAAAATACATTGGATGCATGCATTAAATTGTCAAAATAAGAGTACAATAAAATTAATAGTTAATAAGTCAATAGGAATACGCAAGAGAGAAAAAAAAACAGACACATGGGAAGGAGAACGCTATATGAAGACAGAGAAATGGAAGGGATAGGCATGACCCAGAGGGTACACAGCATGTGAAGCCAGAGTTAGCAACTAGAGCTGAGTTTCTCAAGCCAAGAAAAGCCTGGAGCTACCAAATGCCATCTGAGGCAAGGAGGATGCTCTCTCGAAGCCTTAGAGGAAGCATGGTCCTAAAAAATACCTTAACTTTGGACCCCCAGCCTGGAGAAGTACAGGAAAATACACTTCTGTTGCTTGTGGCTCTTGGTTACAGCAGCCTCACAAGTTTAAGACAAGAACCCAGCAAGACAGAATGAGACTGGGAAAGCTCCAAGGATGGAGACATTACTGGGTGATAGATCAAGTAGAGGACATTTTAAGGACAGGATGTTTCAAGCTCACTTTAAAATCATTAAGAGTCTCTTGATAAACTATAAAGATGGCTCAGTGGATGAAATACCTGCTGCTCAAGCAGAAGGACTTGAGATCTATCCCCAGTACATACATAAAAATGCCAGCTGCATTCCCAGCACTGGGGGAGTGGAGACAAGAGAGACCCCAGGGCTTGCTGGATGGCCTATGCAGCAGAACTGGTGAGTCTGGACTTGGTGGGAGACTCTGTTTCTGAAAAGAAAGTAGAGAGAGATTGAGGAAGACAGCCAATGTTGACTTCTGACCTCCACATGTACACATACATGTACACACACATACACACCATAAACATATATATATATATATATATATATATATATATATATATACACACACACACAAACCAAAAGCAAACAAAAAGTAACCTCTTGGTGGAATCATCTCCCCCAGCTCCTTCCCAGACCTTTGCTAATCCAGATCCAAGCTTTTTGGGAGGGAGTTTAGAGAAATTGATGACTCTTCTTCCTGGGTAATGATGGCATAGAGCCAACACAGGGAAGAAGCAAGATGACACGGAGCTAACCACACACACATATCCTTCCCCACCATGCAGCCAGAGAATTCTCAGAAGTCTAGACATCCATGATGCCTGGATAGATTCTCAGTCTTGGAAAGTTTGAGTCATATCCCTGGATGTATCTTGGAATATCCTAGATCTGCAGAATTCCAGACCCTTCTCTAACCAGCATATGAGTCAGCCTGGCTGCCAGGCCAGCTGCTCCAATGGCCCTGCAAATGGGGAGCAGATGTTACAGCTAGCCATTCTGTCCTCCACAGGCCTTTCCTGGGTAGGCCAAAGAAAACAAAGGACTTCTGCTCTGTCTTCTCACAAAGCCACATGAGGCATCCTTTCCCACCCCTGTTGCCAATGTTCAGGAATGTATAATCTTTCTTTCCCCTCTCCAGGTTAAACATCTGATTTACTCAGAAAGAGGTGACATGAGACACTGAAGGTGTCAATCACTTGGGCAGAGTGGGTCAGAACACCTGGTTGTTGTGTCCTTTCCAGCCTTGACACCAATAGGGTCTTCATCACTGATTGGCCAAGGTAGGGGAAAGACATCCAGAAAAGATATGAGAGGACACAGAAGACATGTCTCAGCCAGATGAGCAGGCCATGCCCTCGAAATGGGGTCCTTGCTTGACATAGTGGGAATCAAGACTCTTGCAAAACCAAAAAAGACCCCTTAGGATTTGATATCAGAGGGGAGTCTATGGTCATGTGAGGCAGTGAGTACCTCACAGGAAGAAGCAGTGGAGTGAGTGGAGAGCCTGGGAACAATCCACAGTGATGAGTACAGGAAGGGCTGAGAAGGAGCAAGACAGGATGAAGCTGGTTGAAACAGGGTCTTAGGTCTCAGGCATGTTCCAAAGGCAAGCAGAATACCTAGAAAAATTCTGGTCCACAAAATGTCCGAGTTGGAGTTCTGATTTGGGAATTTCAGTGTGATGATAGGGAGGAAGGATCACGAGGGAGGCCAGCCCAGTGACAGAGGGCTCAGGTGGGAAAGGTGGCAAAACACAGAGAAGAGATGAGGCCTGGGCAAAGACACAGGCAGTGGGCCTGGATTCCCCAGAGCCATGCTGATGGATATTTAGGAGGTGAGTGTGGATGACCTGGTGACAGAGGTTCATAGAGAAGGAAGAAAATGGGGTCATAACACTTGGAGTTCAACACTTAAATGGGGCAACCAGCAGGAAGAGAAGGTTCACAAAAAAATGAATGAGCATCCAGTGGGCACAATGGAATACGCAGGTAGGGGAGACTAGAAGGTGGTGGAAGTCAGAAAGGAGCTGGAGGCCAGGCCACCTTCCCCTGAGGGTCCCTCCATGTGGGCATGCTGAGGTCAAGCATTGTACTCATCTTCCATCCAAGCCCCTCTGTGCCTTTCCTTTCCAGGACACGGTGTCCTGCCAGCACGTCCCAGAGCTGTGGGGTGATGTAATTGCTTCCAGCCCTCCTTCTGCTCATTATCTCTCTTCATTGTGGTGACATTCCCCAAGTGCAGCTTGATATTTTGTGAAGAGATAAAAAGAAATTGGCAGCGCTCCTGAGTTCTTTTTTGTTCTTCATCATATGTTTTCTGAAAATCTCCCCCCTCACTTGAGTTCCAGACCCTCTTAAGCTTTGCTCCTCTTTTTCTCCCTCCATCTCCATCCTCTTTCCTCCTTGTGGAGCTCTCTCTCTCTGCACTGGTATCCTTCTCCCCCTCTGTCTCTATTATGTCTCTGCTCAGCTGCCCATCTGGTCCTCTCTATATCTCTTTTTGTTTACATGTATGTGCATGTTCATGTATGTGTGGGTACATGTGTGTGGTTACACATAGCTGCTTTCCCCCATAGGTTCTGGGAAGATCACCTGGTTGTGTTCTCGCTGGTTGACATGACCATGGACATGGGTAGAGCTTTGCCTGCTCTTCTAAATTGGTCACCATCAAATATCCTCTCATAGATACCTACCCAGCCCTTAGTAGGCACTCAAGAAATACTGTTTTTGAGTGACTAATGATGACTTCATCTGCTGAGCACTGCTGTTTCTTCCTTCTGGCACCAGTAACACCCCACCTGTCTGGACTACTTTATTCCTCCCCAAAGCCTGATGAACAGATGACATGAGACCTTGGGTTGACCAGCAGGGTACAGGTCCAGGGTATTGCAGAGCTAGGGCTCAGACCCAGGCAGCTAGCTCCAGAGCCTTTCTGTCCCCTCCACCTACATGCATACACTTCCACCTGCAAGTTCTCTCTGGTCTCCATGGAAACCCTGTGAGAGGACTCCACTTGTCTCCAATAGTTAAGGAAAAAAGCCAAGTTCCAGGGCCTGGAGCCTACATCTCACCCTTGGCCTGCCACACTTTGCTTCGATCCTAAAGCTAGTCTCTCCTCCTTACTGGCCTACATGAAGAAAGCAAATTGGTCAGAGATGCAGAATTGTTTCCTAGGATCAAAAGTTGTCTCTTCAAGTCTCCACAGCAATAGCCTAAACTCTATGAAGATAAAAATGTGCTTCTTTCCCTCGTCCCAGCTCACACCCACCACCATCTACCCCACTCACCCCCAGATTGCTGCCTCTTCTAGCATCCCCAGACACTCAAAACACAGCCCAGCAAGGCACTCAAGGGCTGCCCCTAAATTTGCTGAAATGGCGAAGCTCTTTTCTCTGTTCCTCCATCCCATGATATGGAGAGCAACAGCTAAGCACCTGAGCTCTGCAGATCTAGCTTTGCCATTTCTAGGCACTGAAAAATGGCAGAGGTTCAAGGCACTGTTGGGTGCTGCAGAGGATGGCGAAGGTGCAGCAGACAGAAAGGCCAGCCTGTTCTGATGCTGGGAGTGAGGTAGAATTTGGACAGAACCTCCCAGAAGGGCAGCTCGGAAGGAGGCTGCCCCCAGACTATCATCATCTGTCTGTAGAGAACTTCACAGTTTGTCATGAACCTTCCCCACTCCACTTCATTTTTGCAGCATCCTTACAGTGGCCTTGTGAGAGTCAGTATGCTTTACTTAGACAGGAGGACAGGGGATGCAAGAGAGAGGTTCCCAGAATGCCAAGATAGTAGGACAGCTTACCCATGCACACGTTGACCACACAATACGAACAGGCATGCTCATATGCAAGCATAACACACACACACACACACACACACACACACACACACGTTAAAAGAAGAAAATATAGGGCTGGAGAGATGGCATAACAGTTAAGTGCTTGCCTGTGAAGCCTAAGCACCCCAGTTTGAGGTTTGATTCCCCAGTATCCACATTAGCCAGATACATAAGGTGGTGAGTCTACCTGGAGTTTGTTTGCAGTGGCTGAAGGCCCTGGTGTACCCATTCTCTCTCTCTCTCTCTCTCTCTCTCTCTCTCTCTCTTGCTCTCAAATAAATAAATAAAAATAAACAATTTTAAAAAATAAAAAAGAAGAAAATATGAAAGGAAGGTCCTGTTAGTGACTTGGAAGGTAAGGATTTGAACTAAGGCCCACATCTGACCCAGGGCCACCTTCCCTCTCACCTCTGGTGTCCCTCCTAGAGAATGTCTTGAATAACTAAGGGCACACTCCATCTCTCTCTCTGCAGGTTCATAGCCAAGTGGGTTTTCTCCTGGTTCTACCACCCTTGTGTTCTGTGACCCTCCCAGGAGTCCTTCATTCCTTGCCTCAGTTTACCTGCCTTGGCCATGGGGTGATTTTCTAGACAAGGACAAGAGAGACACTATTTTATTAGGAAACCAAAAAGGAATGAAAGGAGAGAGAAGGGGAGAGAAAAATAGGAAAAAGAGAAAGAATGAAGAAAAAAAGAGACAGCTTTCCTGTGCTGTGGAAAGTTACAGATGAGAGCAATTACTCCCAAGCAGGGCCGCTGCTCAGCAAAGCGCTTTGAGCAGCTTCCCCAGGTGCGAGAGGCTTTATGGAGCCCCACCATGATATACGATGTGCGCTACTTGCCCCATGATCTACAGCTGAGGCTGGTTTGTGCTCCTGCCTCAGGCCTGCTGTGTGATTTAGGGCCACTAAGAAGACTCCGGCTGGCATGGGGGACGGAGGTCTACAATGGTGTCTGTGATGGGGTGTGCAAGCTGAAAGGAAGGGCAAGGTAACCAATTTCCTAAATGGGCTTGGGGATCAAAGGCCATGCTGTCTTCCAGGGCAGCCTCTCCTTGTCTGGCTTTCTGGAGAAGCTTCTGTCTCCACAGGGAAGGACACATGTTCAGGGATCTGGAGTGGGTCACTGTGGCTGCAGGGGTGATCTGTAATATTCCCAGGATCTTTGAGATGGAGGGTCTTGACCATGATCAATCTGGAGATGATGTGCTCATTTCACAAATACTAAGGCTCTACTCTATCCCAGCCATTGTTTATGAGTATTGAGGCCACAGTAGGGACAAGAAGTCATTTTAGTCTCCCATTCTAGAATAAAGACACTTTACACAAGCAGACAAGTGAACTGGTGGCATATTGTGCCAGATTTATGCAAAAGATCCCACACTAAATGAAGAGCAGGAATGTTGAGACCAGACAGGGATTTGAAGACAAAAACCTGCAAGGATTTGAGTCATTTAAGCATCTGAGCCTATATCCTAACTTCAGTGAGACTCACTGTAAGACAGTCAGTCAGCTGAAATAGGGAATGCTGGGTGAAAAAGTTTAGGCTGGGAGGGCAGGAACAGAGAGACCAAGAGAGGAGGAGAAAGGAGGTTTAAGTAGGAAATTGGAAGCAGTGTCAATTGAAACCAAGGTTGTCAGCTGGGAAGATGGGCACTTGCCTGGAAAGCCTAATGACCCAGGTTCAATCCCCCAGTACCCAAGTAAAGCCAGATGCACAAAGTGGAGCATGCATCTGGAGTTCATTTGCAGTGGCTGGAGGCTCCAGTGGACCCATTTTCTTGATCTGTTTCTCTTCTATCTCTCTATGCTTGCAAATGTATGTGTGTATGTATAATTTTTTAAAAGCAAGGTTGCATAAAAAGCTATAAGCAAACCTGGTGCTTGATAAGCTAATTAAAAAATAAAATTTAACAAAGAATTTGACAGAGGTGTGTGCATAAAGCTGCTCCTTAAAACCATGGGATATTTAACAAAAGTCTCAGTGCTAGACACGAACTACTTCCATTAGGTATTGCCAGCCAAGGAGGCCTCTGAGGCCCCCAACACAAAACAATACAGCACACTACTGTTGATTGCTGTCCAGACAACCTTGTTTGCATCACTGAAGAGCTGAGGTAACCCAGAGACAGCTTTTTCAGGCTTATCCCATTTTACTCTCTTTTCCAGGGTCCTGGAATTTTTCTTTGGGTGACTGATGTTGTCTGGCTAAGGTTCTACTCTGCAAGGCTGGGCTAGTCTCCCTGACCCCAGCCTTTCAGAAATGGGCCCAGCAGCACAAAATATCTGTAGTAATAGTTCACCCAGGTCTGGACAACAACACTGAGCCACAGATCTGGAAGATGAGTGAGTCATAGTCATCCCTGTTTTGCCTCCTTCAGGCCTCCTGCTAACAGCCAGCATACCTCTTCTCTACCTGCCCTACCCTGATTTTCAACTTTTAATTCAGATCGGATCTGTGACCTTCCTGCTTAAAATCCTGCAGAGGGGCTGGGGAGGGAGCTTGCCTCTGAAGAATGAAGACCTGAGTTTAATCTCCAGTAGCCACATAAAAAGCTGGACACGGTAAGACAAACCTGTCATCCTAGAGCTGGAGGGGCAGAGATAGACGGATCCCGGAGGTTCACTGACCAGCCAGTCTAGCCTGGTGAGCTCTCAGGCATTGACAGTTCTTTCCTGAGGATGGCACCTGAGGTTGTTGCCTGGCTTCCACACACATGTACACACATGAACACGCATGAACACATGCACACACACCCATAAACATGTAAAAGTAAATAAAATACAACACTACAATGGCTTTCTACCACATCTAAAAAGAAGACCAACCTCTTTCCACAAAGTGCTCTGTGCTCTGGCTCTGACCACCCCTTGGGCCTCTCCACCAGTCCTCCCTTTCCCCATGGAGTTTAGCCATACTGGCCTTGACTATACCCATTCCAGTAGCTCTGGGAACTCTTTCTGCACCAGGACACTCGGTCCTGTATTTTCCTTCCCAAAGCTCAGTCCTTAGCATCCAGGCCACCTTTTTGTAGTTGTTGATGGCTTGCTTGCTTTACAGAGCTGGCCATCTAACCCAAGGCTGTGCATTTGCTAGGCAAGCTCTTAACCACTGAGCTACACTCTGTCCCCACAGCCTGGAACAGAAAAAGATACTGACTAATTATTTGATGAATAAAATGAACACATGAATGAATGCTTGAATAGGCAGTCATCTGTGTAGTGAGATCATGCCACCACTAAGACCTTGGAGCACACACTCTCAAAATCTTCTCTCTAGCTAAGCCACCTGTATTGTAAAGGAATACACTGGAAGTCAAAATGAGACAACTTCCCAAGGTCACATGACAGATGTTGCACTGACTTCCACAAGTAAGCAGGTTCTGGAAAGGCACTGGGCTAACCACAGGCTCCAAGGGGCTGAAATGATACACTGCATCTACAGGATTGACGATGCTGTCAGTAAAGAGGAACAACGTGCAGAGTCTGAGCCTTCTGCACTAGTCATTGTCTTTCTGAGTGTCTCAGTTTTCTCCCTCTACTCATCATCTCTGCACTTTTGAAGCTGGTTCTCAACAGATGTAAATTGTCCTATCAAGACTTGTAGATAAGCACCTGGCCCTATAAGTTTCTTATCAAAATTTTGAATATTAAGGACAAATCTTGAATCCAAATCCCCACAGAGCAGTAGGAGGGAAACAGAGAGAGCCCGGTGGAGTGGAAGAGCTCAGCATTGTAAAATAGCACCTAGAGAGAGGCATGGCCTAGCATTTGGGCCTGGCCTGGCCTGGGCAGGTAGCAGGGACCCCCAGAATTAAGGCTGGACGTGACCCTCCCCCCATCCCCTCTATGTACTCAATCTGCAATTGGCCAGCAGCTGAAACCCCACCTTCTGTGACTCCTGGGGGGGCGGGAAATAGGGGCTGCTCCCCACCACACTTTCTCTCCTCCAAGACCCAGTATTTTCATTGCAGCATAAAAAATCCACCCTGAGATCCAGCTCATCCTGAGACATCCCGTCACCCCCACCCTGCTCACACACCATCCAAGAGAAACCCCTTGTGCTTTCTATTCACACCAGGCTAGTCTGGAATTTGGAATTTTCTATGTAGCCTAGGATGACTTGAACTCTTTTTTTTTTTTTTTTTTTTTTTTTTGGTTACTTTTTGGTTCAAGGTAGGGTCTCATGCTAGACCAGGCTGCCCTGGAATTCACTCTGTATTCTCAGGGTGGCCTCAAATTCACAGCAATCCTCCTACCTCTGCCTCCTGAGTGCTGGGATTAAAGGCATGCACCACCACGCCCAGCTAGACTTGAATTCTTGATTCCCTGCCTCTGCCTCCCATGTGCTGAGGTTACAGGTATGTAACACCAACCTGGCATACCTATGCTTTTTTCAAATTTAATACCTATTTTTTTTAATGCTTACTTCCAGGGGAGGCATAGTTGCATTTACAGGCAATAAGCTAGTGTCTATTATTTGCAACAAGGGTTTTTGTTTACAAAATCTTTTTATTGAGATACAATTCACATAACACAATTAATCACATTTTTGTACTCATTGCTTGGAGACAGTGCCACACTATGTAGCCCATGCTGACCTTGAAGTACTGATCCTTTGCATCAGCCTTTCAAGTGCCTGGATTATTCCAGTCCTCCTTAGCCAGTTCAAAATCCTTCCCCTCCCCAAAGGCAGTATCTGACAGCTGACGATCTCAGATCCAATCCCTCTTATTTCCTCTTGCGCTCCAGACACCTTACCGTCAGAGGGCCCACAGGTGCCTCCAATCCAATGTGTCCACACCTGGACTCATCTTGCCTATAGTGTCTGCACATCTTCTATCCACCTGTCCGAACAAGCCACCCTACTTCAAAAGTCCTTTTCGCATGTTCACACATCTTCCTTGGGTTTCCCCTGGAAAGGTGGGGTATGACAAAATGACCAAAACAGTATTCCAGCTAGCTCTTCCATGTGAGCCACAGTCCCTTAAAGCCAAAAGAGTACAAAGTCAGCCCCCTGAAGTCTGATAGGCAGTGCCCACAGCTCCAAGCAAAGACTCTTCTGAGACCTGAAATGAAAACACACAACACTTTCTATGCTATGGTACCTCAAGGTTTAGCTTAAAAACTAGGCTTTCAACTAGTTGCCTAGGTATCAATATGAACCACCCAGAAGGTTCACAACATTCATTCTGGGGCTCCGGATGCCCTCTGCATATGTCCAAGAAATCAATCCCAGAGGCCTTTACTCATCAGATAGCAGCTACTTGCTGAGAGTAACCAGGTAGATTTTCACCCAGGATCATGAGCAGCCTGAGTCAACCAAAATGGGCATCTTCCATGGGCGAGGCAAACTCAGCTCTGTGGTGAGCATTATTACCTTCATATTCCAGGTGAGGAAACAAAGAGGTTAAGTCACCTAATTCAGGCTGCATAATAACAAGAGTCCCAAGGAGGTAGGCAGTCAAGCTCCTCTGGACTCAGAGACAAGGTTTCTCCGCATCCCTGCTCCCAGCAACACGGAGCTCTCTCCTCTGCATCCTCCACAGTTGATTGAAGTGCTCTTGACACATGATGTGCCTTCCAGTGCAGGGTCCCTGTCATCTTCACTGTTGCTTTGACTTTTTTTTTCCCCCTTCGACTGACTTGCCAAGGCTCTCACAAGAGATTTGGGAGAATATTTTTTAAAGCATGCACATCTATTTGCAGTTCTAAAAGCTGATTTGTATTTAGAGGAGATTATTTTGTGAGATAAAAAAGTTGCTGAAACTACTATAGATAAAACACATTTATTCTGAGATAGGATCTGTTGGAGTCCCCACTACCAAAGTGTGGGAAGCAGGTGGTACTCCAGAAAAATACTCACAGATGGGAAAATGTATAAATGGTAATTCACCAAAAACAACTGCCACTGTGACTTTTAAAACATGATGCTGGTTTTTTTTTTTGGGGGGGGGGTCAATAAATTACATTAAAAATGCTGGAGCTCCTCAGATAATGAATGTTTGGCTGATTTAAGATTGAGCCCTAGAGGACAGCAGGAGTAAAGGGAAGAGACTATTTAATCACCATGAAATTTTAATCTATGTCCTTAGTGATTTGAGCTTGGCACCTATTGAAGAAGAGCAGCATGGGGTAGCAGGGACATCTGAACTAAACCAAAATAATTCCATAGAAGGCACATTCCTCTCTCTAGGACCCTTCCCTACACTGATGAATGCCTCAGTGGTTGATAAAACCTGAGTCATCCTGTTCCCAAAGCTATTCAAAATTTTCTGTGTTTCCACTCAACCTATGTGGGTTTCAATGAAAGTATAAAACAAGTCTTGGCTTGCATTAAAACAAGTTCCACATTAGGACAAGAACCAATTTTGTCTGCCCCATAAACTCATACTTGTCCTCCAAGGTCCTTTTCAAATATCCTTCCAACAAGATATCATTTCCTAGGCTGAATCCTAATCCTTCTTCCCCTATTCATGATCCCCTTGATCTTTGTATACTTCTGTTTTGAAGCTCTCATCTTAGCACAACAAATTATTTTACTTGGTGACTTGGATTCACCCACTAGCCTACAAAGTCCTCAATGTCTAGGGTCTAGTATAAGGCTTGAAATACAATAATTGTTCAATAAATACTAAATGAGTAAACTGATAAATAAAATAAAAATGGATAGCAACAAGAAATACAAGTGAAACACTTGGATTTCTTTTCCTTTCACATATGAGTCTCAATTTTAATTTAATTCCACCTTCACATTCTTTCATTTACTTATGCAAAAGAAAATAACAAATCCCCTGAAGATTCCCATTCTAGGATTTGTAGAACTAAACCAAACTGAAAGAGGAACCAAACCAAACTTGCAGGCAAATGCAATGCAAATGAATGGCAGATTGGCCGAAGTTTAGCAAGACCTTGCCCATGGTTTTAGTGGACATGGTCATGGGTCTTCTGAAGACATTAGAGATCAGAGCCCCCATTCGCCTTGCCTCTTCCAGAAGTGCTGACTGCTGGATACCCCAAAGCCTCTCTCCGAAGGAGCTTTCTGGCCTGTGCTCATGCCCTGCATGTGGGCATGAAGACATGACCCCCATCTTACCTTGACTGAGCCCCATTGGGAAGGGCATCTGTAGTGGTTTGATTCAGGTGTCCCCCACAAACTTAGGTGTTCTGAATGCTAGGTTCCCAGTTGATGGGGATTTGGGAATTAATACCTCCTGGGGGCAGTGTATTGTTGGGGGCAGGCTTATGGGTATTACAGTCAGTTTTCCCTTGCTAGAGTTTGGCACATTCTTGTGTTTCTATTGCCCACCTGATGTTGGCCAGGGGATGATGTCCACCCTCTGCTTATGCCATCATTTTCCTCTGCCATCATGGAGCTTCCCCTTGAGTCTGTAAGCAAAAATGAACCTTTGTTTCCCCAGAAGTTGCTCTAAGTCAGGTGATTTCTGCCACCAATGCGAACCTATGGCAATAGTAATAACCTGGGTCCTCTATTACATGGACAAGGTAGACCAAGCCCTGCCTCTGTCCAGCCTTACCTCTCTCTATCTCTGTCTCAGAGTCACCACCCCCAGGAGCAATGCTAAGCCAATACCTCTTGTCTAATATGTCTTAATTATAGTCATTTGTCCTTAAGAAGTCTAGAGGGGTGACCACACCTACACTCCTATCTAGGCTCATTTCCGAAGGACTTAAAGCATGCTCTGTGCCAAAAGATAGCTACATCATGGTGAGGCCCCTGTTGCCTCTAGAGAACCCACGGGGTACAAGGAAAACTCTTCATCAGAGAAGTGTTTGGTGTGCATGTGTGTGTGCTTATGCATGTGTATGTGTGGATATGTACACCGTGTGCTTATATAGATATATACACATGTGGAGGCCAGAGGAGAATGCCAGGTGTCCCACTCCATCATCATCTGCGTGTTTTCTTGAAATGGAGTCTCACTGATTCTGGAGCTTGCTGTTTTCATGAGCCCCAGTGATCCTCTTGTCCCTGCTTCCTACATGACCAGAATTATAGTTGTGCATGGCCATGAACAGCTGTATACATGGGTGCTAAGGAATCAAACACAGGTTGTCTCAGGCCCCCTTAGGCCCTCATGCTTTTGAGGGAAATGCTATTTACCCCACTAAGCCATCTCTCCAGGCCCTGAAAGGTGTTTATAAGTTGTCAACTACAGAAAGGTTTTAAGTTTATTTCTCAAATCCTTTCATATTTTTTCTTTCCTTAAAGTGTGCTTAAATATGTTTTAGGAATCTGTATTTGGTTTTTATTGTGGTTATTATTGTTTTGAGGTAGAATCTCACTATGTAGCTCTGACTGGCTATTCACTATACATATGTGTGTGTGTGTGTGTGTGTGTGTGTGTGTATTCACTAGGTAGGTCATGATGGACTCAGACTTGCAGTAATCTTCTTGCATCTACTTCCCAAGTGCTGGGATTAGAAATGGGTACCACCATGCCTTTTATCTTTAAGTATTATATGCATAACATCCTGTATCAGAAAGCCTTTTGTTGCTGAGATACAACACCTGAACAGAAGCAGCTGACGGGAGAAAAGGGTTTATTTCAGCATACAGTCTCAAGGGAAATTTTCATCATGACAAGGCAAAGCATAGCCGAGCAGGGACTAAGTATCACATCTTGCCACACCACCTGACAGGAAGCAGCAAGAGAGTAAGCTAGCTCTGGATAGAGGGATACAACATCCCAAAGCTTACCTCCAGCAGCACATCTCCTCTAGCAAAATTCCTTCTCCCAAATTGCTACCAACTTGGAATTAAGTATGAAACTTTATCATACATACATAAGGCTATGGGGGGCATTTTCGCTCCAACCACCACACATCCAGAATGGCAAAAGCTACTTATCTCCTTGTAAGTGTAGGGAACTCTTAGTGTCACGCCACCCCACTCTTGGGATGGAGAGTCTCAAAACACCAAAAGCCAACAAGTGGTGTGGCAGTTGTGCAGAAATGGAAAGCTTCACTCAGTGTTGCTGCCATCATGGATGTAGACAGATGTCTCCTCTCACATTCCCCCTTCCATATTACCTCAAATCCTAACCACAATAGTCTAGGTTCTTATAAGCCCTTAGTAGAAGAACTCACACCAGAGCACAGAGATAGTAAGCAAGTAATCAACATCTATTTTTAACAGGTAAGAAAGCAAAAGTAGAAAGTAAATGTACCTGCCAGAGTGGAGGGAAGACAAAGGTTCTGCCTCTAGTATCTGGACTTAGTAGCCTGAGTTACCATATCTCCTCCCTTTGCCTACCCCTGAGGTAGAGACTTTCTTAAAAGCTATCCTTGCCCACTGTGCAGTCCATTACAATTATATAAATTAGATGAACGAATATGGATAAAGTTACAATTACCTACAAAGTTGAGAAATATACAGGGGAAATAGCAAGTGTGCCCAAGGAATCCTGTTGAGATCGGTATGTTATTTTCTCAGAGTCCTGTCCTTTCTCTTATCTAGTTAGCTTGACTCTCTCATCACAGCTGCAGGCCTTCAATTTATCTTCCCCAGTGCTCCAACTCTCAAGGTTTTAACCCTACTATTCATCCTAACCATAACACTGGAAATGCCAGAGGGAAATAGAGATGGGATGGAAGGTCCTTAAAATGCCTTCTGAGTATTTACACAAAAGAATTGAAAGCAAGACCTCAAACGGATATTATCACTGCCACATTTATTGCTGCATTATTCTGCCGTGTTAGTTACTCTACTCTTTGCTGTGGCCAAATACCTCACAAGTAGTTTAAGAAAGGGTTTATTTTGGCTTATAGTTCCAGGCCGTGGTGCACCCATTCTTTCTCTGTCTCTTTGTCTCTCTGTAATAAGGAAGGAAGAAAGAAAGAAAGAAAAAAAGAAAGAAAGAAAGAAAGAAAGAAAGAAAGAAAGAAAGAAAGAAAGAAAGAAAGAAAGAAAGGAAGGAAGGAAGGAAGAAAGAGAAACAAAGGAGAGAGGGAGGGAGGGAGGAAAGGAAGGAAGGAAGGAATGAAGGAAGGAAGGAAGGAAGAAACAGACAAACAAACAAAAGAACAAAGAAAGGAAGGAAATGAAAAGAAAAATTGACCTATACACTCTGTGCAGAAAGAAACTTCCTTACTCACTGATGAACACTGAGGACATTGTACAGAGGGAAATAAGCTCGTCACTGAAGGACAAATACTACATGGTTCCACGTAGAGTAGATAAGGCTCCTTAAGTAGTCAGCCTCACAGAGGCAAAGAGCAGAATGGTGGCACATAGGAGGGTGGGGGAAGAGGTGAGAAGTTGTTGACAGCAGGTATCAAGTTTTAGAAACTCAAGATGAATCTGCCATAGTAACCTGCTTGCAGCATCATGCCTATAGCTTACAATGCTCCCCCATGCACATAGATTTTATTATGTTCTTACCATTATCAAACACAAACAAAAATAAATGTATGAAACCTGAGCAGTTTTGCACTTTTAGACTTTTTTTTAACAATCAAAGCTTCAGAGGTATGTTCTAATTTTTTTTTAATTATGACAGAATTCTTTGCTTTCCCAATCCTGGAGGAAGAGATCAATGCCTCCCTTTTACAAGCAGAGCGACTAAGGTACAGAACAGAACAAGGCCTTACACAGAGGGAGCTGTTAGAAAAGACAGGACACAATGGCCACTTCCCATGCTTGTTATCCAGGTAGTGTGTCTCCATTGCTTGCACTTTTATGATGTCACAGGTGTCTCAAACTCCAGGCCTTACCCGGGTTACTGGAGGCACACGTTAAATGAAGGTTCTTAGGTTGCTCCAGTTCAGACCCTGATTCAGAGATCTGAAAGACAACCTTGGAGTCTGCATTTTACAAATGCATTTCGTGAGAGCCAACTTTGGAAACATTGATTTCAAAGCCGAAGCTCCACTGCTGCAAAGGCATAAGAACCTGCCATCCTACCTGCATCAGGACAGAGTCTTGTTAGTGATGCCTGCAATTTCCCAAAGTCAGAGAGCTCACCACTTACCAAGAAAACCTTACCTATGGAGAAGGCTCCTCCTGACCATGGTCCCCAGAAAGCCTCTCCATGAGTCCTGCTTCTTCCCCATGTATGAGACCAATCACTTTATTTGAGCCTGCATCCCAAAGCATATCAAATATGCCCATGCCTCACACAGGAGGAATACAGTGAATATTCTGAATGCCTGATGTTGAATTAAGCAGGTTTACCATGGCTAGTCTTTCCTATTTACTGAACCACAAAGGAGAAAACAAATCTACTCATAAAATGGCCTCAGTGACTGGTGGGTAGACCAGTTGTACTAGAGCAGAAGACAAGGAATGTCAGAGGAAGTGTCTTCATGACAGACAGCTCAAAATGTTGACATGGGTAGTCTGAATAGATCCTGGGAGCAACAGAAGACCCTGAGACTTCAGCAGTGGCCATCATGTAGTCTAGCCCGGCTACATGTGAGGGATGGGTTGGAGAAAGGAAATCACTTGTTATTCCTTCTCTCCTTCTCTGTGATCCTCTTAAACCAAAATTCTTATAGTTCCTTGATCACAGTGGACACTTTGCTATCTCTGGCTTTTGTACCTTATGTTCCCATTGCCTTAACCCTTTTCTCTCCTAAACACATTCTTCTTGCCCCTAGCTACCACTCATTCTTTGGTCTTGGCACCTCCTTGTGAGGCCTTCACTACCACTCTATCTAAGTGAGAAGTACCCCACATCCTCATTATCATCCTATGTCTCCCAGTGCTTTATCTCTTCTAGAATTTGGCAAAATATGTGAACTTTCCACTTATTAAGTATTATTGTCCTTTTCCCCACTAGACCAGAAGATCTATGAGGATAGAGAGCCTTTCTTCCTAGATCACTGCCACAGCCCCCTGCCCAGGTTGAGGACAATACTAAACAGTCAATAAATACATTTTTTATATTTATTGAACCAATAAATAAATTCAACTTAGTAGTCTAGACAAAGGTTAGCAATTTACTCCCTAAATTAAAGCAAGCAGAGTATACAGTAAAAGCCAACAACACAGACAGATAGTATAGCTATTGGGTGGGAAGATGTAAAACCATTGTAAACCAGAGAGAAAATTGTGATTAGCAATGGAGAGAGTCAAGAATGTTCTCAGATATTCTGTCTGAGCAACTGATTCATAGCATTTAGAAGACGATAAGCCAAACATTTAAGCTATAAACATTCTTCAAATTCATGTACAAAAATTCAGGAGATGTGATTCTTGGCCACAGTTCTGTTATATAATGACCTCCACACCCCTTGCCTGTAGATTTGCAGTGCCTCCCAATAAAGCAAGTGAAAAACAGCTTCTACCCCATTGATTCTGGGCTTGCCATGTGACTTCCTGGAGCCAATGGCAGGTTAGTGGATATGCCTGCATGACTGGCCTGAGCTCTTGTCCTGCTATGAGAAGAGCATGACACTCCCACAGTCTGGGTCTTGCAATTAATATATATGGAGCAGACCTGAAATTGACCAGAAGCCTGCAGTCAGACAATGAATCTAGGCCAGATCCGGCAGGCTTGTGGATGCGTACATGAACATCTCAGAGCAGCTTCTGGAACCTGGGAGCTATTCATCATGTTGCCTTATTGCAGCTAAAACCTGGGTTGTGTGAGTGGTCAGCTAATGTGGCCATTTCAAAACATGTGTGCTAAGCCTTTGACTCCTCTTCCACCTCCTGGGGTCTTGGTTTTCTCTCCTTGAGGTTCAAATTTAAAAGTCAATAGACTGCAGAAGGAGTGGTGGGGCCTGACTGTGGGCCCTAGGTCACAGTGGCAAAGGCCAGACATCTCTGAGTGGTTCCACTGGGTGCTCCCTTTCCTGAACCCTCCTTGCCAGGTACTTCCACCCAAAATCCCACCACTACACAGGAGAAAAGCCAGAGTCACATGGAAACGCAAGAACAGGTATTCTCAACCACCCTTCTGAGCCTAGCCTTCAAGTGAGCTCAGCCCAAGGCCAGTACAGGAATGAAGAAGCCACCAGAGGATGTCATTTCTGGCCATTGGGACACAATCAGCTTTCAAGTATTCCCAACTGAGGCCTCAGACACACCTTTACTGTTTATATGCCCTATCCATATTCCTGACCCACAAAGTCCATGGCTGTCATCCAGTAATCCTTTCACTCAAGCATCAGCCAGTAAACAGTTGTACCACGCTCCATCCCTGAACCTGAGTGGGACCTCCAAGACTTTCTAAACAGAACACTGTCAGGCAGACACCGTTAATGTCGACCACATGACTCACCTACCATCCCAGAGTACAAGTGACCCTTTAGCTTTGTCAAGGATATTTGAGAAAACCCAGTGCCTCCCCTTCTTGCTGCTGAACCCATAAGGCAGAAGATGTGCCAGCCTGAGCCTCAGCTTCACACTTGGTCCACCATGTTTCTCCATGGCTGGCCTTCTGTGCAGGACCCAATACTGAACCATTGCTCTTTTCTCCTTGTCCTCCAAACATTATGTTCGCTTCCAACCAGGAAGCCATCCCCAAGTTAGTCCTTCTTGCCTCACCATGAACTCTTGTGTGTGTGTGTGTGCGTGTGTGTGTGTGTGTGTGTGTGTGTGTGTGTGTTTTCATATATGTGAGTGTCGGTAAGTGTGGAGGTCACAGGAAAACATCAGGTCCTCACATTCCACTTTGTTTGAAGCAGAACCTCTTCTTGCTCACTGCTGCATACTCTGGCCCACTAGCTTCTGGATGATAGTCCCGTGTCCTCTTCCTATTTGCCATAGGTGTGCTAGAGTGACAGATGCTAGCACTACACAGCATCTGATTTTCCTGTGTGTGTTTTAGGTATCCAAACTCAAGTACTTGTGCTTGTATGGCAAGCTCTCTGTCCACTTAAACATATCTTCAACCTATAAAACCTCTTTTATGGCATTTATCATAAGTTTAATTAAGTTTGCACCTGTAAAGCTAGTTAGTTAACATCTATATCCCAAATAAACTCTAAGCTCCAGGAGGGCAGAGTTGCTTCTGTCCAGGTCTCTGTGAAACACGGTACATGCTATACTGACATTGACTGAGTTGCGAAGGGGTGGGGAGCAAGCAGATTTCTGAAACTTTTACTAAAAGGACTCACAGACAGCTGGTCCCTGCCTCATCACCTTCCTCTCTTATCTCCCTGACAGTCATACACCTAGTGATCTCCTTTCACCAGCATCTCCAGCCACCTACTCACCTGCAGATTTCTTATCACCTCTGTTGACCAAATGATCTTTAAGGTCAAGATGCAGTCTCTAGGGAGAACCCTCTTAAGGACAGCCACATTCCACCAAGCAGGAGAACTGATGATTGCGCTGTGAAGGGATGAGCTCAAGCAAGCATTTGCGTAATGACAGTTTAATATCTTCATCTTCTGCATGGAGCCCCAGTCAATTAATATTCAGTCGATTAGAAAATGTGTCAGAATGATAATAAATTATCCATAATTAAGTCCAACCAGGAGCCAAATGACTTCCTCGCTGGTTTTGAGGGAGAAGTAGTAATTGGTACCACTGTAAATAAGTAAGTAATTGGGCATTCAGTGTCAGGAGCCACAGAAGGCCATGTGTAGACATGACCCAGAGATTTAGTTAGTATTAAGTTCTGTCTCATATTGGGTTAATGGGAATTAACACATGGCTAAATTTTTGGCTTGTTGAGCTAATAATGGCCAATGTCAAACAGAAAGTATAAAAGGGGAGATAATAAATATTTGAAGTAATTAATATATTACTTAACTGAGCCACAGGACATTGACCTGGTCTCTTTTTAGTCACTCAGCATTCCCTAGGTTGCAGCATTAGTGACCACTGTAAGGCACAACAGCTACCATGTCATTCCACTGCAGGTACTGCCCCTGGCTCCCTGTTGTGTTTAGAATGGGCTGAGAGATCTTCACCCTAAGATCCCTTGTAATATCACCCAAGGCTGCCTCCCCCTGGCTCAAAGCCTTCTCCCTCACCATCCCATTCATGATCCGAGCTGCTACCACTGTGGCAGCACATGGTACTCCAGGCCTGCCAGGCTAGTCTCTCCGACTGTACACTGGCAGCTACTGCCCCTCCACTGAGAACTATTTCCTTCTTCTCTCCTCCTGATCCCCACTCACAGGCCAAGACTGTGATGCATAGGCAGCTGTCTTGAAGAGTTTTCTCTTCCTCAGAGAAAGATTGCCACTCTCTTCCTCTGGGTCCTGCAGCCTGACCACGCTGGACTGTAAATACCCACCTGCTTGTCTGTCTCCTCCACTGACCTGAGGCCTCACTGGGACCTGGATCTGTGTTTGCAAGAGGGAGACACTGACTCCCTCTCTATCAGATTGCTGTGACAGTTAAATGAGAAAATGCCCATCAAGCACCTAAGAATTTTCCTGGCACATAGCGGGTCTTAACACATGTGAGTGAATGAATAAAGGAATAAACAAATAATGAATGAAAACCACATGACTAGGGGGTCAGTCAGGCCTCCAGGAAGGAAAAGAAAAACTCACAAGACTTTTCATCCAGAGGTGGATGCAAGTGGTATTGACAAGCCAGAAGTGTGCCTCAGAGGGGAGGCAATAGACCAATGTCTTCCCAGATCCAAATCTCCTTTTCTGTAGCAATTATTTTCTAACAGCCTCTTTAGTAGGATGAAATAAGATCCATAGTTAGCAAACCTACCTACATATATTTTTAAGATCAATATAATGTATTATAAAGATAAAGGAGGTCACTTATAACAAAATAGTAAATATTCTGATAAGTAGCTGTTCTGAGGTGACCACAGGGAAGACACAGGTAGAAAAAAGATGCTTGCATCTCTTTGGAATGCATATGTTAGGATTTAAGAAACCTAAGGCGGCAGCTAGCTGATGTTGTAGACATCTGTCCTCTGTATTTGATACCAGGAAGGAGGAGCAGAATAGGGCTGCATTACTTCCAGACATGAGGGATGTGTTGATGCTCTTCATTCCACAGAGGCTTAACTGTCCCTAGATGTTTTCTGAAATAATGAACAACTTTGAGCAAAGTTTTAAACAGAGGAGCTGGAGCAATGGCTCGATGGTTAATGTCTTGCAATGTCTGATGATCCAAGCTTGATTCCCCAGCAACAAAGTAAGGAGGGACACAAAATGACACATGCGTCTGTGATCCCAAGGTGCCTGTGACAATGGGAGGTGGAGCCAGGAGAATCCAAAGCTCATGGGCCAGCTAGTGTTTCATTGCAGCAGCAAAAGCCCCTGTCTCATGGAGGGTGGAAAAAGAACACAGACACCTCAAGGTTGTCCTCTGAACTTTACAAGCATGCCATGGCACATGTACATGCCACCCCACACACACCACAGACAAAAAAATTAAATCAAATGTTATAAAGTTTTGTATGGAATTTTTATACAGTCATTTTTCTCCTTGCTGTGCCCACTCCTTGCATACCTGTTAAGACCTGTGTATTTGTGTATCGGTGCTCATACCAAGGTAGGTGAGGGGAGGGGCATTGATTGTAGAAATGTATAACCAGAAGCAAGTGTTCTGCTTGAATGGCTCCATGTAAGTTTGATGCAAGCTGATACTTGATGAGGTGAAATTTTCTAATACAAGGATATAGTTGGTCATCTCTGTTTCCTACCCACCCTCATTCACTAATAGCTAACTGCTCCCTGAAACAACCCATGGCTTTGTGATTGGCTAAGAGATCCACTCAGTGGAAAGGAACCCATAGCTGGAACTGGGCATTGAGTTAAAATCCTATGGAGACTCATATTATGGACTCCAACAAGAAGCTCCCACTAGCTTTTGGCCAAAAGAGAGGATACACCCATGAAAATCTCTCTAAGTTAACAATGCCTATCCCCTTTACCTATGCTGATCTCACTCTGTTGGAGAAGCTGTTTTAACTTTTCAGAAAGCAGCAAGAATGGAGGAAACCAAAATGTATTAACAAGACAAGAAAAGATAGCTGACTCCCCGTAAGGAGATGAACCACCCCTCGCACATCAGCTAGGGCCCAAGTGAAGACACAGAGGAATTGGAGAGATAAGCAACAGTGCTGCTTCCATGGTGAGCCAAACCATCTGCACCAGAGTGATGAAGGCAAAAACCGAGGACACTCAAAATGCACCAAAGCAGAAGTCCAAAAGCTTCTGAGAGCTCAACGCTAAAGTAGATTTCAAACACGCTCACTATGGCTCAGGAAATTTAGAGAAGAGAGGGCAGAAAGATTGTAAGAACCACAGGGCGGGGGGGGGGGGGGGGGGGAGGGAATATCCAGAGGCATCGGCATCGGCATCGTCCTCGTCCTCCCTACAATGACCGACTACTGCTCTCACAACTCATAACCCACAACAGCATGGTGAATAAGAGCAACTTCACTGAGGAGGCTTCTCAGAATGAGGGACAGGAATAAGGGGAGTGATGTTGCCAACACATCCATACAAAGTTTCCACTTAATAAAAAAGGGGGAAGATTTTCCTGTCCTGCACAGTAGCTTTGCAGGGAAACCCTTTATTTCAGCTTTGGTCATTTCGGTACTTTGAGCCTCTGCATACTCAATGTTTGTATACATTAATAAACACACGTGTTTTTCATGAAAATAAAATTAAAAATACCCTTTAAATACCCAAAGTTCCCTGTAGGGGGCAGCACAGCACTGCTTAGCCTGTTCTACATACCAGGCTGGATGGAACCCTCAGGGTCTCAGTGGTGCCCTCTCTCCCCAGTGAGCAAAAGCTCTGTTCAGATTGCCCAGGTTGCAAGGGCTCAGTGATGGAGGCGGGGTTGTGCAAGCTGGCACATGGACCGCCCCGGGGTGCACCCTTCCAGCTGAGGCTGCCTCCAAGGATAATATTTGGAGACAAGGTGTCAGTGAGAGAGGCTCACACACCCCTCACAGCCGCCAGCTGCTGTCCCTCACACTGTGCCCGGGGGCACAGCCAAACCAGGCTGGGCCATGGGCTTCCTGCCCAGGGTAAATTCAAGCTGCTCTCTGCTGCCAGCTCCCTGCAGCCAAAACCCATAGTGACTTGGATCCTAGTGTCAGCCGTGCTCTGTGACGTGGCCAGGTGCTCTCCTGCTCTGGGTCCCATTCAGTCTTCAGTTACCAGCGTTAGGCAACGTTCTTTCTCCTGCCTTGAAAGTTCAAGTCATAGAAAGAGAACAGAGGGATCTTCTTCTCTCCAGAGCCCCCCACCCCCACTTGGGAGTTGTTTGCTTTGCTTTCCTTAAACAGGCTCTTCTTCACATCTTTTGGGGACTCCCTTTCTTGAAATACAAGAATTCTGCCTTTTTTCCTTCTCTTAAGTGCTATAATAAAATTGTTCTAAAATTTATAAAAAGAGCGAGAGAGAAGAGATGTTCAACTCGGCTGACATGTGATGGTTCATCTCTAATAAAAGGGTTGCCAGTATTTATATTCCTTTTATAGGATCTAACTGGGCCAGTTCACAATCTGCACATGAGTCCCTTGCATACTGATGACCATTTCTCTGTAAGCCGAAAGAAAAGGTTTAGGGGAGACTCTGGTGATGAAGGCAGCTGCATATTAGTCTGAGGAGACAAGAGAGGTGGATGTAAGACAAGACACATCATACTGGACAGACAAAATAGAGTGTGGTGGCAGAGAGCCTTGAATGCCAGGTTTAAGGAAGCACTAGTACAGTAGTCTCCTATTATCTGCAGAGGATATTCTCTAAGAACCCATGTGAGTGCCAGAATGCATGGGTAGTTACTGAACAGTATACGTACACTCTGGTTTTCCTTATTCATGCATACACACACACACATATACATATTTATATATATACATGTATACATACATGCATGCATACATACATATAAATATATGTATACATAAATTTGTATACATATGTATATAAATTTATATTTATCGATCAGGCACAGTAAGAGATGGCATAATTATAGTAAAATAGAAAAATCATAGCATTAAACTGTAATGAAAGTCATTTTAAAGCCCATGAATTGTTTATTGGTGGAATTTTCCATTTATTGTCTTTTGAGTGTGGTTAATTGTAAGCTAAGTGAAATCAAAAAAAGTGAACTGGGGGTTAGAAGGGACTACTATTTATCATGCAGAATTGAGAGTGCTGGCCACAGCAGGGCTAGAGTCTGGGCCTTGGCAAGCCAGCTGGAAGATGGGCACAAGACCAGGTCTCAAGACCAATGAGGCCTGTGGAAGCCATGAGGTTCTGGCAGAGGATGGCCCGCTCTGATGTTCCTGCCTTGTGCGGAACCCATGACAAGGAGATCAGGAAGGCAAGGGAGCAGGTTTTACTGAGTGCCGACTGGGTGCAAGGAGTCAGCTGAAGTCTCTCATGATCCCAGTATTGTCGTCACACTAGGCTTCTAACATCCTTCAAGCTTACTCAGCTAGTGGGGTCCAGAACTCAGAGCAGGAGTGTGGGAGCATTTATTCGTTCACTCACTCACACTCTTGCTCAGCACTGTGCTTTGAAAGTTCACCATGTGCCTGACACTGAAGGTGGAGGGGAGTGACAAGAAGTTTTATGCTTTCCTCCAACATACATGTTCAAAATGGGAGACAGCAGACACACTAATACATTATTGGTGATATTATTTCAAATAAAAAAATTAAGTAAATCCAGAAAAGGCATAGAGAGAGGTAGAAGACTATGCAAGTACCGTCTTCAGACGGTCTCAAAGGGGGTTTGAGAGCCCAGCAGGGATGTGAAAGATAAGAGAATGTTAATCATGGCTAGGAAGTCCAGGCAGAGAGGCCAACAGGACCTGTAGCTTTGACTTAAGACAGAGCTGCACGCAAAGGAGAGAGAAGGTGTGGCCCTCGTTTACTGAGAGGATGGGGCCAGAGGTGAGAATATACAGGATACATGATGACCTCATGGACCATGGCTTGGATTCTAATTCAAGAGCAATAGGCAGCCATTGGAGATTTTTTATTTCTATAAGGAGCATCAGGATCAAGCTTAGAGTGGAGAAACACATTGCAAAACACAGAAAGGACTGGAAGACATGGCAAGCTGAACCAGGAGACCAGTTACAAGGCTTCTGGAGGAGACATTGGCTTACCCTGGGGTGCTAGCAACAAAGACAGATGGAATGTGTTTTGTCTATGGCACCAACAGGACGGGCCCATGGACTATGTACATGAGGCAACAGAAAAGGAGAGCTCTAAGTGCTCTGGGCTTCCCTTCCAGGTCACCTGACTCTACCTGGAGTTGGTCTTCACTCATGGCCTGTACTCATAGGACTTGGACTTTCCACACTCTTGGAATTTCCTTCCTGGAGCATGCTGTGTTTTGTCTACCCAGGATACCCATCTCAGGTTCCTTTCAGTTCTCCCTTTGGGAAGTCCAAGGAAAATCCATTTCTTTTCCTTAGAACAACCTCCAAAGACTTTATCTTCCTGTCTCGTCTGCCTCTAAGAAATCATGCATAAAGATTTCCATATGTCAGCAGTTGTGCGACCCTCCACTTCTTACATTTGTGTTAGTCATCCGATCCACTCTCATATCTGTGCCCGCCCACCCTCCTTCCCTCCCTCCCTCCCCCCTCCCCCTCCCCCCCCTCACTGCCCTCTGTAACAGTATGATTGATATTCTCCCGGTGTGTTCCTTTCTGTTCCCTGGTGCTCAGGGACTTAAGGAGTCAAAATCAAAGATAAGAACCCATCACATGCACTCTGATCACAGAGCATGGCTGGCTACCACTCCCCAGTCCCAGCTCTAAGAGTGCTTTCTTGGAGGCCATGGCTAACTGCATCCCAGAAGGAGCAAGTGAACTATGTAGGACCATAGGATAATATTCTACTCCTCAGACCCTTTGGAATGGTCAAGAAAAGGGGCTTCCTCCCCTAAATGGGTTTATCTCAGCTTGTTAGTTTTGACTGTGGCCTGCCCCACTTAAGGAACATCTTCATCCAGTTTCATCACCTTCACTGAGAAGCACTCAAGAAGTAAACAGGCTAGTGACTTAAGCAGCCCCCAGTGCCTGCTGAGACCAAAGCAGGTGACAAGGAAGCCTAGGCCTGCCTCCTTCCACACAATTTTCTCCCCTGACAGTAACTTATTCTGTTAGCAAAAAGAATCCCTATTTAGCTAGCCCAGAAGTCCTATTTTAGTAGGGCCAGCCAGTGGTACCCCAGGGAAGATCACCAGGGGAGAAAAAAGGCCTTTTGATGATTATACATATGAGCAAAAAAGAACAAGGCTTTGAACACTGATGGAGGTTCTGGGCTTCAAACTCCAGCTACGGCTGCAGAGCTCACTGAAAAATAAATGGGCAAAGGAAAATGAGATGGAAAATGTAGCCACACCAAGCATTAGAGGCATTTATGTTCTTGTAGGAGTGCATGAACATTGCAAATAGAATCCCACACTATGTTCCCGGCTTTGTTTTTGCTCTGTAAGCTTGAATAAATCAGTATGCCTCTCTGGGTCCTCACTGTTCACTGTCTACGTGTTGACAAGTACTCTAGGCTAAGTGTGGTCCTAGAGACAGGAGGTGGACTCCAAGATAATAGAAATGAAGCCCCTGCTCTCAGCCTGATGGGAAATTGCAACACACAATGTGGTAGGTGAAATAATGTCATTCCCTACCTTCAAAATCAGCTGTTTGACCAGGAAAACAATGACAGTGAGAACTAAAGTCCTTCTACACATAGGGACCTGCTCTGGCCTCCCATAGACAGGATGGTATTGAAACATGAGCCCCAATACTCTAGGATCCTGATAAAGTGCCACCTGCCCTGACTCCTCCCTTCAGCTCTCAGAGCCCAGACACACCACAGCTCTCTTCTTTAAGACTTAACATCTAATTCCATCATATTGAGCATTGTACTTCATATATTTCATTCCAAGAAGCTCAGGGATCCTACGGTATCACCTTCTTTTGGGGGTACTTATCCTCTTGTCTGCCTCTCTAACCATCTCTACTCCCCACCATCTCTCCATACCCTGCAATCCTGCTGCCTTCCATGACCTTGCACCAAGAACATCTGCTCTGGTTCCCACTGAGATCTGCCTGTCTCTCCACCCCACCACTGTCCTAGGAGGAATATTTTCTCACCCACTTTCCTGCTGTCACTCACATGCCTCTCACTGCTGCTTCCAAAACATTCTTCCATATTCATGTACTCCAACAGTTTGATCTGTCATTCTGATATGGATTAGAAACAAGGTGACCTTCTTTTGTATGTACTCAGTGAGGGACAGAGGCCTAAAAGAACATGGATGTCACCCTGTCCTGGCAAGACTAAAACTCTAATCTGATCCACGATGGCAATAAGAGTAGCTTCCTGATTCTTTGTCAACTTCTTGCAGGCTTGCAGACCCAATGGGATGACCATACTCTGAGTCAGCGCCCACTTCTGGGGCAGTCAGTCATCAATGAATCAGGGTCCTTTCTGTGCATTCAAGCGTAGCAGTGAGGCTCATTCCAAATAGATGTCTGATTTACATTTCCAAGGTTACAAAGAAGCCCCATCCAAGACACCACTTCAAGCTTTTCAGGACTCCTCATAGCTTGGGAGTTTTTCTGCTTTTTCTCCTTTTACCTCAATTCTTTCTTAATAAATCTTTGATAATTTACCCTTCTCAATGTATGTGTTTTTCAATTCTTTGCTAATTTTAGGCAAGAACTCAAAAGCCACTAGCTTTGTGTCTTAGAAGTTTGTTTGAGAGTCACTAGCTTGAGGAGTTTTTTAGCACAGACTTTTCTCCCACATCTAAAAGCCACAACTTTGTCACTCACTGCTGTTGTCATACTTTGTACTTTATCTTTTATTTTCATTGAGTAGAAACCTTGTATGATCACATCATGTGTTGGTACCATCATTTCATTCCTTCCTGCCCCCATTCCACTAAGATCATTCCTCAGTGGGATTGCTGGTATTCACGATAGGGTTGTGGGCTATGAGATGTGAGAGAAGTAGTCAGTCATTGCAAAGGGGTGGAAATGCCTCTGGCTTTTCCCTTCCACTCTATGGCTCTTACAATCTTTCTTCCCCCTCTTCTGCAAAATTCCCCGAGCTGTGGTGAGTATATATGTTTTAAGTCTTTAGTGCTGTGCTCTTAGCAGCTTATGGACTTCTGCTTTGGTATGTTTTGAGTATCCTCAGTGTCTTTCTCCATCACACTGGTACAGGTTGTCAGGTTCACCTTGGAAGCAGCACTCCTGCTCATTTTACCAATTTCTCTGTGGTTTCACTTGGGCCCTGGCTGATGTGTGAGGGGCAGTTTATATCCTCAGTTCTCATTGCCTTCTGGAAAAGAAAAACAGATTCTGCAATGCAGAATGAGGTCATCATAGATTAAATGGGATAAGCATTGTTAATTAAGAGAGATTTTGATGGGTGTAGTCTCTCTTTTGGCCAAAGACCAGTGGGAGCTTCTTATTAGAGCCCATGGTCTTGGTCTCCATAGGAATCTGACTTTGTTTCCAGTTCTAGCCATGGGCTCCTTCCCACTGAGCAGATCTCTTAGCCAATCAGAGGCTCATTGGTTACCCACGTAGGCTGGATACCACTATGGCACAGGTGTGTGCCTCTCGTCAGGCTGTTTGCTTTCGTGTAGCAGCGTCCCCTGCTAGCACACAACATTGTTGGCCATTTTTCTCCAGAAGTTCACGTAGCACTTTCCAGCACTATACAGACTAACCATCTGGGATGGCAGCATGTAATGACTTCAGCAATAGGGTCTTACCTTTTACCTCAGGCAGGTAATCAAGTGCTTTGACAGAAGACTGTCTGGTTTGGGAACCTTGTGGGTTTCTCTGATTAACAGCTCAATGTGAGTTGTAACTGATTTCTGGCACCGAGAGTTATAAAGCAGAGCCAAATGTTTTAGAGTTACACTTCACCCCACCCTCTCTGGGGCCCTTTTTACCAGGCAATCCATTCATACTCCTATTGAGAGATATATCTTTTAGACTGCTATTCAGGAGGAAGGTCTCTATAGTACCAATTCATTTTGGATTTAGTTTTGTGTGTTTTTCACCCCACACTCCCATTCCCCCAAACACTTCCATCCCTGGTATCTGTCCCTCAAATTGCCTGTCAGGTATGCCTGCAACTCAAGCTGCTTCAGGTTAGGAACCATAGATGAGGTAGAACATGAGGTGTTTGTCTTTCTGAACTTGTGTGAGGTCTCTTAGTATGATCTGTTCCTACAAATTTCATTGCATCGTTTTCCTTACTGCTTAGTAGTATTCCATTATGTGTATGCACCCCATCTTCATTATCCATTTTTCAAATGATGGACATCTGGGTTGATTCCAGTTCTTAGCTATTGTTAATTGAGCAGCTATAAACATGGTTGACCAATATTTCTGCAAGTGAAGAGTGGAGGCTTTAGAATAAATGCCCAGTAGAGGAATGGCTGGGTCCTTTGCTAGCTCAATTTTCATCATTTTCAGTTAGGTCAGTTTATATATAGCTCTATTTGCATCATTTTCAGGAGGTTCCATATTAACTTCCGCAGTGGTTATACAAGTTTGCACTCCCACCAGTAGTGAATGAGGGCTCCTCTTTCCCCATATGCTTGCCAACATTTATTGTCACTTGATTTTTAATGATTGCCATCCTGACTGAAGTAAGGTGGAATCTCATAATTGTTTTAATTTGCATTTCCCTGATGGTTAAAGATGTCAAACATTTTCTTAAGTGAGTATTATCCATTTGCATTTCTTTTTAAAAACTATTAAAAACTATTTTTTATTTTTATTAGAGAGAAAGAGAGAGAGAATGGGAGCACCAGGGCGTCCAGCCATTGCAAAAGAGCTCCAGATGCATGTGCCACCTTGTGCATCTGGCTAACATGGGTCCTAGGGAATCAAACCTGGGACTTTGGCTTTGCAGGCATATGCGTTAACTGCTAAGCCATCCCTCCAGCACCATTTGTATTTCTTCCATTGAGAATTACCTATCCAGTTCTCTGACCCATTTATACATACATACATACATACATACATACATACATACATACATATATATATATATATGTATATGTGTGTGTGTGTGTGTGTGTGTGTGTGTGTGTAAATTATTGGTATTCTATTCAGCAAATACAGGCAGTTTGGTACCATTATTAGGCTCATCTGTGACCTACACCCTCCCCATTGTCCCCTTCTTGTTGAGGTATATGGGTCATGCATTGTGGAGTTAGCCCACAGTTATTGGTACGATAAATGCCTTTGCATATCCTGACCCAACATGTGTCTCTGACATTCTTTCTGCCCCCTCTTCCATCATGGCTCAGGGAAATTTTGCTGACCCAGTTTTTGAGTGAAACATTTGGTTTTTTTATTGCTTAGATTTTGAGTTCTTTGTAGATTCTAAATACTAGGCCTCTGCCAGTGGTACTGCTGGTGAAGATTTTCTCCTGTTCTGTGGATAGACAGTTGACTCTGCTTATGGTAAACTTGTCTATACAAAAGCTTTTTAGCTTTATGATATTACACTTGTTGAGTGATTGTTTAATTTCCTGGGCTACGGAGGTATTGTTCAGGAAGTCTTTCCCCACTCCTACATCATGGAGAGTTGCCCCTATTTTTTTATTCTAGACAACTAAGAATTTCAGGTTTTATGTTGAGATCTTTAATCCATTTACAGTTGATATTTGTGCATGGTCTAGTTTCATTACCATATGTTGAAGATGCTGCCTTTTCTCTAGTAATACATTGTTGGTTCCTATGTCAAAGATTCAGTAGCTTTAGTTACTTGAACTAAGGGCTGGCTCTTCAATTCTGTTCTATTTGCATATAAGTCTGTTTTCAATGCCAGTACCATGCAGTTTTTGCTACTATGTCTTTGTAGTATTGCTTTAGGTCAGGTATGGAGATACCTCCAGAAGTGTTGTTTTACTAAGGATATTTTGGCATGGTATTACCCCAGAGGCTGAAGCGTGGTTAGGTGGACATGATTTTGACCAGAAGTTCCCATGTTGAAGATATTTCTCTCTCTGTGAAGAATTATGCTGAAATTTCTTTAAATTTTTTATTAGATATGGATATATTTAGTATGTAAACAGCACATGTTGATAACATCTTTTCCTCCTCCCTGCCCCTTTTCTGAAGAGGCCTTCCTCATTGAGAATGCAAATCAACCCCATGAGGATTGGGGGCAATGTATTATGGGGGGGAGGTAATGTCTCTGTGCAAAATTTCCCAACTTGTGACTCTAACAATCTTTGCATCCCCTCATCCACAAAATTGCCTGAGCCATGCTGGGAGCATTTTAAGTCTACTTCAGTGATACCTCAGTATCTATCTCCATCACCCTTGTGCTGATATAAGATTCACTAATAAAGCAGCACTCTTGATTATTTCCCCAATTCCTCTGTGGTTTCAGCTGGGGCCAGGGTGGAGGGCACTGGGTCATTTATCTCCTCAGGTCCAGCTCCCATCTGAAAAAAAAAAGAAGCAGATTCTCTAACAGAGAATGAAGTCAGTGCTGGTTAAATGGGATAACCATTATCAATTTAGAGAGAATTAAAACAATGTAGACCCTCTTATAGTCTAAGGTTAATGGGAGCTTGGCAATGGAAAGCAGAATCATTACCTGCATATGATTCGGACTTGTTTTCCAGTTCCAGGTATGATTTCCTTTCCACTAAGTGGATGTTAGCCAATCCAAGAGTAGTTGGTTACCCACCATGGCTGTGTGCCACTATTGAACTTCAGTGAGCATCACATCAGGTTCTTTGCTTTTGAATCACTTAGATTTTGATTTGCTCAGACTGATGCTGGCCACTTTCCCCCTAGCTCATGCAGCATCTTCCAGCACTAGATGGGCTAATTGTCTGGGGACTGACTCTCCTCTTGATTCCAGCCATGTATCTCCATGGTCCATGCCAACAGTATATGGTGTCTTCAGCAGTAGGGTCTTACCATTAATACCTGGTGGATAATCAAGTGCTCTGTCAGAAGTCCATCTTGTTTGTTTTGGGGAGGTCTAGTAGGTTCCTGTGATCAACAATTGATTGTGGATGTAGACCACATCCTGGTGCAGGGAATTACAGGCCAGCACCAAGGAAAAGAAAAAAGAAAAAGAGAGAAGAAAGAGAAACAGGAGAAATTTGAGCCTAGGTTTCATATCACCCTCTCCAGGGCCCTTCAATTCAGGTGCTCCTCTAATGTCCTCTTGAGGTTCCACCTTTTAGTCTGACTTCCAGGATAAAGGGTTCTATGCTACCAGTTCAATTTGGGTTCAGTTTTGTGTCCACCCTACCTTTTTCCTTCCCCCAAGCCCTACCCTCCCTATTGTCCAAGCCTGGAGATGCTATTCGGTTATGTCAGCAACTTGGACTGATCCAGGTTAGGAACTACAGATGAGTGAGATCATGTGATGGTTGTCTTTCTGTGATTGTGAAAATTTATTTAGAATGATCTGTTCCAGGTTCAACAATTTTTATACAAATTTAAATGTGTCATTTTTTTCTCTTATTGCTGTAGAATTCCATCATGTAGATATACCACATCTTGGTTATCCATTCATCCAATAATGGAAACCTGGGTTGATTCCAGTTTTGAGCTACTATGAATTGAGCAGCTATAAACATGGTTAAATTTCTGAACTGAGATGTGGAGCTTTTAGGGTAAATGCCCAGCAAGGAAATAACAGGGTCTGTTGGTAAGTCTATATTCATCCTTTTCAGGAGTCTCCATATTGATTTACACAGTGGTTAAAATAGTTTACATGCCCATCAACAGTCAATGAATGTTCCTATTTCTCCACAGCCTCACCAACATGTTTTCATTCGTTTTTGGAGTTCTTTGTAGATTTGAGATATTAGGCTTCATTCAGTGGTATAGCTGGCAAAGATTTTCTCCTATTCATTGGGTAATCAATTGGCTCTGTTTATGGTATGTTTGACTGTATAAAAGCTATTTAGGTTCATGAGATACCATTGGTTGAGTGCTTGTTTAATTTTCTGGGCTACTGGGGTTTTGTTCGGGAAGTGTTTTTCCAGTCCTATATCATGGAGAGTCCCTCTTATTTTGTCTTCCAATAGTTGAAGAGTTTCAGGTATTATATTGAGGTCTCTTTAATCCAGCTGGATTTTATTTTTGTGTATGGAAAAATGAGTGGGTCTAATATTAGTTTTCTTCATATGGTCAACCAATTTGTCCAACACCATTTGTTGAAGATGCTGTCTTTTCTGAAGTCTACATTGTTGGCACCTTTGTCGAAGATCAAGCAGCTGTAGTTACTTGACCTAACATCTGGGTCTTCAATTCTGTTCCATTGGTCTATGTTTCTGTTTTGTTTTGTTTTTCCAGTGCCACACTTTTTTGTCACTATGGCTTTGTAATGTAGCTTTAGATCAGGTATAGTGAGACTGCCAAAAGTGGATTTTTTTTTTCTTTTTTGCTGAGGATTACTTTTGGTTTGAAGTCTATTTTATTAGATATTAATATAACAACACCCACTTTTTTAAAAATTTCCATTTGCTTGACATATCATTTTCCAACCTTTCACCCTGAAAAGGTGCCTATCTTTAGTGGTGAGGTGGGTTTCTTGAAGACAGCAGATAGAAGGGTCCAGTTTTTTGATCTATCCTGATAACTTAAGTCTTTTGATAGGTGAGTTAAGACCATTAATATTAAGATTAGTACTATGAGGTTTGAATTAACCCCTTCCATGATGAGGTGTTTTGTGAGGTTTGGTTATTTCTTGTGTTTTGTACTATTTTGAACCTGGTCTATTTTGGTTATTGTGATATTCTTCTTATTTGCTCTTAAGATTGGTTGTTCTACTGTTCTGCATGGGATATTTCCTCAAGTATTCTCTACAGGTTTGGCTTTGTGTTCATATAATCATAGAGTTGACTTTTTCATGGAAAGCTTTTCTTTCACCATCTATTATGAGGGATACTTTTTCGGGGTAGAGTAGCTTGGGTTGGAAGCCATAGTTTTGCAGACTTTGAAGTGTTCCATTTCAGGCTTTCAAGGTTTCCATTGAGAAATCTGGTGGGATTGTCTTTGTATATTGTAAGTTGTTTCTCCCTTGATGCTTTTAACACTCTCTTTGTTTTCATTGTTAAAGAGTTTTAACTATGATGTGTCTTGGAGAGTTTCTTCTTTGGTCCTGTCTGTTTGGTGTTCTGTGGGCTTCTTGTATCTGGATGGGCCTCTCTTTTGAGAGATTTAAAAAAAATTCTTCAATAATTTTGTTGAATATGGTCTCTATGCCCCTGGCCTGGATTTTCTCTCCTTCTGAGATACCCATGATCTGGATGTTTGGTCACTTTAGGGTATCCCACAGTTCCCTCATATTCTGTTCACTTGATTTTTTGAACCTAGCAGTTTTTGGCCTCCCAATCAATTTCTTCTGTATTATCTTCCAGGTCAGAGGCTATGTCTTCCACATGAGTGACTGTTGGTAAAGAGTTCTAGAGAGGTTTTTATAATTTCTATTTTGTTTTCTGTTGTGTTATTTTGCATCATATCCATCTTTTTTGTGAGGTAGGATTTCAATTCAAGTTCTGATTTTCTTGATGCTTCTTAGAGTTCATTCTTGCATTTGATTAAGTCTTCATTAAGCTTAATCAACCCATTGTTGAGGTCTTCCATTTCTTGACTTACCTTCAATTTATTCATTTATTTATCTGGGGTGTTTTAACATTTTCTTCAATCAAGCTAAGCCTAACATCAAAAGCTGAACACTAGGAGAAGATTCTGTTGAATTTTGTTGATATGATTGTTAGTTCTTTGATAGTTTAGCTTCTAGTTCGGCGTTTTTGTTTGTTTGTTTGTTTTGGATCAGGGTCTCATTGGTTGTTGTGTGTTTATTTGTGGAATGAATTTCTGCTGATTTTCCTATAATTTCACTGGAGGCTTCCATTGTAGGACTAGGCATCCTTTTGGAGAGCTCTCAGTTTTCTGACTTTCATTGGCTTTTTTGCATTGTATACCCATTTTAGGAAGACTCTTTACTTTATTGAGGAGGAAGCACATTTTTGACCTTTGGCCTGTGCACCCTCTGACTCAGGTGAATAGAAATATTGGTACCCAGTGGCCAGTCAGGATACCAGAGCAAAAGGTCTGGTTCCACAGCTCACATAGGGACCAGGCCTCATTAAGCAAGGCACAATGGGACCTACCAGGACCAGGGTACTGGGAGGAGCAAGGGAACAGAGATCTAACCTACTTCATGCCGTGCCCTCCAGCACACAGACCAGTGCAGGGAGCCCAGATCAGGAAGGTGGGAAGGAGCCCAAAAACAGGGGTCTGGCCTACTCACTCCAGACCTCCATGCCCACCCTCACTCCTGCACCCACCTGCACACTCTTATGCTGAGATTTTTTTGGTATTTCATTAAATTTGTATTTTGTTTCTGGTATAATTTCCACTTTCACAATATTAATTCTTTCTATACAGGAAATGGAAGGTCTTTCCATCTTCTTATGCACTCCGTAATTTCTTTGTTGAGTGTTTTTATGTTTTCATTTCATTTGCCTTTCCTAACCTAGGTTAGTGTTATTCCAAGGTATTTGACTTTTTGTGACTATTGAAAATGGGACAGCCTCCATGATTTCTCTACATATTTGTCTTTTGTATATAGAAAGGCTACTGTGTGTTGATTGTTTTATCCTATCACTATCCTGAAGGAACTTATAACCCTTAGAAGTTTTATGGTAGAGTCTGTTGGGTCACTTATATATAGGATCATGTCATCATCAAGCAAGGCTAGTTTTACTTCTTCCTTTCCAATTTTCCTTTTATACCTTTCTCCTACCTTATTGCTTGGGCTAGTATTTCTAAAACTATGTAGCCTTTGTTAGGTTGAGATATAAACTCGCCATGTCTAATATCTGAATACTTTTATCATGAAGTGATGTTGTATTTTGTCAAAGGCCTTCTCTGCATCTGTTGAAATGATCAGGTATGTGGTTCTTGTGTTTAAGTTTATTTGTGTGGTATATTACATTAATCAATTTCTGTATGTTGAACCATCCCTGCATCCCTATGATGAAGCCTGCTTGATCGAGGTGGATAATGCTTTTGATGTGTTGTTGAATTAAGTTTGCAAGGATTTTGTTCAAGAATTTTGCATCCAACTTCCTTAGGGATATAAAGTGATATTTTCCTTTCTTTGTTGTATCTCTATCTGATTTTGGTATTAGGGTGATGTTATCTTCATAGAAGGAGCTGGGGAAAATTCTCTGTTCTCTGATTATGTGAAAAGGCTTGAGAAAAAAGTAGTTTCAGATCTAGAATTCAGCTGAGAATCCATCAAGCCCTGGACTTTTCCTTTGGGACAGGTTTTTGAGTACATCTTCAATCTTGATGGATGTAATAGATTTGTTAGGAGGTATATCTGTACTGGACTTGGTTTTGGTTGATGGTATGTGTCAAGGAAGTCATCCATTTCCTACAGGTTATCCAATACTGTGGAGTAGAGGTTTAGGAAGTATGTCCTAGAGATTCTTCCAATTTCATGGTGTCTCTTGTGACCTCTCCCTTTCCATTTCTAATTTTACTAATTTGGGACTTCTCTCTATATTTTTTTTATCATATAGGCCAGGGGTTTATTGGTCTTATTTTTTCAATGAACCAGAACCAGCTCTTTGTTTCATCAGTTTTCTTAGCTTCCAATTCATTAATTTCTTCTTGTATCTTAATTATTTTTGTACCATCTGGAACTCTTAGAGTTGGATTGTTCTTGTTTATCTAACACCTTTAGGTGGATAGTTAGTTTATTAATTTGAAATTTCTCTGTGTTTCTCTAGAAGGCATTTAGTGCCATAAAATTTCCCCTTAGGACTTCCTTCATTGTGTCCCAAACATTTTGGTACATTGTGTTTTCATTATCATTCAGTTCTGGAAATTCGACACTTTCCTTTTGAATTTATCCACTACCTATTCATTGTTTAATAGCATGTTGCTCAGTCTCCAGGAGCTGAAGCCTGAAGTGTGCTCCCAGCAAGCAGGCTTGCCCGGTGGTTCCCTGTTCCCAGAGAGCACTTCCATGGTGGCCACATGTTCCCAGAAAGCAGGCTTTCTCCCTCTATTAATACTTCAATACAGGTAGGAAAAAGCACAAAACTTCGGGCTCATAAATTCTGGGGTACCTTCCTGAAACTCCAAATCCTGCACCAACAATACATGTGGAGATGAGGTACTTCCCTACCTGCCAGGAAAGACGAAACTGGGCTCCTCTCACTGTACATGCGTATAACATTCCAGCCACCCCATACCCGCGGAAGGACAACTGGGAGGTGGAGAAGCCAGAGATCAGCCTACTGAGCACTCACAAGGTCCCAACAGCCTCATATTGGCAGCAGTGGAACTGGGAGCTAGGGAACTGGGAGAGGGGAGCCAGGAGCTCAGGCCTACTGACACTGCAGTGTCCCAGCAACCCCGCAGCAGCAGCCGGGGAACCAGGAGCAAGAGAGCTGGGATCCCAGGCCTACTCATGCTCAAGCACACAGGGTCCCCGCCACCACACACCCGCAACAGGGGCACCAGGAACTGAGAGTTCAGGTTGGCTTATGTTCCCCCACACCCACCAGTGCAGGGGAGCCATGTACTTTATTCTTACAATGATTGTTCTCCTTTATAAGCTGAGCTTTGGGAATTCTACTCCTTGACCTCTGCTCACTTTAAGGTCAAATATTCTTCTGTTAGGAGAATGAAGAATTCCAGGTCAAGCTTTCTTCTCACTACTCAGTCACCACCATCATAATCATTGTCATCATGTCATTTCCTTATACTACCCTAGTGACAAGTCACATGTTCTAATGACTAGCTGCAACAATATCTCCTATCTCACATGCACTTTATGTACACATGATTCTCAACCATCCAATTGAAATATGTGTTTCTTTCCTCTCCTTGCTCCAGGCTAGACCTTAAACATGACAGAAGTGATGCCACGGTTAAGTCATGAAGGTCAGGACAGCTTCTAATTACTTCTGTAAGAACACTTACTCTTGGAATACAGCCACCCTGTAACACAAAGCCTATGTGGAGAGTGCCTTTGGCCCCCAGTACCTCCTCACAAATGGCAGAGAGGAACCTCTTGCCAGCCACGTTCATTCACCATCTGTAGCAGTTTCGTACAGCTGCTGTGACAAATTACCACAAGCAGGTGGCTTCAAACATCAGAAATAGATCCCCTCATAGGACTAAAGACTGAAAGTCCAAAATCCAGGTGCCAGCAAGACCATACACCTTCAGAGGCTCTGGGAAGAAACAAAAAAAAAAAAAATCTTGGCCTCCTCTGGCTTCTTATACCATGACTTTAATCTTTTCCATGTGGTCATATTATGTCAATCCATTTTGCCTTCCTTATAAGAGCATTGGCTTCCCACAGCTATACAGTTTATCCATATGATCCAAGAACTGTTCTCCATCTCAAAATTATTTTTTAATATTTTATTTATCTATTTGAGAGAGAATGAGAAAGAGAGAGGGAGAGAGGGGAAGGAAGAGAGCAATAATGGGTGTGCCACTGCAAATGAACTCCAGATGTATGCACCACCACATGCATCTGCCTTACGTGGGTACTGGGTAATCAAACCTGGGTCCTTTGCCCTCACAGGAAAGCACCTTAACTGATAAGCCATCTCTCCAGCCCTCAAAATTCTTATTTACATATGCAAAGGCTCTGTTTCCAAATGATGTAACATTTACCAGTTCCTAAGATGACAATATCTTTAGGGGTGTCATTACCAAGCACTCCATCATCTTCAAAGTGAATTTCCCACTCCCCAAACAAATCACCCCACCTTGTGAGAGGCAAGCTGCCCCGCTGGTGCATTCATAAATGGAAGCTTCATAAGAAAAATTAATGTATACTGTTGTGTCAACTCTCAAGGACAATGCTGAGTCTCCCCTCTCTCCTGCACTGTCATGTCTTGCCTTTCTGCCAGATCATTCCCATCAACTGCAGACATGTTTTATGTCTCCCTCTCCTTAATAACTGCTTCTCATTTTTCCTCTCCTGTAAAATCAAAGAATGGTTCAAACTCAGACCCCAAACATTTCCTCCCATGTTCTCTTAAACCCAACCAGACACACTTTTACACATATACACACTTTACTGAAAACAACTCATGGTGAGGTCACTTATCACCCTTCCCCTTCCCAAGACTGCCAAATTTAACATCCTTTCCAATCCTGGACTTATTTAACCCACAAGAAACATATATAGCCTCTAAAGGCTGCTACAGAAAATTGCCACAAACATGATGAAAAGATACTGTAAGAGTTCTAGAGACTAGGAATCCAAAACCAAAGTGTCAGCCAGGCTACCCTCCCTCCAGATGCTCCAGTGAATATTCTTTCCTTGTGACTTCCAGCTTGGGTAGCTCCTGGCATCCCATGGTATTCCTGGGCTTGTAGCTGCATCAATCCAGCATCTACCTGCCTCCACATTCTCCTGGCCTTCAATTCTCTGTGTGCCTGTGTCTGTCTTCTACTCAGGAGGGACCAACATAAAAATGCCTGGCATGGTGTTGCACAGTATTATCCCAGTGCTCACAAGGCTGAGATGGGAGGGAGGATCCCTGGGACTTGCTGGCCAGACAGTCACCTAATTGGTCAGCTCCAGGCCAATGAGAGAAAGAGACTCTGTCTCAAAAGAAAACAAAGGAGTAGGTTGCATATCTGAGGATAAAACCTGAGGTTGTTCTCAGGCCTCCATATGCCTGCATGTGCACACGTGCACGCACGCATGCGTGCGCACACACACACACACACACACACACACACACACACGTACACACAGCCACCTATACACAAATATTTCCTTCTCTGCTTTCCAAACACAATGCTCAGGTTTTCCTCCTGCCTCAGGGGCCACTCTTCTTGGTCTCCTTTGCTGATTGCTTTTTCATTCTCTGAGTTCCCAGCACTGGACCTCGGAAAATATCTCTTCTCCCAGAACTCTCCTTCCCCATGACACCTCTTTCAGTTCCACTTCTCTGAATCCCTCTGGAAGTTGACAGTTCCAAGCATCTCATCCCCAGCACTCCTGACATCAAACCTCAGGTGTGAAACACCTCAAGCCTCGTATGTCTCAAGACAAACTCCTGATTGTCCCTGTTCCATCCAGACTCCCATCTCAGCAATTGGCATCCCTTGCCCCTTGCTTGCTCAAGTCATTCATGACTTAAATTCACTCGATCACACCCCTTCTTACATCTCATTTAACAGAAAGTTCTACTGCCACTCTTCTTCAAGATCTATCTCTTCCTCAGCCAGCTGGTACTCGCAGCCCCATTGCCATCCCCTGGTGCAGTCCTTCCTCACCTGGCTTAGGGCAAGAATCAGCAAACTGCAGTCCATGGGCTACAGCCAGCCACCACCTGTTTTGTAAATAAAGTTTTACTGGAATGTAGCCACCTCCATTTGTTTACATGTTGTCTGTGGACACTTGTGCTTTCCAAAGGCAGAATCGAATAATTGAACAGAGACCATATGGTTCTCAAAGCTGAAAATATTTACTGTCTGATCTTTTACAGAAAAATTCTACCAGTCCCTGGCCTAGAATGTTATAGTCATAGGTGTGCCTATTTCACTCTTGTCCCCATGTAGTTTATTTTCAACCCAGCAGGCAATGATGCTTCGAAAATGTGAACCAGACTGGATCACTTCCCCACTGAGAGTTATTCTGTCTGTACTCGCTCCATTCATCTCAGATCACCTGACCCTGCAGTGCTAGCCCAGAAAGCTCCCTCCTATGTTACCCAGGTTCCCTTCCCCTCATGTCTCCAGCCACACCAGACATGTTTCTATCTGAACATCCCAGCATGCTCCCACTTCTGGGTCTTTGTATTTTTCTGTTTCTCCTCTCCAATAACTCTCACCAGGTTTGCCCTGGCAACTCTGTATCCTCAGGAGATCTTGCCTGTTCACCTTGTATGAAAGGGCACTGTCCTTCCATGCACACACTATCCTCCTCAATCTGCTCTTCTCTCCACAGAGCTTGACACCACCCGATATGAGATACTTTTTTCTTATATTTTATTATGAGCTGTCTCCATTCTTCCTTTCAGGCATTCTGAAATATACATACTGCTCTGTCACTGGATTAGCTCAAAGCCTAGAACTCAGTCAGTGCTCAGCAAATATGTGTTGAGTGGATGAATGGCTAGCAGAAGGAATGCTTACCGTGGACCACTCCCAGGTTAATCTTATGATATGTCTTAGATGCCTGATCTGACAACAGACCTGTGAGGTAAGTACCAAATCCCAGTGCTCAAGATCCCCCACTTGTAGCAGTTACCTTCTCGTTGCTGGGGCAAAACACACAACTAAAAGCAGCTGATGAGAGGAAAAGGTTTATCTCAGCTTACAACTTGAGAGGAAGCTTCATCCTGACAGGGAAAACCATAGCAAAGCGCCACATCAGTGGAGAGGAACAGCAAGAGTCAGCTAGCCCTGAACACTCAGTAGGCTGGGCAAGTAAACCTCAAGGTCTTCCCCCAGTGACACATCTCCTACAGCAAGGCTCCACCTCCCAGAGGCTCTACCAACTGGGTATTGAGTGTGAGGCTTAATCTCAAACACATGAAACATTTCACATTCAAATGACCACATCTGGTCAAGAACCAAAGTCAAGTGTAGCACCAAAGTTTACCATTCTAAACACCTCCAGACCTCCTAAAATTGTACTTTCTATATGTTTTAGAAGATATTTTAACTTGTCAATTTATATTTCTAGCAAATCAAAGTTTCATCAAGAGATGAATGGATAAGCAAAATGTGGTTTCCACCTATGATGAAATATCATTTATCCTTACAAAGGAAGGGAATTCTGAGATAAGTTGCAACATGAACAAAGCTCAGGGATATTGTACTAAAAATGCATTTCATCTGTTGCAAAGAAGGCAGGTACTATGTGATTCCACATAGACAGGGTTCCTGGAGTAGATAACGCACTGAAACAGAAAGTTGGGTATGGCTGGCAGGAGTTTCACAGAGGAGAATGGGAAGCTTTTGTTGAATGGAAACCAAGTTTCCAGCTGGGGAAGATGAAAACAGTTTTGGAGACAAATAGTGGTAAGGGTTGCACAATAGTGTCTATGGACCTCATACTACCTAACTGTTCACTTACAGTAGATGAGTAAATTTTGGGTCATATGTACTCTACTCTGATTTTTAATCCAAAGATCCATATTTTTTCCTCATTACAAACTATGCAGTGGTGTTTAAGTTCTGCTTACAAAAGAGGAATGTGAGGTTTAGAGAGGACAGTGAACCAGCACAACCTTGGTTGGAGGTAGCAACCTTAACCCAGGTTTCTCCTGTCTCGAACTTCAATGATTCCTTTTCCTTCCTACCACCCTGACTCTTCCTAAGGTAGCAAAAAGATTTTTTTTCAATGTCTCGACTGTATTTTAAATGCCAGAAATGTATTCGAGTGAATTGAGCTTTTGGAAACTTCTTTCTTCCTTGCAGGGATCTGGTCCTAACTGGAGAGAGTGAAGTGAGTGCCAGCTATAGAAACTGGGCAGAGCCAGCAGAGGGAGACAGGAAGGGAGATGTTAGTGCATCAGCATATGTAAATTGGCAAGAGAGTAAAGAAAGCTGGGAAAGCTGCTATTTTATCATTTGTGGTAATTATAGTAATTTAGAGTGGTAGATCAGTGGGTTCCTGGAGGTAAAAGCATCTTGGAAAGATAATGTGATGTGATTAAAAAGTTTTGATTAAGAACTGCTGTCATTTTCACTTGAAAAAGGTGAGTAAAGAGACTGGGGTCAGGAGTGCAGAAACAGAAGTCATAAGGGTAGGGGATGCAGCTTGTCAGACTCTGTCCTTGATTTGGGGGACACAGAGAAATCAGCATCCCCCTGTCTTACGACCCTCACAGAGAACATAGAGATACTGAAAATGACTATTCATACACACAGAAATGCATGAGGTGTTTGTAACCTATAAAGAAGTAACAAGAGAATGATCAACTGTCTCAAGACATCCAAGAAAGAATGATTTCCTCCCCCCCAAAAAAGGTGACAACTAAGGAGGGTTTTGTGGTATGAGTAAGAGTTTGTAGCCTACAGCTGTTTAAAAGTGAGGTTTGTTGGTAGAAACAATAGAGTATATGCAGTGCTTTAGTGCTGGCCTGGAACTCCCAGTACCAGCATGCAGTTAACATCCACAATGAGCTGTTGATCAGACAGACCGACAACATTTCCCAAAATAAGACAGCTTTCTGTCAGAGTACTTGATGACCCACCAAAGGTTAGTAGTAAGACCCTACTGCCAAAAACACCATATGCTGTTAGTGTGGAACATGGAGTGACCTGGCTGGAATCTGAAAGACAGTCAGTCCAAGCCAGTTAGCTTCTCTACTGCCAGAAGGTGCTACATGAGTGACTGGGGGAAAATGACCAACATCTTTTTAAGCAACTCATGGTCTAAGCTACTCAGCAGCAAACAATCTGACATGATGCTCACACAAATGCAATAGTGGCACACAACCATGGTGGGTAACGAACTGCTCTTGATTTGGTTAGCAGATCCACTCAGTGGAATGGAACCCATAGCTGTACCTGGGAAACAAGTAGGAACCATATCAAAGACAAAGCCCACTCTCAAATATCAAGTTCCCACCAATTATGGGCTATAAGAGGGCCTACACCTATTAAATTCTCTCTAAAATAATAATTATTATCCAATTATCTGGTGCTGACTTCACTTTCAGATGGAGAATTTGCTTCTCTTTTTCAGAATGACACAGAACCTGAGGACAGAATCAGCCCATCGCGCCTCACCAGGGTCCCAGCTGAAACCACAGAGTAACTGGAGAAATGAGCAAGTGTGCTGCTTTCTTGGTGAACTTGACACCAGCACAAGGATGAAGGAGATAGACACAGAGAACACTCAACTCCTACCAAAACAGATATCCAGAGACACAGAGGCTCCCAAAACTTCATCACTGAAGTAGACCTAAAACAAACCCAACATGGCTCAGGTAAATTCACGAACAGGGGGCAGAAAGATTGTTAGAGTCACAAGTTGGAACATTATGCACAGAAACATTGCTTCTTCCCCATAACTGATAGCTACTCCCACAATTCATGAATCACATTCCCAAATGAGGAGGGTCCCTGTGGAGGGGGAGGGCAGGGAAGAGGCTAACAATGGTACCAACATGGCTGTATACATTCTATGCACATAGCTAACAAAAACAGACAATGCTGCCTTAGGACTACAGGGGAACTACAGAGGAGAAGTAGCAGAAAGTGGAGAATTGTAGCTTATGAGGGCTGGAGAGATGCAACTCCACACTGTTGGCAAAAAGGGAAAGCTGAGGAGCAGCTTGGCCAAAACTGAGTTTTAAGAAAACCTGGTGAAGAGAGTGAATCAGTGAAATAAACCAAAGCCTGTGACTAAGGGATGGGGACAATGAGAGGGTTCAGGCAAACAGGCAAGACAGAAACAAGTCTCTAGAACAAAAATGGGCAACTCAGGGATAACCAACCAAGAATTGTTATAGTCAGCTAACCAGATACAGATTATGAGAGGAAGGGATTTTTTTTTTTCAAGCTTACAGATCAAGGGAAAGGTCCAACAGTGATGGAAAAAGCTGGCTCTCTTTCACAGATCTAAGCAGATAGAAACACAGCAAACAGCCAACAAACACCACAAAAGCAGTGAGCAAGCACATCCAGAGCTCAAACTGCTCTCTATTCACCATTAGGTAAGAATCAAGATCCACCACCAAACACATCTTAGGGATGAGCCCCAAGATCCATGGCCAGTGATACCTCCTCCAGCCTTGTGGCTGGAGATGTAAGTTACAAGCTTAATTTTAATAAAATGCCTGAGTCCATTGGGCCATGAATTTACACTGTCACTTTCAAACTACCACAGGAATGTCATGAGTCATAGCCAAAAAAGACAGTTAAATCACTGTCAGAAAAAAACTTCAGGGAATGAAGATTTATTTGGGATCATGCTTTCAGAGGGTTTTAACCCATCATGGTGAGGAAGGCATGGCAGAGTTCATGGAGGCACAATCATGTGGTAAAGGAACCAAGAGGCAGGTATAGCCTTCATATAACCACCCCTAGTGACAAACTTCTGTTGGCCAGACCCTGCCTCCTAAGGGTTCCACTGTCTCACAAAATGTCCTCAAGACACGAGGCTATTGTAAACCCAAACCATCACATTCTACTCCTCCACCTAAAATTGGTTAGCCATCTCATAATGCAAAATTCATTTAGTTCAGCTTCAAGGGTACTCAAAGCCTTAAAAGTTTCAACACTGTTCAAATATATAAAGTTCAAAGACTATCCTGAGGCTCAAGAAAAACTGTAAGCCCCTGGAAAATCAGAAAGAATGTTACACCCTCCAATATACATTGGCACTGAGTAAACATCCCTGTTCTAAAATAGATGAAGAGGAGGATACCAAAGAAAGATATTACCAAAGCAAGACAAAAACCTAGCAAGGAAATATTCAATCTTTTAACTCTAAGTCTAGCATCTGGGACACATCATGGTATAATCTGAACTCCATGGTATATTCTGATTTAGAAAGCCCCACCTATAGGACCTCATTATTTATAGGTCACATTACTCTCCTTTATCAGTCCCACTCCTTGTCTTCAGTTTTCCTCAGCAGAAATACCATATTTATGTCATCTCAAACATCCTGGAGTCTTCACTGTGACATAGGTTTCACCCTCACAGCTTCATGTTTTACCCTGGCAGGAGCTCCTCACAGGAAATCTGACCCTGGTTCACACTGAGTGTCCTCCATGACCCCATAACTCTTGTCTTATTGCATGCTTGAAAAGCTAGCACCACTACAAGCATGCTATCACATTCTGCTGCCAGTTTGAGAATGCAGCCAGAACACCTGAGACCATAGCTATAGTGGCCTGAGTTGACTTGGTGGTAAAACCTAGGAAAACACCTCCTTAGGCAGCCCTTATTCAGTAGGGTATCCTAGGAGCTCTCTTGTGTTAAAGGAAAGTCTTTTAAGTGTGTTTCCCATTTTATAGCACCTCGGAGCCTTCAGTGGTTGGAACCTGACAACTTCCTAAAATGCTCTGGAAACACTTTTCCTATTGTCCCAGTCCACAGTTCTCATGTTCTCTTTAATGCTACTAATCTATTTAAAAACAATGGCTCCTTTGTTTGCAGTAAAAGCTCCCTTGCTAGTCAAACTTCACATATTGCACTTCTTCCTGATCCACTTTGGACTCCTGCTTCTCTGTGTAAACCAACATATCACAACCTAAATGCTGTCTTGAATTTTTTTTTCTGTCAAATTAAGTAGTCCATTACCTTTCAGTTCAATTTCACTTACAACACAAGGAAAATATAGAAAAACATTTGCCAAAATGTAACATAAATGACCTGTATTCCATTTACAATATAGTCTTTGTTCCCATCTGAATCCTCATGACTTTATTTACTATCCACATTTTCACTTATATTTCTGTCTTCCAAACATTTACCATAATCTCCCATTAAGCCTTACTTATGGCCTTAGAGGACTTGTGTAGTGTACAGCGCCAAACACTTTTAAATTCCTCACACAAACCAGTTACTAAGAAGCATATGACTAGGATTATCACAGCTACAACCTCACTCCTGGTACCAATATTATGTATTAGCTACTTGGATGATGCTGTGATCAAATATCTGAAAGAAATAACCTTGTGGGAGGAAAGGCTATTTCAGCTCATGTTTCCAGAGGGGTTCAGTCCATCACATAGGGAAGTCAATCTCATAGGCATGGCAGAGTTCATGGAAATGGGAACATGTGACAAAGGCTTCTCATATGCTGACAGACTAAGAAATAGAGAAACCACCAGAACCAGGGCTTGTCTATAGCTATCATAACTCTACTCCTGGAGCTGAGAGATAGCTTAGTGGTTAAGGTGTTTGCCTGTGAAGCTTAAATAACCATGTTGATTCCCCAGTACCCACGTAAACCAGATGCATAAGGTGGCATATGAATCTGGAAGTAGTTTGCACTGACTAGAGGCCCTGGTGCACTCATTCTCTTTATCTGCCTTTTTCTCTCTTGAAATATATAAATAAATCAAAATTTAAAAGTTCTATTTCTAATGACATACATCTGCTGGACAACTTCACCTCCTAAAGGTTCCATAGCCTCCCAAAATAGTGTCACCAGCTGGAGACCAAGCATTCAAGACATAAACTTATGGGAGACATTTTTCATTCAAACCATAAAAAGAGCATCTTATTTAACCCTATTTTATACATGAAAAAGGTAAGACTTAGATATATTAAGACAACTGTTTAATGTCAACCTAGTAAATAGCAAGTAGGAGGCAATACCAATGCCCAAGACCTCTGACTCTGAAATCTATTAGTCTACAAACTTCTAGGGCTTAAGACAGAATAGTCAGTCACCCCAGGACCCTTACTTCTGTCAGGAGGGTCAGAGAGCATATGAAGACCCACATTATCACTGAGAGTGGCAAAATCAAGAAAATACTGTGCCTATTGTAAAAACCCAGAGACTACCCTATAGCAGAGGTAGAGAATTGTATTCGTATACATGTTACAAGGAATTATCTCACTTCCCAGCCTAGAGGAGAGTGGAACACTTTTGCCTGTCTACCAATAGGGAATCCATCTTAGGAGATAGGGTGGTCCCCATTTTTTGGAGTAAGCAAGCCAAATTTGAGTACCTTTTCTCCAATATATACCAGAGAGGATTCCTGAACTTTAAGAGATTCTTTAAAATATCTTTCAACTTTAAGACTTTATGATCTCTGCAGCCTGAGACACATCCACAAGCAATAAAACCCCCTTCACAATCTATTTCTGGGGAACCATTCCTTAATTCATTTACAAGCAAACAGTACTCTGGAAAAAATTTTGATGGGAGATGCACAGGAGTCAGAAGGAGGACTTTGAATGGTACAGCTGGCCTTGAAAGATGGAGATGGCCAAGGTTTCCACATAAGAATGTCTACTCTAGGCCCCATGATCAAGTACTACCAAAGGAGGTGGACAAGCCTCAAACAGCAAAGCAATGAGTGATTTGGAAGTTCAACCTGACAATTGTGTGCAGTTGATCTCATTCAGTCCTTAACACTATTTTAGAGAAAAAAATATACCCTATGTTGTTTCCTACCTATAGGGTACAGCCAGGATGTCCCCAGCATGGCCTAAGGTCTCCATACGCATTAGGACCCCTGATTCCCTTCTCAGTGTTTGGGACCAAGTCTCCAGGTACTTGTGACAGCCAGGGCCTGCAAATCTTGGCCTGCACTGGCTGTGCATAAGCCAGTCCCTCACACGAAGCCTCGGCTTGGCCTTACCACCAACAGATGGAGCGTTTGTTGACGCTTCAGTGACAGCTTGAAAGCGCATCTCCTCCCTCTGAGGCGGCCCGTTCCACCTCGTCCTCCCATCTGCCATCTCATTTTAAAACTAGCAGAACAACTCAGCTAGAGCAATTCTGACTTTTTCCATCTGTGCCGAGTTAATTAAGAGGGTAATGAGAGCTGGGAATGAATGAGGTCTGCATTAATTCAAGATATGATTAAGAGAAACATTTCTAAAATATAAATGTGCATGCAGATAGCAAGGCCAAGTGATGTAGATATGCACCCCAAGTCACCAGGCTCACTGTGTCTGCTAACACATGGGGTGTCCAATGGAGGGCTTGAAGGAATCAGAGAGATAGGAACCAAGCTACCTAGAGCCAGTGCTACAAGGAGGGTGGGACATGGGAGGTAAGCCAGAGAGGACCTTAGAGTCTATTACCTGCAAAGTCACTCCACCAGCACCTACATATTCATTATCTCGTACATCGCTGGCCCTGGAAACAGACTAGTGGTAACATGATCTTCCTTTATTCAAAAATCCATTCAGAAACTCTAGAAATATGAACGGAGAGTGGCAGTGAACAACGGAGGAGAAGATTACAAGGTAGAAAAACACGTGGAACAGTGAGAGAACTAGAGCAGCATTGGATCCCTCCCCCACCGCCTGGGCCCAGCTCCAGCGAACAGAGCAGTGGTCCAGGGACACAGCCACACCAACTTGAGCTGATAGCGGGACCCAAACAGGAGCAGAGTCCAGCAGCAACATCAGTGGCTCCGGCACTGGCCACAGCAGCCCCAGCAGCAGCAGATCCAGCAGCGGCAGCTTCAGCAGTAGCAGCAGCAGATACAGCAGCAGCAGCTTCAGCGGCAGCAGTGCCGGTTCCAGCAGCAGCGGTTCCAGCAGTGGCAGCTACAGCAGCAGCAGCAGCGGCAGCAGCAGTGGCAGGTCCAGCAGCAGCAGTAGTGGTTCCAGCAGCAAGGGTGTCGATCTGCAGGGCCACAGTTGCCAGGCATGGTTTTCCCTGCAGGAAAAGCCAGTGCCCAGCTCCAAAAATCAGAACAGCAGCCCAATGACCCAGCCAGCAACTTGACTGAGACCAAAATCATCCAAAAAAGGTAACTGGGATTGCACCAGGGAAGGGTCTCACTTGGTCACAAGCTGACTTGGATCCATCAACAGACCAGAAATCTTAACCTCTTTGTTGATAGAGGATCTGGTTGTTATAATACCTACTCTTACATAAATACTCGGTGCTGTTTTTAATTGAATGTGTACAGTGTTTAGTTAAATTTTAGAATCTACATGTATTTTATTCCACTCAACCTACTTGAATACTCCCATAGCAGGGAAACTCAACCCCTAGGAACACATTTGTAGATACTCTGAGAGTCTTAAAAGCCACACCTAACAACTTAAGCTCCTACCCTGAAGACATATAACATCAGATCAAATGATACAGCTAAGAATACCAAGCTAGCTAGAAAATACAGCATTAACTTAATCCAAGGTGCAAAAATATATACATTATAACACCAGAAACACCAAAAAGAAAGACAATATAAATCCGCCTAAAAGTATTAATGCATCAGAAATGGCCTCCAGTGAGAACGAGTTAGAGGAAATGTCTGAGAAAGATTTCAAAAGAATGATTGTAAATATGTTCAAAGAAGTCAAAGAACAAATCAAAGGAGTGAAAGAGGAAATCAAAGGAATCAAAGAAGAAGCAGGACATGAATTTCATGAAATAAATAAGGCAATACAAGACATAAATAAGGAAATAGAAATAATAAAGAAAAACCAGTCAGAATTGCTAGCAATGAAGAACACAGTTAATGAAATAAAAAACTCTGTAGAAAATCTCACCAGTAGAATGGATGAAGGAGAGGACAGAATATCTAAGCTAGAAGACCAGGTGGCAGATCTAATACAGTCCAACAAAGAGAAAGACAAACTTGTAGAAAAGTATGAGTGGGAATTTCAAGATATTCGGGATACTATGAAAAGATCAAATATAAGAATTCAGGGTATAGTAGAAGGAGAAGAATTCCACTCCAAAGGAATACTAGGCATATTCAACAAAATCATAGAAGAAAACTTCTCCCAAATAGGGAAAGATGTGCCAATGCAGATTGGGGAAGCCTTTAGAACCCCAGCCAGACAAAACCTGGAAAGAACCTCTCCTTGCCATATTATAACCAACCTACCAAACACACAATCCAAAGAAAAACTATTGAAAGCAGTTAGAGAGAAAAATAAAGTTACCTACAAAGGCAAGCCCATCAGGATTACAGCAGATTATTCAACACAAACTTTTAAAGCCAGAAGGGCTTGAAGTGATATATTCCAAGTTCTGAAAGATAACAACTGTCAACCAACTTTACTTTATCCTGCAAAGCTATCCATTCAAATAGATGGAGAAATAAGGACATTCCATGACAAAAGCAGGTTAAAGGAGTATTTGAAGACAAAACCAGCTCTACAGAAAATACTTGAAAGAATCCTCCATGCTGAAGAAAAGGAAAAGCACACATATAAGGAACCTAGAGAAAAAAAAAAAAAAGCAATACTCAAATACTAGTTAACACAAGAGAGCAAAGGTAGAACCAGAACCACAAAAAAAAGGCAAACATATATACACACCTTAGAACAATATCTCTTAATACTAACGGCATCAATGCCCCAACCAAAAGACATAGGTTTTCAGACTGGGTTAAAAAGCAGGATCCTGCAATTTGTTGTCTCCAAGAAACTCACCTTTCTACAAAGGATAGACATTTTCTTAGGGTAAAAGGTTGGAAAATGGTGTTTTAAGCAAATGGGCCTAGAAAACAAGGAGGGGTTGCTATCCTAATATCAGACAGGGTAGACGTCAGTCCAATGTTACTCAAAAAAGATAAGGAAGGTAACTTTATATTGATTAAGGGCACACTCCAACAGGAGGACATTACAATCTTGAACATATATGCACTTAACATGGTGGCTCCCAAATTCATCAAACAAACCCTATTAGAACTAAGGTCACAGGTAACACAAAACATAGTGGTGGTGGGTGACTTTAACACCCCACTCTCATCAATTGACAGGTCATCCCAGGTAAAAATAAACAGAGAGACATCTGGACTAAATGAGGTCATAGAAGGAATGGACCTAACAGATATATACAGGACATTTCATCCAAATGATGCAGAATATACATTCTTTTCATCAGCACATGGAACATTCTCTAAAACAGACAATATATTAGGACACAAAGAAAATCTTAACAAATTCAAGAAAATTGAAATAATTCTTTGCATTCTACCTGAGCACAATGGAATTAAACTAAAAATCAATAGCAAGAAAGGCTATAGAGCATACACAAAATCATGGAAACTAAACAATACACTACTAAATGATGAATGGGTCAATGAAGAAATCAAGAAGGAAATCAAAAATTTATAGAGTCAAACGATAATGAGAACACAACATACCAAAATCTCTGGGACACAATGAAGGCAGTCCTAAGAGGTAAATTTATAGCATTAAGTGGCTATATTAAGAAATTGGAAAGGTCACAATAAACGACCTAATGCTTCACCTTAAAGCCTTGGAAAAAGAAGAACAAGGCAAACCAAAATCAGTAGATGGGAAGAAATAATAAAGATTAGCACCCAAATTAATGAAATGGAAACAAAAAAATCCAAAAAATTAATGAAACAAAGAGTTGGTTCTTTGAAAGGATAAACAAGATTGATAAACCCTTAGCAATTCTGACAAAAAGAGAGGAGAGACACAAATTAAAATCAGAGATGAAAAACGTAACATCACAACATATTTCAGAGAATTTCAAAAAGGCATAGGGACATACTATAAAAGCATATACTCCACGAAGTATGAAAATCTGAAAAAATGGATGATTTCCTTGATATATATGACCAGCCTAAATTAAATCAAGATGAGATTAATCACTTAAATAGACCTATAACAAGCATGGTGATCCAAACAGTTATCAATAATATCCCAATTTAAAAAGCCCAGGCCCAGATGGATTCACTGCTGAATTTTACCAGATCTTCAAGGAAGAGCTAACACCATTGCTTCTTAAGCTTTTCCAGGAAATAGAAAAAGAAGGAATTCTACCAAATTCCTTCTACAAAGCCAGCATCACCTTGATACCAAAACCGGGCAAAGATAGAACAAAAAATGAAAATTACAGACCAATCTGAAACAAAAATTCTCAACAAAATATTAGCAAACAGAATACAAGAATATATCAGAAAGATCATTCACCCTGACCAAGTAGGCTTTATCCCAGAGATGCAGGGATGGTTCAATATATTCAAATCTATAAATGTAATACATTATATAAATGGGTTGAAGGACAAAAATCACATGATCATCTCATTAGATACAGAGAAAGCATTCAACAAAATCCAACATCCCTCATGATAAAAGTCCTACAGAGACTGGGAACAGAAGGAACATATGTCAATATAATAAAAGCTATTTATGACAAGCCTACAGCCAACATATTACTAAATGGGGAAAAAGTGTAAGCTTTTCCACTAAAATCAGGAACAAGACAAGGGTGTCCACTGTCCCCACTTTTATTTAATATAGTTCTGGAAGTCTTAGCCATAGCAATAAGGCAAGAGACACACATAAAAGGGATACAAATTGGAAAGGAAGAGATCAAGTTATCATTATTTGCAGATGACATGATTCTATACATAAAGGACCCTAAAAACTCTACTAGCAAACTGTTAGAGCTGATCAAAACCTACAGCCATGTAGCAGGATACAAAATAAATACACAGAAATCAGTAGCCTTCATATATGCTAACAACAAACACACAGAGGATGAAATCAGAGAATCACTCCCATTCACAATTGCATCAAAAAAAAATAAATAAATAAAGTACCTTGGAATAAACCTAACCAAGGAAGTGAAGAATCTCTACAATGAGAACTTTAAAATTCTCAAGAGAGAAATTTCAGAAGACACTAGAAAGTGGACAAACATCCCTTGTTCCTGGATTGGAAGAATCAATATTGTGAAAATGGCAATCTTACCAAAAGCAATCTGCACACTTAATGCAATCTCTATAAAAATTCCAAAGACATTCTTCATGGAAATAAAAAAACAATCCAAAAATTCATTTGGAATCACAAAAAACCTCGAATATCTAAAATAATACTGAGCAACAAAAATGAAGCTGGTGGTATCACCATACCTGATTTTAAACCTACAGAGCCATAGTAACAAAAACAGCATGGTACTGGCACAAAAACAGACATGTAGATCAGTGGAACAGAATAGAGGACCCAGATGTAAGTCCAGGTAGCTATAGCCACCTGATATTTGATAAAAATGCCAAAAATAATCATTGGTGAAAAGACAGCCTTTTCAGAAAATGGTGTTGGGAAAACTGGATATATATCTGTAGAAGGATGAAAATAGATTCTTCTCTCTTGCCATGCACAAGAATTAAGTCCAAATGGATTAAAGACCTTAACATCAGATCTGAAACTCTGAAACTGCTAAAGGAAAAAGTAGGGGAAACCCTTCAACATATTGGTCTTGGCAAAGACTTTTTGAATACAACCCCAATTGCTCAGGCAATAAAACCACAGATTAATCACTAGGACCTCATGAAATTACAAAGATTTTGCACTGCAAAGGACACAGTGAATAAAGCAGAGAGGCAACTTACAGAATGGGAAAAAATCTTCACCAGCTATACATCTGATAGAGGATTAATATCTAGGATATACAAAGATCTCAACAAGTTAAATAATAAGGAATCAAACAAGTCAATCAAAAAATGGGCTATAGAGCTATATAGAGCATTCTTAAAGGAAGAAATATGAATGGTGTATAAGCATATAAAAAATGTTCTACCTCACTACACATCAGGGAAATGCAGATTAAAACTACATTGAGATTCCATCTCACTCCTGTCAGATTGGCTACCATCATGAAAACAAATGATCATAAATGTTGGTGGGGATGCGGAAAAAGAGGAACCCTTCTACACTGCTGGTGGGAATGCAATCTGGTCCAGCCATTGTGGAAAACAGTGTGGAGGTTCCTAAAACAGCTAAAGGTTGATCTACCATATGACCCAGCTATAGCACTCCTAGGCATATATCCTAAAGACTCATCTTATTTCCTTAGAAGTACATGCTCAACCATGTTTATTGCTGCTCAATTTATAATAGTTGGGAAATGGAACCAGCCTAGATGTCCCTCAACTGATGAGTGGATAATGAAGAAGTGGCACATTTATACAATAGAGTTCTACTCAGTGGTAAAGAAAAATGACGTTATGAAATTTGCAGAAAAATGGATGGATCTGGAAAGGATTATACTAAGTGAGGCCCAGAAAGCCAAGCACCACATGTTCTCCCTCATACGTGGATCCTAGCTACAGATGATTGGGCTTCTGTGTGAGAAGGAAAATACTTAGTAGCAGAGGCCAGTAAGTTAAAAAGGAGATATAAAGGGAAGAGAAAGGAAGGGAGGAGGGTGCTTAATAGGTTGGTATTATATACATGTAAGTAGAATGATTGAGATGGGGAGGTAATATGATGGAGAATGGAATTTCAAAGGGGAAAGTGCGGAGGGGGGAGGGTATTGCCATGGGATATTTTTTATAATCATGGAAAATGTTAATAAAAATTGTGAAAAGATAAAAAGTTAAATTAAATTAAATTTTAAAAATCCATTCATTTATTACCTAGCCACTGACCTAAAAGAGTCCCAGATATATCAGAAAATTCTCAAATGTTGAATAGAATGAAAAAGTTGAACGTACCCCCACATATGCACAATCTTTATCTCACCAAGACCCTAAGGTGTTGGTACTAGGCATGGCATTCCCATTTTCATATGAGAAAACTTAGGGTGAGAGACATACCCAAGGTGATACAGTTAGGAAGTGACAGAGATGGGATTTGAACTCAAATCTCTGATGCCAAAACTGAACTTTGAATCTAAGTAACACCAGCCAGAGTACAATGTGGTGTTTTGGGGACAGAGTGAAGAGGGATCTGATCTGACCTTTTGAGATTAGGGAAGGGAAAATCAGAGATGAGTGCCTGGAATAAAAGGGAAGGGGAAAGCCAGATCACCTTTGAAATAACCCAAATTTAATATGCCAAGCCATACACTAACTCCTTAGTGTGCTACAGGCCTTTTACTGCATTAGCCGTGAAACAGAAGCATCACTGTCCTCATGGGACCAAAGAGGAGACTGGGAAGACCAGCACCTAGGGACACCTAGCCTGTAAGAAGACAGATTCAAGCTGAAGTCACTCTTCTTTGAAGGTGGACCAGGGTGGACACATTCAGATGCAGGGTTTGGTAATAAGAGGGAGGAAGAACCCTGAAGGCATCAAGTGAGTAAGAGCTAAGCCACACAACCCTTACCCTCCTAGGAATCCTGTCAGTTCCCCACAAAGCCTTGGCCAGTGACTTCACTTCCCATTCTGTTTGTGGACTGAGGCCCTTGCACCTCTGGATTCCAGGACAGTGTTTACCATCACTGACCTTGGCCAACACAGAGCAATGTCCCTCACTGCAGACTGATCATGCCCTCTAGCTCTTCCCAACCCAGAAAGTCAAACTTGAACACTCCAGAGCAGCTCCAAAGCCCACTAAAAACACCTCCCAAGTTGCCATGCTCCTGCCTTTCTGAACACATCTGGAAGTCTGAGTGGCCTACAGGTCCCTCAAGACCCAAGGGAAGTTATCACCATTCCTTTGTTTCATTCTCTGCCACTCCATATACCCTACAGTGGAGCCAGAAGCATGATAGTCATTCTCACTTCCTCCTCATCCTTAAGGTCTTCAGGAGGCCATGTCCTGAATGTTACTGGAATTATTAAGGCCACAGCCTGGGTCCTGGGAGGTTTAACAAGTTAGGATTGATCACTCATGCCTAATAGGCCAATTAAAGTGTTGAGTAATGGTGGAAAAACAGAAAAAGGATGTGGATTCACTGTGGCCACATTGGGAAGAGGAACAAATAAAGAGGCCCAGTGACCACCACATCCATCCTCAGGGTCCTGACATGAGCTTTAGATTTAGATAGAGGGCAAGAGATAGGTTTAACTAAGCAGCCCTGGTCAAGCTGTGGTCCTGCCCATCACTGACCCTTCATGGTCTTGATTCAAACAGAACTATAATGTAGTCTGACAAAGTGTCAGAACTACATGTATAGAATCTCTTTTTTGGGAGACAAGCCCTCCTTCTGGCTCATAGTTGGGCCCCCACCTTTTCCTTCTTCAGCATGAGATTCCTGAGGAAATCCCAAGCCCTTGGGGTCCATCGTTTCAATAGTCTGCTAGCCCAAGAGAAGGACACAAGTGTCTCTGTAGAATATCTTGTGTTCATATGCAAATTAACTAAAATACATCCACCTTCTTATCTGTAGATAGTACTGACTAGCATCCTAGCCAGACTACATCTCTCCCATCCTCATTCCACACTCCCACAGTCCCCCCCACACACACACCATGAGTCCTCTTCCAGCTCCTCCTCCTACGCACACTAGAACAATACAATTCCATTTCAGCATGAATTGTAGTTTTTTTTATAGAAGACAATCTAATTTGCAAATCAATACATATTTCAAAGAAAACATTTAAGTATCGTAGAAGAATGTATGAATATAAAAAACTCAATGTGCAAAATTCAACAGGGAAATGAGCATAAAACCTTATTTTTGAACTGTGCCATTGTTACTCTGACACTGGAAAGACAAAATAAACTCTTCCAGGAACCAAAAATGGAAAGAGACCTTAAGAATGCAGCAGAGGCTCTTTCCCACAAGGGTTTCAATAGTCTGCTCTGCTAGAATGTTTTCTCTAGATTCAGGGTATGTTTGCTCTCAGGAGAAGAGGATTGAAGGTGTGTCAGGTTGCTCTTTTCAATCACTGGCTGTTCATCTGTGCGCTGCTGTGATTGGCTGATTCAGCAGGTCATTGGGATCCTCAGCCCCCTCCCCCAATCTGCTAGACTCTATCCTCTTTTAATCATGGATTAGATCAAATGTTATGGCTTACCAACACATAATGTATCCATACAAAGTTTGTACTTCATTAAAAACAAAAAAGAGGAATTGGCAAGATGAGCAAGAGTGCTGCTTCCACAGGGAGCCTGATAACCTGCAACAGTGACAATAGACACTAAGGATACACAAAATGCACCAAAACAGAAACACAGAAACTGCTGAGAGAACAATGCTAAGATAGGCTAAAAGCACACCCAAGGCTCAGGAGATTTTTCAGGAGAGGGAGAGGAAAGAATGGATGAGCCACAGGGTGGGAGGGAATAACCAGAGGCATAGCAACCCCCCCACCCCAATGACTGACTTCTGCTCTCACAGCTCTTAACCAACAACTCCATGGTGAATACCAGCATTTCCATAAAGAGAGCCGTCAGTGGAGTCAGGGCAGGGAGGGATGGTATCAACACATGATGTGTCCATACAAAGTTTCTACTTAATAAAAATATAATGTTATGGTTTGAGGGCTGGAGAAATGGCTTAGAAGATAAGGTGCTAGCCTACAAAGCCTAAGGACCTATGTTTAACTCTCCAAGTCCCACTTAAGCCAGACACACAAAGACACACAAGTGCACAAGGTCACACATTCACACAAAGTGGCACATGAGTCTGGAGTTCAATTTCAGTTGCTGGCGGCCCTGGCACACCAATTTTCTGTTTCTGTCTCACATAAAAAAGACCGGTTGGTTGGGTTTGCTTCAAAAAAAAAAAAAGAAAAGAAAAGAAAAAGAGGTGTGGCGGTGCACACCTTTAATCCTAAGCACTCAGGAGGCAGAGGTAGGAGGTTAACTGTGAGTTGAAGGCCATTCTGAGACTAATTCGAGGTCAGCCTGAACAAGAGTGAGAGTCTACCTTGAAAAACCCAAAAGAAAAAAAGTAGAAGTGTTACAGTTTGAATGTTAACTATCCCCCACAGGCTTCTGCAGCAAAATACCTGGTCCCCAGCTTGTAATGCTGTCTCAAGGGGTTGTGGAAACTCTGGGACACTGTATGAGTTAGTAGAAGTGAGTAACTAAGCTTTGAAGGTGAGCTCTACTTCTTGTTCTAGTCTAAGCTCTCTGTTTCCTGAACCAAGAGGTGAGAAACCTCCACCACATGCTATCGCAATTCCCACCACAAGAGACCAAAGACATGAGTCAAAAATTTTTTTACTCCCTTAAGTTACTTCTGTCATACAGTTTGTCACAGCAGGGAGAAAAGTACCTAATGAGGTTTTCTAAATAAATGTACTAGTCTTCATTGAAATGGTTCCTGCCTACAAAAGGAAAGGGAAAAGAAAAGGAAACAGAAAATATTGTGTAGACAAGGACATGAAGAAATTGGAACCCCAGTATCCTCATGGGAATGTGAAATGGTAGAGTTGTTATGGCAAATGACATGTCAGTTCCTTAAAACATTAAAAATGAATTACTGTATGGTGAAGCAGTTCTACCCAAAAGAATTGAAAGCAGATACTCAAGTCAGTATTCACACACTGTTCCCATAACAGTATTGGGCACCAGGGACAAGATGAAGAAGCAACTCAAGTATTTATCAGTGGATAAGGAAAATACAGCATTTCTATACAATGAAATATTACTTGACCTGAAAAGGAAAGAAATCCTAATACATGTACAAATGTAGAGGTAATTTAAGAATCCCAAGTTCACGTTAAGTTATTGATATAAGTCAGGTTCAAAAGGACAATATTAGCATGACGTCATCTACATGACAATCCCAGATCAGTGAATGTCTAAGAGGCAGTAGGTGGATGGTGGTGGTCAGGCCAGAAGAAAAAATAGGGAGCTGGAAGTGATTGCTTAATAAATACAGACTTTTAACATGGGAAGGACTCCTGGAGGTAGAATTAGGCTATAGTCACATGCACAATGTATGTGCACCAGATGCCATGAAGTGTACATTTAAATAAGTGAGGTGGTGTAGTAGTTTGAGTGTATTTCCCTCATACGCTCAGGTATTTTATTAAAGCTTGTAACCTGGGTCTCCAGCCTCCGGGCTGGAGGAGGTCTCACTGGGGGTGGGTCCTGAAGTCCAACCCTAAGGTGTGTTTGGGGACAGATCTGATTTCCAGCCAACAGGCTTGTAGAGAGGTGTGAGCTCAGGTGGGGTCCTTGCTGCAGTTTGTGCTGGTGCTTTGGGGTTTTGCTGGCTGTCTGGTTGTTTTTCTCTGCTTGGATATATGGAAGCAGCTTCTTTCACCACTGATGAAATTCCACCTGGATCTGTAAGCTTTAAACAAACACCTTCTTCCCCACAACTGTGTCTGGTTTTTTGTTGTCTTAGTTTTGTTTTCGAGGTAGGGTTTCACTCTAGTCCAGGCTGACCTGGAATTCACTATGTAGTCCCAGGGTGGCCTTGAACTCATGGTGATCCTCCTACCTCTGCCTCCCAAATGCTGGGATTAAAGGCAAGCGCCACCACACCCAGCCTTGGTCTAGTTTCTTTTTTTAAATATTTTTTTATTAATTAGTTTTGTATTCAGTGAATACAGTCAGTTTGGTACCATTATTAGGCTCATCCGTGACTTACCCCACCCCTCGGCCCCTCCTTGTTGAGGTACATGCGTCATGCATTATGGAGTTAGCCCTCAGTTATGGGTAGGATAAATGTCTCTGCATACCATGACCCAACATGTGTCTCTGACATTCTTTTCACCCCCTCTTCCGCAAAATTTCCCTGAGCCATGTTGGGTTCACTTTTGGTCTGCTTTAGTGATGAGGTGTTGGGGACCTCTGGGTCTCTGGCTATCTGATTTGGTAGGAATTGATTTTTCTTTGTGCTGATCTCTTTCCCCCTTGTGCTGGTATCTGGTTCACCAGGAAACCAGCACCCTTGCTTCTTTCACCAATTTTTCTTAGTTTCAGCCGGGGCCCTTTTGAGGTATGATGGGGTGGCTCTCTCCTTAGGATCTACATCTATCTGAAAAAGAGAAGCAGATTCTCCAACAGAGAATAAGTTAGCACCAGTACAAATGAGATAACCCTTACTTTTTTATAGGGAATTTAATAGGTGTAGGCCCTCTTGTAGCCCACGATTGATGGTAGCTTGATAATAGAGAGTGGACTCATGTTTGGATATGGTTCTGACTTGTTTCCTAGCTCCAGCTATGGGTCTCATACCACTGAGGGGATCCGTTAACCAAATCAAGAGCAGTTGGTTCCCCACCATGGCTGTGTGGCACTTTTGCACTTGTGTGGGCATCACAACAGGTTATTTGCTGCTAAGTAGGTTAGATGCTTGAACAGATATTGGTCATTTTCCCCCAGTTGCCCATGTAGCACCTTCCGGAACTAGACACACTGACTGTCTGGGGACTGACTCTCTTCCAGCTTCCAGCTATGACATTCCATTTTATGTGTTGACCACATATAGTGTCCTCAGCATTGGTCCCAGAGAGGCTAGTTTCTATAAAACAATAAAATTAAGTCAACCAGAATAAAGCAATCTACAATCGAGGTGGAAAAGAGCTTGTCTCTAAAGGGGGCAGGCTGGCCTCCCGCATCTGCGGTGGTGTCTGCCTTCTTGGAATCTTTTGGGAGGAGCCTTAAAAGGAGAATTTTCAAGCATCTCCCTGACAGGCTACAGGGATTGGCTTCACAGTACAACAGTGGTTTCTCTGGACCTCAGGTGCATTTTACCCTCATGGGTTAAAAAGGAAAGTCTTGGGCTGGAGAGATGGCTTAGCGGTTAAGCGCTTGCCTGTGAAGCCTAAGGACCCCGGTTCGAGGCTCGGTTCCCCAGGTCCCACGTTAGCCAGATGCACAAGGGGGCGCACGCGTCTGGAGTTCGTTTGCAGAGGCTGGAAGCCCTGGCGCGCCCATTCTCTCTCTCTCCGTCTATCTGTCTTTCTCTCTGTGTCTGTCGCTCTCAAATAAATAAATAAAAAATTTTTTTTAAAAAAAAAAAAAGGAAAGTCTTACAGACCCTCCATTAGTACTGATCCACCTTCCAAGCCAGCTTTTCTCTTGGTCCAGGTCTTCACACATTTCATGACCAGTTTTTACTGCAAGACTCTTTGTGGAGTCAACTGGCAGCCAGCTGAGATCTGGATCTCAAGAGAATGACAAATGAGGGATGTGGGCGCTGAGGCAGGCCATGGACAGTAGGAGGGGATCCTGCTAAGTGCCAGATACTAATGGGACAGACATCTTACACTTTTCCCAGCAATTGTGAGAGATGGGACATGACTCTCATTTTTCCAACAAGGGTGCTGGTCTTGGAGGAAGATCTTGCCCGAATCACAAAGCTGTATGCTGCCCAGGATTAGAACTGTGAATAGCCAGTGTAAAAACTGGTTTCCTTCTTCATGCCCCTTGCCTTATAGGAGAGGAAAGTGGAAAAAGGCAGGGGCAAAGTGATAAATGCCAAAAAGTATGTTTGTGAACTCACCATGACATGGACATGGGGACTTGGAGAATATGCCAGGAGAGCAATTCATGTCCACCATCCGCTTATCAAAGCTTTGCTGAGGGCCCATGTTAATGTAATCCTAGTGATGATTTGCTTATTTGTCTGTCCAGCTCTTCCTTCTGTGTTTGGCTGTCTTACTGGAGACCTTGCTGGTTTCCATGGAGTGCTTATCCATCCCCTTGTTCTCTCTTCACAGTGGGACTCCAGTCTTACTTGTGAGGGCCATATGTCAGACTGTAAATTATATTTCTCATCTCTTTTTTAGACATGTCCATGACTAAGCTTTGTTTAATGAGATTGTGGGAAGTCTCAAGGAAGGCTTCTTGAAGGGAGCTAATTCAACATGATCACTTCTTGCACTATCCACCTTTCTACTCCTGTGCCATTTCAACCAGAGTTCCAGCAGCCTCCATGGATGGTGAGGTGGGTTTTCAAATGGGAGTGGTATAGGAATGTGGAGAAAATGAGAGAAACAGCCTGAGTCTCGGGCACTTGCTTGTTTTTACTTGAGAGGAATGGATGTTCTTCCTGTCAAGAACATTGTTAGTCTGGGTTTTTGATGACAGGCCATCAAACCTAAGCTTTTTAGATGTTGCAGTCAGGTTTCCATTGCTGGCAGAAAATACCCAACCAAGAACAGCCTGTGGGAAAACAAGGGTTTATTTTGGCTTATAGACTTGAGGGGATTCTCTACAATGGCAGGGGAAAATAATGGCCTGAGCAGAGAGTGGACATCACCTCCTGGCCAACATAAGATGGACATCAGCAGGAGATTGTGCCAGATACTGGCAAGGAGAAGCTGGCTGTAACACACAGAAGCCCACCCCAACAATACACTGCCTCCAGGAGGCATTAATTCCCAAATCTCCATCTGCTGGGAACCTAGCATTCAGAATATCTAAGTTTATGGGTGACACCTGAATCAAACTACAATACTAAATGTATCTCCTTTGTGGGCAGGATTGTTTTTGCCAACATAGAGGTACAGGATACGATGTTCTCCAAAAGCTCCATATCTAGGAGAAGCAATGAAGCAGAGGAGTTAGTAGAGGCTAGTAGCAGCAGAGTGCTGAAACCAGCCTCTCTGGGACCAATGTAACAGTAACTGAATATGCCCCTGGAAACGTTCATGGAAAAGCCTCAGCAATATGGCAATCACTAACATTTATGGGATGCCAGTGATGTTCTTGATACCATGCTACATATTTTACTAAGACCACTTGAGGTGAGTATTTTTATTAAATCTATTTTTATAGATGGAAAAAGAGCACTGCGAGATTAGGGCATGTGCCAATGGTCACACAGCTAGCAGACAGAAGATGCAGGGCAGGCAGGGAGGTAGGCTTCTGGTTCCATCTTGGGTCCAGTGAGATGGCCACACTTGTGCTGAGAGAGAGATGCAGCTATACTTGCCTTATCAGACCCAGGATCTCCTTCTTTATAAAACTACAATACTGACTTTCAGGTAAAATGATGGCATAGGAGCCATGACAAACCAGCCCAGGGAGGGATTTAAGCAAAACCACAGCTAAATACATTCTTCTTCTCAAAAGTGAAGGAGTACAGGTTATTCTTAGACACAGCAGAGAAGTAGGATAGACCAAGATCCACAAGAAAGGAGGAAAATGGCCAGAATCACACTGAGGTACTTGTGGCCCACACACCTGCCCGGCACCGCCTAACAGGTACACTAAGTGGGAGCAGCAGTAGAGACCAAACAAGGGGATTTCCCAACCTCAGCCTCCTTGTAAAGTCAAGACATCTGAAGGAAAGAGAGCTGAGATGAACTAAGGAGCTACTGAAAGGGATACAGGCAGAACTATGTGAGCAACTCTAGGCTTTCTGCACTTTCCCATCCCCCAACCATCAGAACCATGAACCTTGAGCATTTGGCCCCCTGTGGCAGTGCATTCAGCACAGCTGATCAGAATTCCAGCCCCACAAACACAACATAGAGGGATCAAGGTAGGCACTCAACATTGGTGAGATTGGAAGCAATCCCAAAAGGTAAGGAGGCCAAATGACCAAAAAAAAGGTACATAGGCCTGCACTGGAAGAGCTAATCTCTCTTTCCATGCCAGGGCAGGTTATTGGTTATATAATCTTTGTTGGATTTACCATTTTCAAATAATCTATATTTGGGGGTTGAATATTATTGCCTTTGATGCTTTCAGACTTATAGGTCCTTTGTCTTTTGCTTCTATAATTATTGGGGGCAGGGTCTGATTCAGATCCAGGCTGACCTGGAACCCAGTTCAGAACAGAAACCTCTACCTCCAAGCTGAAAAGATTAAGGGCGCAGAGCAACACATACCCTTAGGGATTTTGACTTTATAAAACTATCTGTTTTAATCCCCATAATTGCATACTCTGTGCCTGTTTTTATTGACTGTGTATATTGCTCCAAACTGGGAAAGAAATACCAATGTAGATATAAGAAGCTTTTAGAACACCAAACAGACAAAACCTGGGAAGAACTTCTCCTTGCCATGTTATAAACTAACACACAAAAATCATGTTATAAACTAAACACAAAAACCAAAGAAGATATATTGAAAATAGAGAGATAAAGCAAGTCATCTACAAAGGCAAGCCCATCATAATAACAGCAGATTACTCAACACAAACTCTAAAAGCCAGAAGGGCTTGGAATGATGCATTCCAAGTTCTGAAATATAACAACTGTCAACCAAGATTACTTTATGCTGCAAAGCTATCTATCCAAATTGATGGATAAATAAGGACATTCCACAACAAAAACAGGCTAAGGGAATTTATGACAACTAAACCAACTCAACAGAAAATATTTGAAGGAATCCTTCATGCTAAAGCAAGAAAAACACACACAAGAGGAAATAGGAAAAAATAAACCATACTCAAATAACAGTTAAAATAAGAAAGTAAAGGGAAAACAGGAAGCACTACAAAATAAGAAGAATGGTGAAAATAAATACATACCTTTCAATAACAACTCTTAATATCAGTGGCCTCAGTGCACCAACCAAAAGACACAGGCTTGCAGACTGGATTAAAAGGCAGGATCCCGCCATTCATTGCCTTCAGGAAATGCATCTCTCAATAATGGATAGACACTGTCTTAGGATGAAAGGATAGAAAATGGTATTTCAAACAAATGGGCTTAAGACATAAGCAGGTGTTGCTATCCTAATATCTGACAGAATATACTTCAAACTAACATTAACAAGGAAAGATAAAGAAGCTCATTTTATACTGATTAAAGGAACATTCCAACAGGAGAACATTACAATCCTAGACATATATACATCCAACATGGGGGCTCCTAATTTTATCATACAAACACTATTAGACCAAAGGTCACAGATAACAGCAAACACAGTTGTAGTGGGTGACTTCAATACCCAACTCTCATCAATTGACAGCTAATCCTGGCAAAAAATAAACAGAGAGACATTTGGATTAAATGATGTCATGGAATAAATAGACCTAACTGATATCTACAGAATCTTCCATATACATTTTTGTCAGCAGCACATGGAACATTCTCTAAAATTGACCATATATTAGGACACAAAGGAAATCTCAACAAATACAGAAAAAGTGAAATAATCCCTATACTCTATCTGACCACAACATGTTTAAACTGAAAATCAGCCACAAGAAAAACTACAGAGCATACAGAAATTCATGGAGATTAAACAGCACACTATTGAATGATGAGTGGGTCATTGAAGAAATCAAAAAGGAAATCAATAAATTCATAGAATCAAATGATGATGAGAATACAATGCACCAAAACCTTTGGGACACAATGAAGGCAGTCCTAAGAGAGAAATTTATAGCTCTAAGTGCCTATATTAAGAAATTAGAGAATTCAAAAGTAAGCAATTTAATGCTTCACCTTTAGGCCTTGGAGAAAGAATGACAAGGAAAACCAAAAATCAGTAGATGGGAAGAAATAATTAAGATTGGGGTAGAACTTAATGAAATAGAACCAAAAAAAAGAATCAATGAAACAAAGAGTTGATTCTTTCAAAGGATAAATAATATTGATAAACCCTTAGCAAATCTGACCAGGAGAGAGAGAGAAGATACCAAAATTAATAAAATTAGAGATGAAAAAGATACCATAACAACAGATACTAAAGAAATTCAGAACATCATAAGGACATACTTTAAGAATATACATGCCACTAGGTTTGAAAATCTGAAAGAAATGGATGATTTCCTTGATTCATATGACCTACCAAAAATAAATCAAGATGAGATAAACCATTTAAATAGACCTATAACAAGTACAGAGGTCCAAGCAGTTATAAAAAGTCTCCTAGCTAAAAAAAAAAAAAGTTCAGGCTCAGATGGATTCACTGGTGAATTTTACCAGACCTTCACAGAAGAACTAATACCACTGATTCTCAAACTTTTCCATAAAATAGAAAAGGAGAGAATTCTACTGAATTCCTTCTATGAAGCCAGCATCACCCTGATACCAAAACCAAAGACAGAACAAAACAAGAACATTACAGAACAATCCCCTTCATGAGCATAGATGCAAAAATTCTGAACAAAATATTGGCAAATAATACAAGAATATATATCAGAGAAATTATTCACCCTGAACAAGCTGGCTTCATCCCAGGGATGATTCAACATATGCAAATCAATAAATGTAACATCATACAAATGGTCTGAAGGACAAAATTCACATGATCATCTCAATAATGCAGAAAAGGCATTTGACAAAATGCAACATCCCTTCATGGTAAAAGTACTACAGAAACTGGGAATAGAAAGAGCATAACTCAACATAATAAAAGCTATTTATGACAAGCCTACAGCCAACGTAATACTAAATGGAAAAAAACTTAAAGCTTTTCCACTAAATTCAGGAACAAGACAAGGATGTCCACTGTCCCCACTTTTATTTAATATAGTACTGGAAGTCTTAGCTATAGCAATAAGGCAAGAGACACTCATAAAAGGGATACAAATTGGAAAGGAAGAGATCAAATTGTCATTATTTGCAGATGATACGATTCTATACATAAAAGACCCTAAAGATTCTATCAGCAAATTTTTAGAGCTGATAAACACTTTTAGTATCACAGCAGAATACAAAATAAACACATAGCAATCATTAGCTTTCCTAAATACTACCAACAAACATGCAGAGGATGAAATCAGGGAATCTCTCCCATTCACAATTACAAAAAATAAAAAAAGAAAGAAAGAAAGAAAAATATAAAGTACTTTGGTATAAACCTAACCAAGGAAGTGAAGGATCTCTACAATGAGAACTTTAAAACACTCAAATGAGAAATTGCAGAAGACACAAGGAAATTGAAAGACATCCCATGTTCTTGGATTGGAAGAATCAATATTGTGAAAATGCCAATCTTACAAAAATCAATCTACACATTTAATGCAATGCCCATTAAAATTCAATGGCATTCTTCCCATAAATAGAAATAAAACAGTCCTTAAATTCATTTGGAACCACAAAAAAACCTTGAATAGCCAAAACAATTTTGAGCAACAAAAATAAGGCTAGCGGTATCATCATACTTGATTTTAAGCTATATTACAAAGCCATAGTAACAAAAACAGCATGGTATTGACACAAAGACAGACTATGCAGATCAATGGAACAGAATAGAAGACCTGATGTTAATACAGGCAGCTATGGCCATCTGATTTTTGACAAAAATGGCTGCAGATGAGGCTTAGTGGCTAAGTGCTTGCCTGTGAAGCCTACAGAGCCTGGTTCAAGGCTTGATTCCCCAGGACCCATGTAAGCCAGATGCACAAGGTGGTCCATGCATCTGGAGTTCATTTACAGAGGCTGTAGGACCTGGCATGCCATGCCCATTCTCTCTCTCTCTCTCTCTCTCTCTCTCTCTCTCTCTCTCTCTCTTTCTCTATCTGTCACTCTCAAATAAATAAATAAATAAAAACAAACAATTATTTTAAATGCCAAAAATATTCATTGCAGAAAAAATAGCCTCTTCAACAAGTGGTACTGGGAAAACTGGATATCTATATAGAAGGATGAGAATAGATCCTTGTCTTTCTCCATGCACAAGAATCAAATCCAAGTGGATCAGGGACCTTAATATTAGACCTGAAACTCTGAAATACTAGAGGAAAAGGTAAGGGAAAACCTTCAACAATTGGCATAGGCAATGACTTTCTGAATATAGCTCCAATTGCTTAGGAAATAGAACCACTAATCAGCCACTGTGCTCTAATGAAACTACAAAGCTTTTGTACAGCAAAGGACACTGTGAATAGAGCAAGGAGACAACCTACAGAATGGGAGAAAATCTTTGCCAGCTACACTATCCAGAATATGCAAAGAACTCAAGAAACAGAAAAATAAGAACCCAAACAACCCAACAGAGTCACATGTTGGGTCATGATTTATCATACCAATAACTGTGGGCTAACTCCACAATGCACGACCCATTTACATCAACAAGGAGGGTCCGATGGGAAGGGGTAGATCATAGATTAGCCTAAACAATGGTACCAAACTGCCTGTATTTGCTGAAAAGAAAACTAATAAATTAAATTTTAAAAAAAATACCAAACACACGAGACAATTGGGGACATTTTTCTGTATAATCAAACCACCTCAACAGCCATTGCATGAGCTATTAAATATTTTAGTATAGTTTGAGTATTTCAGCAACATAATTATTGGAAAAACAGGAAGCTGATTATTTGATCAAATAGAAAACAAACTAATAAAATAAATCTTTTTTTTTTCTAAAAAAAAAAATGGGTTGTGGAACTAAATAGACAGTTACCATAGGAAGAAATACAGATGGCAGATAAACATCTAAAAAAGTTTTCTACATCCTTAACCATCAGGGAATTGCAAATTAATACTACTTTGAGATTCCATCCTACTCCTGTCAGAATGGCTGCTATCAAGGAAACAAATGACAATAAATGTTGGCGAGGATGTGGAGAAAGGGAAATCCTTCTACACTGTTGGTGGGAATGTAATCTGGTAGCCATTGTGGAAATCAGTTTGGAGGTTCTTGAGACAGCTAAAAATAGATTTACCATATGATAAAGCTACACAGTATTCCTAGGCATATATCCTAATGACTCTTCTCACTACCTTAGAGATACTTGCACAACCATGTTTATTGCTGCTCTATTCACAATAGCTAAGAAATGGAACCAGCCTAGATATTCCTCCACAGATGAATATATAATAAAGATGTGGTACATTTACACAATGGAGTTCTATTTAGTAGTAAAGAAAAATGAAATTATGAAATTTTTAGGGAAATGGATAGATCTGGAAAGGATAATACTAAGTGAGGTAACCCAGGCCCAGAAAGCCAAACGTTGCATGTCCTCTCTCCTATGTGGATCCTAGCTACAAATGTATAGACTTGTGTGTGAGCTAGAACCAAAAATTGGTAGCAGTGGCCAGTAAGCTAAAAAAAAAAAAAAAAAAAAAAAAAAAAAAAAAAAAAAGGCTATAAGGGAGGGAGGAGAGGGAAGGACTTAAGGGGATGGTATTGTATATATATATATATATATATATATATATATATATGTAGAAGAACAAATTACTCGGAAGGGAAAGGCCTAAGTGAGGCCAGGGGAAGAGATTGTGTAAAATAAGGATGGGGGGGGTCCATAAAATTCAAGATATTCTGAATAAGACATATGAAAGCCTATTTTTTAAATAACGAAACATTCAGGAGCCATAGATTGTTACTAGAAAATTTTCAGTGCCAGGGACTGGATACCTTCCAGTGAGTTGTTGGGCAGGGAGATCCCTGTTGCCTCCAAAACATTACAGGCTATTGCCAAGACACTTGGTTTCCCTTGAGAAAGAAATGGTAAGACCCTATTGCTGAAGACTTCACATGCCTTAGCAGCAAAGTCATTGAGAAATCAAGCTGGTGCTGAGTAGAAAACCTTCTCCCTGTAACCCAGCCAACTGAAAGCTGGAAAAAGCTACACTGTATGCAGCCCTATGGGAGACAGAAGTAATCAGCAGTGAAAACAGTGGACACTGGCAGCCTCAAGTTTGGCCAGAGAGGCCAAATGACTGAGTGAGTTACAATAGTGGCATGTCTGCTCTGGGGGAAACCAACTGCTCTCTAATTGGACTGAAGACCTGCTCTATGGGAGGAAATACATACCTGGTATTGAAAACCTAATCAAAATCCTATGGCAGGGGTGGTCTTGGGGCTTAGGGGTATACAGCCTGCTCTTGTCTGGATAAATGCATATGTTACTCTCACCAAGCTGCCATGAAAGCACTACAATTAATGTTCATAGTCATATATCAATGCTATTCTCACTTCTAGTTACAGAAGCTTCTCTTTTCAGATGGTGATGACCACTGGGATTACCCAAAAGTCACCATAGTGCTGAGAAGAACTGATGGAGGAGTGTTCAGTATCGAAACATCTCTACCATACCCTCTAAGACTCAGGGTCCATTACAGAAGAGATGGTGGAGAGAATGTAAGAGCCAAAGGAAGGGTACCACTACTTACAATGCAACTGTCCAGACAGAATTTGGCCTCGATATCCATGACCTTGCAATGCCTAGCAATACCTACACAACACCCTCATAACAGGAGGCAGTGATCACTGGGATGACCCAAAAGTCACCATATTGCTGAGAAGTGACAGAGGAGTGTTCAGGGTCCTACACAAGACACTCATAATAGGAGAAGAAAATGATGACATCAAATTAAAAGAGAGACTAATGGAGAGAGGGATGAATATAATGGAGAGCAGAATTGTGAAGGGAAAAGTGGGGTTGGGCAGGGAAATAATATGGTTTATTGTCTGTAAGTGTAGAACTTGTCAATAAAAAATAAAAATTATTATTAAAAACCACAATACATCATCACAAGCATATGAGGGAACAAAGGACAACAGAATATTTTCTAACAGAAATCTAAGAGTGTAGTGGGAGAGGTTTGGCTTCTGGCTCTTCTCTATCTATCTATCTATCTATCTATCTATCTATCTATCATCTATCTATCTTTCTTTCTTTCTCTCCCTTTAGACCTGTGAATGGGGACCAGTTTCTTCTGCCATTATGGAACTTCCCCTGGGTCTGTTAGCTTCAATAAATCCCTTCCTCCATAAAAAAAAGAGTATAGTTGGAGAATTCAGCTCTAGCTCTATCCAGATGACCTTTGTTCCTTGGGAGCCTCAGTTTCCCCTCATGAGCAATGGAAGGACGGTAGGGGGCTTCTGAGCAGTGCAGTGGGTTGTTTCTTCTAGCTCAAGTAGTGTATGAACTTAAGAATGATTCCTTCTGGATTGTTAAGGAAATGATGGTCCCTGATAACAATCCTTATCAGATTTTGCCAATCAGAAACTAGACCAGAAACACTGCCAAAAAGACAACAACTACAACTAACTCCACTTGGAAAACACTTGCATCCATGTCAATGTTCCAGCATATATGTGGACTATCACTAGCTGACAGCCGAGTGGAAACTATGGAAGTTGGGGGTCAGATGGCACTTGGAATCTATCCCCCTATTATGTGTTTTCCTGTGCCACAAAGTTGAGAAGCTGAAAACTACATTTCCCAAAACCCTTGCAGCTAACTAAAGATTTAGAGACCAAATTCTATCCATGAGCTACACTAATGTGAGGCTTTGGTAGCATAAGGCAGGCACAGGTTAGTTCCTACGTAGATGTTGATATAAATGGCCCAGTATTCTAGCCATCAGCTTTGTCAGCCAGGGAAGATGTTTCGGAGTCAGCTGCATCTCTCTGTCTTCTGGTCCACAGCTCTAGTTGAATGACCTTTCAATCAATATATAGTCCCATGATGTCCTCATCTCAATTCCTTCTAATCATTTATAAGTGCCCAGTGCCCTCTACTAAATCCTTTTCCTGCTTCAAAGCCATAGAATTCAGTTACTATACTTCATTCTGCTACCAAGCCAATCAGAGAATTGATTTGCTTTACCCAGCTCTGCAGATGATTCCAGAAGTGGTGTTGGGCATCACATTTCAACTCGAGTGGAGACTAACAGCTCCTGACCCAGCCTGCTGCTCTCTTGAATCCAACAGGTGTGCATAATTGTGACCAGCGTAACCTGTTACAGATTTAGTGCTTCCCTGCTAAAACAACTATACCCTTCCTGTAGTTCAAGAAACACAAAGATAAATAGGACACTTTTCCTGATATTTATGATAAAGTAACCAGAATATAAGGCAAGGAAAAGAATGCATTAAACTGAACAGTGGAGTGATAGAAAGATGTAGTTTTGTATAAGTATCGTTCCCTAACCGATTGTACCACTTGCGTAAGATGTGGTTTTAGAAAGCAAGGAGCTTCTATTCCAGCACGGAGGCATGCACTTATCAAGGTGACACTAGCCCAAATCCAAAGACAAGACGTAGACTTTTAAAACAGCACACCCACTCTGAAGCCAGAAGCTTGAAATATCAGATGGAGAAAGGTGCCATATCCCATAAATGCTGAATCAGACTATGGGAACTGAGAAAAGAGGAGGTGGCAGCGAGCCGTGCCCCAAAGATTAGGAAGGGTTTTGTTTGACAGAAACTGGAATCTGAGTGAGCAGATCATAATGAGCTCAGAGGGGGGCAGAGGTGACAGTCACAGAGGTAGAGCTGGCAGCTGGGAATGACAACCACAGAGGCTCCATATGCCATACCCAGCGGTTCCTTTACTCATTCAACAAACATCCACTAACTATTTTTTTACATGCCAGTCGTGATACTGTGCACTGGGAATACAGCATTAAACCAGACAGGCTCCCAGCTGTGGTGGCACCTTCCTTCCAGCAGGGTTTGCTGAAAGAAGTAACTGCATGAGGCCAACGTCAGGAGAACACTTTGAATCTGTAGTCCTCCTGTTATATCCATGCTCTGCCAAGCTCCTATCTATGTGGCCATGTGTCTTGGACACAGCTATCTACATTGAGGAAATAGTCTGAGCAGAGTCCATGTTAATACATGGAATCCAAGAGAGGCAGGAAGTCCCACAGTGGTGGTTAATCCTACAAGGTGTGGAGCTTGACAAGGCAAATGTGGAGGAGAGATGCAAAGACAATAGTTTGTCAGGATCCAGGATAAGGTGATGAAGGGGGAAGAAAGAAGAAAAGATAAAAAGCAAGAGGAAGGAAAATAAATCACTTTGTGAGAAAGATTGGAGGTATTTGAGAGTCTGGCACCACCTATTCCTGAGGTCCAGCCATGTGCCTGCCCTTGGATTCCTGGAGGAATAGAGTGTTCTTACAGTAAATTCCATTTTTCTGCCTCTGACCATTGAGCTGGGAGTCTGTCCCTTGGAAGCCACAGTGCCCTGTGGGACACAGGCGTTATTACAAGTCTGGCTGAGAGACGCCGAGTCTCTGGCCAGACACAGAAATGGACAATTATGTTGGGGATGAGAAGTGGAAACCCAGGCAAAGAGCAGATCACAGTCCCTAAGGACCTAAATCAAAGCAGGAGAATCCGGCATTGAGACATCCTATATTTGCTCAGCACTTTGCTGCTTCCAAAGGAGGGAGACAAACACAAGCGTATCCACTCATTTTTCAACAAATATTTAATGTGCTCTTTTTCTTGACAGACACTGTCCAAGGTCCTCAGCATCCAATGGAAACAAAGTGGCCTGGGTGGGTTCCTGGGCTTATGGGGCCAGCAATGGAGAGATGAACACACAGCAAGCAGTTCAACAACACATGATTACAAACTGTGGTAATAACCATGGGGAATGCAACAGGATGCTCTGACAGACTCCAGGAGACCTACTTTGGATGGGGAAGGCCTCTGCAAAAGCATGATGCAGAAGAAATTTATGTGAGGTCTGGAAGATAGTACTTCATAGAGAGAAACAGAATGTACAAAGGCCCTAGAGCAGAACAAGGTCTATATCAAATTAGAAAGGTCAGTGTGACTATGGAAGAGTAAGCAAGGTGAAAAAGTGGTCAAACATGGCACTAAAGAGGAGGCTGAATCTAGCCCAGAGAAGTATCTCCTAGACCATGGCAAGGAAGCCAGATTTTATTCCTAGTAGCTCAGCAGAATCAGTTGTTTATTGTAGGAATACTTCTCTCACTTTGAGGATGAGAAGTAGGGTTTAGGAAATGACTCTGGGTAAAACGTTTGCCATGCAAGTGTGAGAACCTGAGTTTGGATCCCCAGAACTCAAATAAAAAAGATGCGCAGCACAAGCATATGTAACCCCATGTTGCAGTCAGGTTTACATTGCTGGTTACAGGCTCGAGGGGGAAGAGCCATGATGGCAAGGAGAAATGATGGCATGAGCAGAAGGTGGACATTAGACCGTGGCCAACATTAGGTGGACAATGGCAACAGGAGCGTGTGCCAAACACTGTCATGGGGAAACTGGATACAACACTCCAACAACACACTGCCTCCAGGAGATATTAATTCCCAAATTTCCATCAGCTGGGGACTTAGCATTCAGAACACCTAAGTTTATGGGGGACACCTGAATCAAACCACCACACCCCCTAACTCCCACAGCTTGCAAGAAGGGAAGTGGAGACAGGAGAATCCAGAATCTCGTTGGTAAACACAGCAGCGAACAGGAGTCCCTGTCTCAAACACTGTAGGAGTTGAGGACTGGCACCTGACACTGCCCTCTGACCTCCACAGATGTGCTGTGGCATAAGCATACCCACATTCACAAACCTGAACATGTACAAACACACAACGCATGTACATACATACATACACATGCCCAAGAATGTAGAAGGTAAGGCTGAAAGATGTAAAATGGTTTGCAAAATGTAAAAAGGTTATCAAATTAACTATGTAAGGTCTCACTGATACAATTAGTGAGAAAGGAAAAATCCGAGTTCTCTGAGAAGAAAACCCAGTCTCAGCCTTCACAAAAGGGTGGCAGAGGAACTTGGCATATGAACTTTACTGGACCACAGATGCTAAACATGTGTCTCCTTTGCTCCTGGGGACTATAAACCAGAGCTACTCAAGGTGTGCTCTGTGAGTTAAGAATGTCCTCCTCATCTGGGAACTTTAAATAAAACAAGACACTGAGGTACCACCCACAGCCAGAGAATCCAGAACTCTGGAGCTGGGGCCCAGAAGCTGTACTACCATGCTTTCTAGGTGATTTTCAGGATGCCTGAGTTTAGGAAACATTAGCTATACAATCTTATTATGGCTTCTTACCTGTGATTGTGCCTGACATTTTTCATATGGATTCTAGTGGTTAATATGAACACATTCTGCAGGGTCTATTACCTATTTTAATTAATATTTATGACTTCTTTATTTACAATGGCATATATGACACTCTTTGGAGACACTAATTACTCAAGTGCACAGTTCAGTGAATCTTTCCATTGGTACACAACACCCAAATCCAGATGGAGAACATTCCCAGCACTCAGAGCATAATTACATGCCCAGGAGTAGTTTTCCGAGTAGGGGAAACCTCTATTCTGAACACCATCCCCACAGTACTTTACCTGCTTGTGAGCTCCATATGTAAAGGATGATCCCATAAGGGCTCATTAATCAGTCTTCTTGCTTCAGTGTTGTACCTGTAGCATTCTTTATATCACTGTGTAGAGCACCTACCTGACATTTTATATTGTTATATAGTACTTCTTCACATGAACATACCACAAAATAAACAATTGAATTGCTCTGGTTAGAAACTATTATGAATATAGAGGCTAGATAGGTAGTTTAGTTGTTAAAGTGCTTGCATCACAAGCATGAGGACTTGAGTTTATCCCCAGAAACAATACTTAAAAATTACTCTTCGTGAGCTAGAGAGAAGGCTCAGTGAGTAAGAGCATTTACACACACACACCAAGAAAAATGCTGGGCAGGGAGTTAGAGACAGAAGGATCACTGGGGCTTGTGGGCCAGCCTGTCTAAACTAAGACTAATTGGTGAGCTCCAGGACAATGAGAGGCCCTATCTCAAGAAAAGATCAATGGCGTACTTGAGCTAACACCCAAGATTGTCTTCTGGCCTCCACCTGGACAGGCACATGTGAGTATGTACATATATACAAACATACATACATACATGTATTCACACTGCACAGATACACTTGAAAAAGAATGGTGGCATTATAAGATGGTTTAGAAGCCCTTCATCTTCCTTGTTGGTCTAAAATAAAAAAAGAATTGACCATGATTGGGAGCTGCTAGAGAACTTCAACTTGGTATGTCAGTTCACTGTGTGAGATGGTCTGAACAGCTGCATATTGTGAGCTTCATCTCAGACACTTGCAGTGACCTGCGAGTGGACAGCCAAAGCTTGAAGCAAGATGGCCAGCCCCAGAGAGCTGGCTACCTGCTGTCTGAGGATGGTGGGTGAGAGTTAAAGTGACTACTTCCCATCTTTCCTCTCTGGATGCAGCCATAGAAGCCAGTCTCGGGGACTGGGCTGTGACTCGGAATTGAGATGCTATGGTGGAGGAGCAGAGCTGAGCCTCTGGCGCGGACACTGCAATGAGCAAGATTTTTCTTCAAGATATTCACCCAGCCCAGCATGAGAGCAGATTATTCTAAATAACATACAGCTCAACATGACATTATTATTCTTAGACTCTAAATCAATAGCCTAAATAAAGTAAATTATTAGGTCTGGGTGGCATAAAATATGGGCACAGATAAAGAGACTTAGGGGTACAATTTGCTCTAAATCAGTTTAACCACCTTGCAGCTCCTCACATTACAGTCTTAATCTGGCACATTAGTGAGATTGGTACGTGGGTTTAACAATTAAACTGTATATTTTATCACATCTCCTTCTTTCACGCTATATAAACTTCCAGGAAATTACAGACTCATAAACTTTGGCATAAAACATGAGGTAGTAGGAAGTGGAGAAAACAGAAAGGCGTTTGGGGGCAGATCTGAGTTCCACATTCCATATTTTTTATGTGATGTAAAAAAAAGTTCTCCATTAATAAGCCCATTAGAGGGAAGAAACTTCAATGAATAGATTTGCAGATGAGTCTCTAGGTGCACATAACTGGAGGCCCTGGGGATACTATGGCATTATTTATTGCAAAGGGAAAGTTTAAATTTTATCATAGATGGGTTATAGATGGTAGTGGGTTATTCTTCACAAAGAGCAAGAAAACCACATCATCTCCTATGTGGAGGGTCTCTGGTCTCACTAGGACCCAGTATATATGACTTGTCATTGGATTCCCTAATGGAACATAGAGTGAAAATACCTTTAGTGGGGTGTGTCCTGTGAAGCATTTCCTTTGACTTTGTGATGTCTGAGAGGCTAATCCTTCCACACACAGACATGTGAGGAACATGCACACACATGTATGCATGTGTATACATGCACACAAATACAGACCTTCATACTCAAACTAAACTCCTTGCCTGGAATGTACCTCTGCTCCACAGCAGAGGTTGCAAAACACAAGTGCAAGGATTCAGTTAGGACTTGGCTTCATAAAAATCTTAGACATGGAATGATCTTCCAGGCCTTCATCTAGAATCTTCTATGAAAGTGAGACAGATAAGGCTGAGGTATCTTGGGCCAGGGGACTCAGAACAAGAGCCTGGTAGAGATGCATCTTCTAGATAAGAGCATGTTTCTGCTTCTGCTTCTCCAGAAGCAGAGGGCAGGATCCTCAAGATCAATGACATCCACTGAACCTGGTTTCAATCTTCCCTCATCCACTTCTTTACATTCGTCTATAAAACAACCCTGTAGCATTGCCACAAAAAGTGATTAAAGTCTTGTGTGCACACACATTGCTTAGACTGGAACCTGCACCTAGGTAGCATTTGTTTATGTCAACTGAGACTATCTTCATGTAAGGATTATTATTGTTATCTGTGTAAGAGTCAAGGTGGTGATAAAAATTTGTTGTTCAATTTAGTTCATCAAATATCTACCAAATGTCTACTATGTGCTAGATCTTGGGCTGCTGTGGGAGATACAGACAGGAATCAGACCACATCATTCCTTGCAAAATTTCAGAGTCTGATGGGAAGGTAATTCCTTCTCTCCCCTGGCCCATTTGATCAGCTCCCCTTTATGTCAATAGCAATCCAGGGTAGATATGTAACAGAGAACTCTCATGGACTGTAAGGGTTAGTGGTTACTCAAATAAGAAATAGAGTGGTCATCCCAGCTTGGAGTGAATGGAGGTCTCAGACATCTGCCTGCTGGGACCCAAAATATGAGACTGGCTGGAATTACTATCACCTCCCTGGATTTCAGCCTTACGATCTGTAAGATAGGAGATAAAGGATCACAGAGCAGGCTGTGTGTGTATGTGTATGTGTGTGTAGTGTGGTGTATATTTATGTGTGCATGCACACTGCGTGTCTCATCTACAGCACTGACCAGAACTGGAGCTGGGAATAGAACTCAGTTCCCTAAAGAGCACTGGGTTTACAGGACACATGTACCACCCAGAGGTTCCATCAGGCTCTTCCAGATTGCAAACCCTCTTCATCCTTTTCTAATCAATGAAGCTCATATGTGTAGCTATCCCTGAGATGAAAGATAGGAAGTAAATGGGCTTAAAACTTCTCATGGACAATGCTAGAACTGTTTTCTATGCTCAGATGTATTTTTCATGCATCTGAAGAATGAGGGTCTACCATTCCCTGCCCTTTTCCTCCACCTCCTTCTCTCTCTAGGCTCATTTGATCACCTACTCCTTATGTCAGAAAAGCAGATTCCCAAGTCTGCTGAATCACCGTGGGGAAATGTTTAGCCAACTTGGTTCTCACTGATATATATCCCAAAGAGCTTATTGTTGATTAGTATTAGAGTTGAGGTCAGGATTGGTTAGGGTTAGGATTAGTATTAGGGAGAGGGTTAGGGTAAAGATTAGGGTTGACCTATTGGTGAAGACTTCACATGCCTAGGTAGCAAGGTCACTGAGCAATCAAATTAGAGATGGAGCTGAGCTGAAAATATCCTCCTTGTAGAAAGCTGGAAAAAGCTGCACTGCATGCAGCCTGATGGAGACAGAAATTATCATCAGTGAAAACAGTATACAATGGAAGCCTCAAGTTTGGCCAGATAGGCCAAATGGCCAAGTGGGTCAAATGACCAAAAAGATACATCTGTACCAGGGGAAACCAACTGCTCTCTAATTGAACTGGAGGCCTTCACCATGTGAGGGAATACATACCTGATACTGAAAACCTAATCAAAAGCCTGTGGTGGGGGAAGTCATGTGCCTTAGGAGTGTAATGCCTGCTGTTATCTGACTAAATGCATATATTATGCTCACCAAACTCCCCTGTAAGCAATTCACTTAACAGTCATATCCATATATTAACACTACTTTCATTTTTGGTTAGAGAAGCTTCTCTTTTCAGATAGTGATGACCACTGGGATGACCACTGAAACATTTCTATCACACCCTCCAAGGCTCGGGGTCCATTGCAGAAGTGGTGGAAAGAATGTAAGAAGCCAGGCATGGTGGCGCATGCCTTTAATCCCAGCACTCGGGAGGCAGAGGTAGGAGGATCGCTGAGAGTTCGAGGCCACCCTGAGACTACATAGTGAATTCCAGGTCAGCCTGAGCCAGAGTAAGACCCTACCTCAAAAAACCAAAAAATAAAAAATAAAAAAAAAGAATGTAAGAGCCAAAGGAAGGGTGCCATTCCTTATAATGCAACTGTCCAGACAGAAATTGGCCTTTATATCCACAACCTCACAGTGCCTAGTAATGCCTTCACAAAACCCTCATAATAGGAAAATGATGACATCAAAATAAAAGACTGACTAATGGGAAGAGAAAGAGAATATGATGGAGTGTGGATTTGTGAAGGGGAAAGTGGAGGAGGGGAGGGAATTACCATGCTTTATTGTCTGTAAGTATGGAAACTGTCAATAAAAAAATAGTTTTAAAAAAGATTAGGGTTGAAGCTGGGTGTGGTGGTGCACGCCTTTAATCCCAGCACTCGGGAAGCAGAGGTAGGTGGATTGCTGTGAGTTCAAGGCCACCCTGAGACTACATAGTGAATTCCAGGTCAGCCTGCGCTAGAGTGAGACCCTACCTCGAAAAATAAAAAATAAAAAAAGATTAGGTTGAAAGTATGAAATAGAGTCAATGCTCTAATAAAGTTATTGGATCATAATAACTAAATGAACAAAGAAATGGATGAATAAGGAAGCTAACTCAGGGGCTACCCATGGTGTTGGCCCCAACTTCTTTCTCCATCCACATTATTCTTTTTCCTTGCGTATTGTATGTCTTCTTAATGCCAATAATCAGCATGTTTATGGATTGATGGAAGGCATCTTAAGTTGTCTGTTATTTAAGGGAAGGTATAGGTCAAGTAAGCACTAATTTCCTCCTCCACTGTCCAGTCCCAGACACAACAGACAAGGAAGTATACCAATTGAATACAAAAAGGACCCTTCTGAGTAGAAGACATTCAAAGATGAGGCTTGTCCTACCCTGACCTGATAGTGATCTGTGAGGGACCCCAATCTTTGTCTATCCTTGAATTCAACCCCAGGAGAGCCTTATTCTCTAGTGCCTGAGAGCCTCAGGGCTACCCACAGAATTATACTGTGACTCTTAACCAAAATTGTCCCTCTCTGAGGACTCCTGCTTTGTCCCAGGGTGAAAATGAGAAGGGAAAAGTAGAGAGCAAAAGACCAATAACCAGAAAGCAGCTAAGATGAAGGACATAGTCTGTGGATTTTTCTGTCCTTCTGCCTCCTGGATGTATACTAAGAGACCTCATTCAATACTTGGAGACTGAATGGTGGAAAAAGGAGCCATACAGAGAAATTAGTGAAGTTGTGTTCTACAGCTTGTTGTGTGACCCTAGGCAATGCCTACTGTCCTCTAGGCCCTCATTTATAAAATGAAGGCTACAGGGAATTCTAACGGCCCTTCTACCTGCAAACAAAGACAGAGAGTGATCATCTGTATTTTTGTCAACTTGACAGGATCTAGAATCACCTAGAAAACTGACCTCTGCACATGCCTGTGAGGGACTTTCTAGATTAGGTTAGTTGAGGTGCCATTCCATAGGCTGTAGACCTGGGCTGCACAGAAAGGACAATGGGAACTAAGCAGCAGAATTCATTACTGTTTCCTCACTGTGGACTGAATGCGACCTGCTCTGCTTCATGTTCTCACCACCATGCCTCCCCATTCCCTCGGATACCATGAGCCAAAATAAGTCTTTCCTCCTTAAGTTGCTTCTGTCAGGTATTTTAATGATGCAATCAGAATGTAACTAACACAGAGACCTTGCCTTTATGAGGTTTTCTCAAAGAGAGAAACAGCAAGGTGAGGAGTCAAGGACCATTAGAGACATTTACAAAGGCTATGCTCCAAAATTCAAAAAAGGTATACATATTAAGTTTTCTCAAACATGGGTGCTTTTAACAATTCCCTAAGATGCCTTATAAAATACTAACAGATTGATAGCTGGGTCTACCCACTGAGAATTGACCTTAATTGGTTGGGGGAGTAGACTACCTGTGAGTGTTGCCAGTTCCCTTGGTGATTATCATGAGATCCAACCCTGCTCTAATATTGCTATAGTTTATGTTATAGTTTGAATCTGGAATGTTCCCAACATACTCATGTCTTGAGTGTGTGGTCCACACCTTGTAGAGGTAGTTTGGAAGTTGTGGAGCTCTTGGAAAATCAAGGTCTAGCTGGCAGAAGTAGGTCACTGTGGCAGTTCTTTGAAGGATGTACCCTTGGTTCTGACCTAGCTTTCTCAACTTCTCCCAGCTGCAATGTTAAGAAGTCACCATCTCATGCTCTCCCCACCCCTTGGCTTGTGAAACATGCCTTCCTGCACTGACAGGCTAAAATCCCGCTAGCACCACAAGCCAGAATAAGCCTTTCCCTCCCTAAGTTGCTTTGGTCAGGTGTTTCATCATCACATTACAGAGAATAGTCACTAGTACAGTCTGATGACCTTAATTCTCTTTTCTAACTGTGACATTATCCCTCTCAGGCTGCGTGCCATCTGACCATCAGATGCCAAGACTGACCACAGCCCAGATGGCCAAAGATGTGTTGATTTCAAGCCTTGATCCTACAGAAAAACATATAACAGATCAAAAGAGACCAGGCGGATTTCCTGGTACCTGCAGTCACACTAATAAGAGGAAGGAGCTCTTCTGTGTCCATCACTATTCTGAATGTTTTTGTATAGGTCATTTCTTCCTCATAAAAATCACTTTTGAGGAATAGTTGCTATTATTTCCCTCCTTTTATTGGTAATTAAATAAAAGCACAAGGCTGGAGAGACAGCTCAGTCAGTAAAGTGCTTGACTCACAATCATTAAAACTCAAGTTCTATCCCTGTAGCCATATAAAAATGCAGGGTGTGATGGTGCACACTTAAAATCTCAACATTGGGGAGGCAGAGACAGGAAGAGCCTTGTGCCTCATTCACCAGCCAGTCTAGCCTAACTGGTGAACCCCAGCCCATTGAGAGACCCTGCCTCAAAGGAGATGTATGTATGGTGTTTCTGAGCATAGCACTCAAGTTTGACATCCACATGAACACACCTACACACACACATACACACATGCACCAACACACACACATAACAAAAAAAGCACGGAGAAGTTAAATAATTTGCCCAAAGTTATGCAACTACTTGAGTGATAGAAAGAGAATAGTGATGGAGGGAGTACATTACTATGGCCAACTTGGGCCACATGAGACTGTATCTTTAAAAAGAAAAGTGTGCATCTAAGTGAAAGGAAATTAACTATTGAGTTTTCTATTTGGCTACATAGTAACCTCATCTGGGAAGATTTTAAAACTTTTGATTCCCAGTAGCACTGGACCAGTTACATCTCAGACCAAGGCAGGACCAAGTATCACTGTATTATAAAATTTTCTGGACTTTGTAGATAGGAACCCCCATTTGGCAACATTTGAGAACCACCATTCCAAACCTAATTTCTTACCAAGCTGCCCTTAGATGAAGGAATACTACAAAAGTTATCTCACAACTTGTATCTGTGCCCAGGTCTGAGAGGGATCCATGAAGACATCCCAGAAGAGACAGCACCTTATCTTAGCTATGAAGACAGAAAATCTGAAGAGGACCATTGCTAGACCCTACAGATCATTCTTCTTCAGGAACCAGCCTCCTCCCTGTAATTTCCTCCTCCTCTTCCCCACTGTTGTCATCCTCTGGGACTGAGCTGAACTTGCTAGACAAATGCAGTGTGGGGGAAGGAACATATGTTTTGCATGCATTGAAAGAGCATTTCTCTTCTCCTTACCAGCCTCATCAGGAAACACGTTTTCTCCACTTCCACATTTTAGAGAAGAGCAGATGGCCAAAGTTTTGATCCAGGAATAATGTCCATTTGAATGGCCCCTAACTGTCATTAAAGAACCATTGCAGACATGCAATCTGGACATTCTTGAAGTCCCTATTTCATCTCATGTCAAGTCGTTACCTGCCCCCACCCCAGCACAGTTTCTCCTCCTGGGTGTTTCGGCTCTCCCCCCTCATACTGACATGGTGTACTGATCTCTATCCACCTCAGAGCTCAGGCCTCCCACATGTCCTATAGAGGGGCCATTCCTCCCTACAACCCAAATTATTCTTCAAGTCTTTCTCCCAACAGCACATGTTCTAAACTATGGTCTCATAGCTTTCTCTACTTCAGAATTTCCAGTGACTTCATGCTGCTACTGATGTGCTTTCAAGCCTGTCATTTAATGGGCCACACTGAAAATGGTAGCATTGGTTCAGAAAACAGATGAGCTGCTAATTTGTAGGGGAAGGTGGCCATGGACTTCCTGACTATAGTAGTTAACTTCTTGTCACTGGGACAAAACCCTGATGAGAAGCGGCTTATGGAAGGTGAGGATTCGTTTAGGCTCATGTGTTCAAGAGGAAATTTTGTCATGGTAGGGAAATCATAGCAGCAGACACACAGCTGAGCATCACATCTCCAAAGATGCAGGAAAGAAATAGTTTGTATAGTAGGCTTGGAGCTGAACTGCTTCACCCTAAAGCCTGCCCTCAGTGACACATCTCCTCCAATAAGCTTCCACCTCCCAAAGGCCCCAGCTGGGGACCACATATTCAAAACCTGTGATCCTGTGGGGAACATTTCATTAAAATTACTACACTGGCCAGCCCATGAATTTAGAGGCTGAAAGTCTCAGCCCCTGTATAAGCCATTTTCAGCCAACAGACCAGGAAACTCAAGCTTTTAGTCATGGCTCTCCAACATGTGTGACCACTAAAAGCACCAGGAACTTTTCCAACAACAAAGCAGTTCTCCAGGCTTGCTCTGATTTCTACTCCTCTACACACCTCCTTCTGAGCCTTCTCCTGGTGAATACATATGCATGGGTATACATGCATATGAATCAGCATTTACATACAATCTACCTCCTCACCAAACCATAAGCTCTGATAACTCCACTGTCTACCCAGGCTTCCTAGCCAGGGAAACTGTTGCTTCTTTCAGGAGGCCTTCAAGGGTCTCTTAGTAGTACCCTAAACTAAACGCCTCCATTTGGCATCCATGATGAGCCCTGAGCTGCAGGATAGTGCCTGGAACATAACATAAGCTCAAAAAGATTGATGATTTATATATGAATGGATAGATTGGAAGATGGGTGGGTGAGAGAACAGAGATGATTTGTATATTAATGGATGGGTGGGTGTGGTGGTTGGGTGGATGGATAGATGGACAATCTGACTGGATTGATGCAAAATTTGAGGAAAGATGCATTATGGATGGAACTTTGCTCTGCTGGCCTCACCAACTTTATTTTCTACCATACAACCACAGGTATGCTAAAAGTTCACAAAATTGAAAGACATGGTGACAATGACCTTACATGGCTTTGTTCTTTTTTTTTTTTTTTAAAGGGATTTATTTCACTATTTGAACAAGGGTTTTCTCTTCCCATAAGACACTAGTTTATGGAAAGACAGAAAAAAGCTATGTCAAAAAAGTTACTTCCCCAAAAGACAGAACCCATGATGAGGATAGAAGCTTTACAAGCTTACACACCTCCCTCAACTGCCAGTGGGAGCAGCGTTCCACCCAGAGAGAAGATGAAGAAGGGCTTTGTTAATATACACATTTCATCATCAAGCACAGGGTGGCAAGAAGAGAGAGAAGTGTCATGAGCACAATCCAGCAACGCTATGGCTGGACTCAGGGCGACTTCAAGGAGAGCTGTGTGGAGCCCATAGTAACAGCAATAATAATAGCTGCACTTCCTGCTGAGCACTTTCTGTGTTCCAGACACTCTGCTGAGAGCTCTGCACAGTGTCAGCTGTGATCCTCACTAAATCTGCTCTGTAGAAGCCGCCACTTGTGGCCCCTGATGCCACAGTGCCTGTGTCCAAAACCTTTCTCCATCACCTTATGCCTACAAAGGGTTGAGCACTATGTGCAACCCCTGACTGTCTCTGCTTGTCACCTATGAAGCAGGCATGATGCTACTGTCTATTTTATAAGGTTGAAATAAAGAAACAAACCAATATAGTAAGTGTAGAGTGCATAGAACACAGCCCAGTCATACAGTAAGCATCCATCTATCATGAGCTGCTAGTAATAATCATTCCATGAGGAAATTGAGGCTCAGAGAGATTACATAGTAATCAAGTTCACAAAAGAAGATCCTAGGCTCAGAAAAACTAAATATAATACTTGGGAAGCAAATTCATCTGTCTAGACAAAGCCCACATTCCTAACCACCAGGAAATCATTACCTAGCTTCAACACACTGATACCAGATTCCACGTCAGGTGCTTTCTCTTTCTGCACCACTCAGACGGGTGATCTGCCTCCCCTAGGCACAGCTCTTCCATTCAGTGAGCATTTCATGATGATCATGCCAGTCAGAATGGTAAATTAAGTCAGACATAGTCCCCAACTTCATAATGCCCAGTGATAGAAAATCTTGGATATAAGTGTTAAGGGTACAAAGGAAAAAAGGAGCTTCACTGTTCAGGTGCTTGCTGGGTTCTGGCCTAGGCTCTTCTCATTCCCACTTGTCTCTTACTTTATGCATGTATGAATCACAGACTAGAGACATTAAGTCTCTGGTCCATGGCTGCACAGTGAAGGAGGAATTTTAAATAAAGTTTGTCTGATTCTGATTCACTTGAATAGCTCTCAGCTAAAGGATGGCTCATTCTATCATAGATGAGGGACACTGCTAGGGTGTGTAGGTCCTGACAACACTGTAATTTTGGGATCACAGAAACTCAGGCTGACAGGAATCTCTAGAAAGTAATGACAATAATTAGCTAAAAGTGCCAATTTTATAGAAATTTTGTACAACTTAAAATGGACTTAAAAAGAAATTTAAAACCTGAAGAGATCTCTAACAATTATAGAAATAGAATCAGTAATTTAATGTCACATGTAACACACACACACTCACACGGAGTCAATGCACACATACATCCAACACATTTAAATGAGTACTAGGGAAAGTAGGATGATGTGAACATGATCAATAGAATGTATTAATGGACTGTTGATATCCTGGTAATTATCAGACACTCTTGTTTTGCAAACGTTATCAAGAAGGTGAAATAGTTACTTTCTGTGGTAGTTTGAATATTTGTAATCTATAGACTCAGGTGCTTTGTTACAGCTTGTACCTTTGGTCTCCAGCCACCTGAATTCCAGATATGCAGAAGAGTCTGGTCTCTGACTGGGTCCCTGCTGTTTGCTGCTTTTGGTTTTCATGGGCTGACTGGTTGTTTCTCTCTTCTTGGATGTGTGGGAGCAATTTCTTGCACCACTGATGGAACTACCCCTTGGATCTGTAAGCTTTAAATAAACCCCTTCCTCCCATAAACAATGTCTGGTGTAGATAGATGTTCATCATAGCCACATGAAGTTTTCTATGACACTATCATTGCTGGGACAAAATACCTAACAAGAAACAGCTTATGGGGGGAAAAAAATCACTTTTAATTTGTCTTTCAGTTCCAGAAGGAAGAGTCTATCATGGTGAAGGAAAGCATGGCAGGAGTGGGGAACTAGCATCACATCATCACATCAGCAGGGAGGAAGTAGACAGGGGGGATGGCAAACAAGACTAGACTGAAAGACCCCCAAGGCCCACCAGAACTAACACTTGCTGCAGCAAGCCTCCACCTTCCAATGGTTCCACACCCTCCCCAAACAGCTCTACCAGCTGGGGATTAAGTATTCAAACTCATGAGGCTATAGGAGAAATTTTACCTTCAAACCACCACAGGGGAAAGCTAAAATACTACTATTTTGAGGTTCTTTCTGCATTATGCCTAACAACTTCATGTGATCTGCAATTATGACAATAAAAATTTCAATTAAAAGCCAAACAAGAAACAAAGTGTCCAGTGGAAAGGTGAACCAAATATGCAAACAGGCAATTTGCGGAAGAGAAGCACCAATGGCCCATGACCATATGTAGACATAACTGAATTAAAACCATGAGGTGTCACTTCACACCAGGTTAATTATCAGGTCTTTTTTTAAACAAATATTGCAACATCAACTGCTGGCAAGAATATAAGAGAAAGGTATCCATTTGGTGGTGTTGGGAGTATGAACTGATGCAAGCACTCAGCAGAGCCAGCTGGCAATGTCTGGAAAGCTGCAGGTGTGTGCAATGTCTCAGCAACGCTGTTTCTGCGTCTCTGCCATCAAAGTGTGTGCATTCATATGCATGCCTGAATTTGTAGTGCACACGTGCAAGAAGTCATGAGCAAATCTGTTTGCTATGGTACTGCCTTTGTAGCAAAATAACTTTCCTGTCCTCAACAGACCAGACACGTGGTGACTTGTGCTACACTGGAATATGATAACATACTTCTTCATACATCTGCATAGCTAAATTCAACAACAAAATGTTCAGTGGAAAGTAATATAGTATGACAGTTACTTCAAAATATCAGTCTGTAGCAGTATATGTTCCTAGTACAAACACATATGCAATAAATATCCAAATGTACATATGAATATTAGAATGTTAGGTATACATAACAATGGTAAATAGTTATAGAAAGCAACTTGGGAAAGGCTAACTGAGACATTTCACTTCTTTTCAAAAGAAACATTAAGGCTAGAAAGATGGCTTAGCTATTAAGGCATTTGCCTGTAAAGCCTAAGGATCCAGGTTTGATTCCCCAGAACCTACATAAGCTAGATGCACATGCTGCACATGCATCTGGAGTTTATTTGCAGTGGCTGGAAGCCCTGGCGTGCCTGTGTTCTCTCTCTCTCTCTCTCTCCCCTCTGTTTTTATCTGTCTCTGTCTTTCTCTCATATATAAATAAAATATTTCTAAAAAGAAACATTTAAGGGCTTGGGAGATGTATCAGTGAGTAAGAGCACTTGCTGCACTAGCATGAGGTCCGAACTTTGATCCCCAGAGCCTAAGTAAAAAATCCAGGCATGACTACACATGCTTGTAACCCCTGTGCTAAGGAGGCAGGGATAAGAAAATCACTGGAGGGGCTGGAGAGATGGCTTAGTGGTTAAGCGCTTGCCTGTGAAGCCTAAGGACCCTGGTTTGAGGCTCAATTCCCCAGGACCCAAGCAAGGCAGATGCACAAGGTGGCTCATGCATCTAGAGTTTGTTTGCAGTGGCTGGAGGCCCTGGTGCACCCATTCATTCTCTCTCTCTCTCTCTCTCTCTCTCTCTCTCTCTCTCTCTCTCTCTCTCTGTCACTCTCAAATAAATAAACAAAATTTTTAAAAAATTAAAAAAAAAAAAGAAAATCACTGGAGCTCCCTGGTCAGCCAGATTGACTGAAAAGTGAGGAGCTCAAGATTCAGTGACAAACCCTGACTCAGGGAAATAAGGTGGAATAACAATAAATAGGGACACTGATGTCTTCCTCTGGCCTCCACATGCATGAGCACAGGGCACACATATACCCAGTCATTCACCACACACAAGTGCACACACCTACAAATATATGTACACATACACACACACACACACACACACATATATATATACACATATATACATACATACATACATATTTTCTTCAGACCTCTCTTTGTGTGTGTGTGTGTGTGTGTGTGTGTGTGTGTGTGTGTGTATAAAGTGCTTCAGAATTAAAAACAAAAATAACAATTATGATAAACATGACTTCTGACCTAGAAACTCCACCTTTAGGAATTTAGGAAACAGATTTTGTGTGTATATATTCATGAACAAGTATTTTTATTGAAATATTGTTTGTAACAGCAAAAGCCAGAAGACAACCTAAAAGTCCTTGCACTGATGGCTAGCTAGACAAATTAGAAAACATGCACAAGATTGAACACCACATATCCATGAAAAAGAGCTGCATAGCTCTATGAGTTCTGATAAGAGATGGCCTCTAATATACAATGCTATATGGTAGAAAATATCATGCACTATACTATACATAGTATGACTACCACTATGCATACACATGTACATGCTTTTAAAAGACATGGAATCCAATCCCTCAGCCCCCAAAGGCCCATACATTACAGGCTTGGTGCTCAGATTGTAACTATGGGGCAGTGGGAGCCATTAAGAAGTGAGGCATAGTGGAAGGAAGTTAATAATTGTGCTCTTGAAGGGGACACTGCAACCTTGGGCCCTTCCTGTGTTTCTCTGCCTCCCAGCTTCTGTGAGCTGAGCAGTTTCCTTCCACATGCATCCCCATCAGTGCTCAGCCTCACCACAGCCCAACAGCAGCCTATCCAAACAACCACAGACTAAAAGCTCTGCACCTGTGAGCCAAAATAATCCTTTCCTCCTTATCAGTTTGTTTGTCATGGGTATTTTGTCACAGTGATGGAAAGCTGACTAATACCATGCAGAGCTTATGAAACACAAGTAGATAAGGATAGCATAAAGAGAAATTTTACTTTTCATTTTATAGTTATTTCGTGGTTGAGATTTTTACTAGGTCTATTTGCATTATTTAATTTAAAAAATACTTTAAGCAAACAGAACCAAATTATAGTCACAGATTTCTAAAGCAGACTTCCATTAGCAAAACCATATGTTATTTGAATAATCCAATTTTACATATCATAATTGAATCTACCTTTGTTCAAGTAACATTTAATCTTCTGAGCTTAAAAAAGTGTTCATGAAGCACCTACTATGTAATAGGTTCTGGGTAAACAGCGATGGAAATATCTTGTTTCCTTCAAGAGAGCCAACAGTCCAAGAAGGGATATATATATATATATATATATATATATATATATATATATATATATATATATATATATATATGCACATTACACACAAAGGAAAAAGAAGTTATACATCTATAGGAAAATGGATAGAAATGGAGATAATTATGTTAAGTGAAGTAAGCTAGACTCAGAAAGACAAATACCACATGGTTTATCTCATATGTGGAAGCTGAGGGAGGGGAAGGACATTAAGCTTAAAGAGGAAATATTAGAGACCCAGAAGAAGAATTGGAGAAGGGATGTAGATAATAGAGAGCAATGGGTAAGTATGATTAAAGTGCATTCTATGCTTATATAGACATGGTTTAATTAAAACCCTGCACAACTAGAATTTTTAAATGAGATAAAAGATGGTTCCAGCTAGGGTTGCAAAGTCATAAGCAAAGAAGGACCAGGACCTTTGTCTGTAAAGAGAAGCTGTCTGTCCCCTCAGAGGACTGACAAAATAGCCAGAGGTCCCCATGACTTACTGCACCTAAACTACCTCTAACATGAGGCTAGTCCACTTATTACTTCCTTGTAACTTACCACCTCACAATTTACAAAATACCTTTTTTCTTTTCTTTTCTTTTCTTTTTTTTTTTTTTCTTTTTTGGTTGTCGAGGTAGAGTCTTACTGTAGCTCAGGCTGACCTGGAATTCACTACATAGTTGCAGGGTGACCTCGAATTCACGACAATCCTCCTACCTCTGCCTCCCGAGTTCAGGGGTTAAAGGCCTGTGCCACCACATCCGGCTCAGAATACCATTTTATTTTCTCTCGTGGTTTCTGAGTATCAGAAATCCAGAAAAAAGCTTGAGCAATTCTGGCTTTCAGTCTCTTCTATAGCACTTTTAGTTCATGACATGGAGCTGCTGAGCACTCAAGATACTTCTTGTTCTTCCCCAAGTTCTCTTTGTTTCCTCCACATGGGCTACTCTGGGCTTCTTCACAGAGTGACAGGCCGCTTAAGTGAAGTTATTTATTTGACAGAGAAAGAGGGAGAGAGAGAGAGAATGGGTGCGCCAGGGCCTCCAGCCACTGAAAACAAACTCCAGATTGTGCATTCCCCCTTGTGCATCTGGCCAACGTGGGTTCTGGGGAAATGAACCAGGGTCCCCTGGCTTTGCAGGCAAACGCCCAACCACTAAGCCATCATTCCTGCCCCCAGACTGGAATTTTTAATTCCCAAAAGGACTATGTTGAATGTCTGGGAGTGATTAAATAATGATATTATATCAATGCTGTTCATTACTTCTAATAAATGTTTATACCGAGGTAGTGTTAATACAATCAGAAACCTGGAAGTGTAAGAACTCTACTGTTTTCTCAATTTTTCTGTAAATCTAAACCTGTTCTAAGAAGTAAAGTCAAGTTTAAAATGTTCTGAAGCCAGGTCTGATGGCTCATGTGTTTAATTCCAACACTCAGGAGGCTGATGTAGGAGGATCTCTATGAGCTTAGAGCCAGCCTGAACTACAGAGTGAATTCCAGATCAGCCTGGGCTACAGTGAGACCCTTCCTAGGGAAAAAAAAAATGTGAAAAATGATTTAAAATTTACAGGATAATCCTAAAACACTTGAAGAGATTAAGGAGGCAGCTACAGAGCTCATTTAAAGAGACAGAGAAGAGTCAATGTGGCTCTTGCTTGTACCCTAAAAGGAAGGGCATTCAATAACAGGTTATCTTAGTGACTCCTACTGAGGGGATAAGTTTGCAAATCTGATAGCATGGAATTGCCTGGCTTTAAAAAATGTTTTATTTATTTATTTATTTGAGAGAAAGAGAGAAGGAGGAGAGAATGGGCACTCTGGGGCCCTATAGCCAGTGCAAACAAATAAGACACATGTGCCACCATGTGCATCTGGCTAACATGGCTTCTGGGGAGTTGAACCTAGGTCCTTAGATTTCAAAGGCAAGTGTCTTCATCACTAAGCCACCTCTCAAACCCTGAATTGTCTATTTTGTCCCAAGCCAGAGGTAATAATATGCATCAGCCTTTCTTCTATTTCAAATATGATACAGAGAGTAATGATCCCTGGATGTATTTGTGGGGTTCCCTGCCCCAGTATCCATTCTGATTTCCAGCATCAGCCCTTCATTCTCCTTTAGGAAATGAGCCCTCCTCTACTCATGGTCCATATGACCCAGAAAGAACTAATTTCAACTTCCTCCCTACCCTGAACCAAAGGTGGGGTTTGACTCAAGCCTGGCTAATCCTTTAGGTCATGATGATTCATTCCAGTGTGAACACATAAACAAGATTTATTCAACAAGTGCTAGCCCTGGAATTATAAGGAGAGGCTCTCATTCTGCTGCAGGGCTAGGAGAGAACCATAGTAAATCCAGGTCCACCCTGTAGAGAGACTTCCTTGGGAATAAAACAGAGGTTGACAAGAAGCAGGAAATGTAGTACAGAGTCCTAACGAGATCAGTGAGCACCTAGTTTAATCCCTATCTGACCTTAAGAATCCCTAGAACCTTTCAATCATGTCTTTGTTTGTTTCTATGTTTCTTTCTATGTTTCTTTCTTTCTTTCTTTCTTTCTTTCTTTGTTATTTGGGTTTTTTTCTTTTTGGCTTAAGTCAATTCAAGATGACTTTCTATTCTATTCCTTGAAAGGAAAAGAATTGTGATAAATTCTGTATGAGTTTGTTATGAGAATTACTCTAATGGAGGAAATAAGCCTTAAGACGAATGTGACCAGACAGTATGTGGGGCCTTCTGGCCCTGGAGATGCAGGTGCCAGAATCAGCCATCCTTATTCCAGGGATAGCTCTCACCCAGACTATGTGCTCATGGCTGCACACACAGGAGTCATTGAAGGCTGGCTTCTGAATGCTGAGGGTATGTGTTTGGCGTCACTGAAGAGGTACAGCCTCTCAAGGCCTTTCTCAAGGTGGAACCACTTCCCTCCTATTGAGAATTCACAGAAAGGCCAGAGCCCTTTCAGTGAAGGGGCTCATACTAAAGGGGAGATACAGTTCCTCCTACCTTCATCTCTCCTTCTATATGTGCCCCAAAGGCTGTGTGGAAAATTAACCAGAGGTGAAAAATGAAGTACAATCATATCCAGAGAAGCAGCATCATGATTCTGTTCTGTGAAGAAAAGTGAGCTGTGAAACAGGGAGGACATCACAAGATGAGAATGGGAAGGACTGTGGGTGTGGGACAGAGATGAAGGCAGAACAGGCAATCAGGATGAGTAGGTGAGTGATTCTCAGCATCCTACTACTGTGGGTGCAGTGCATGAAGCAGGAGGAAAAATGAGCCTTGGAGAACCAAGCAAGACTACTAAGGAAATAGTTCATTGCATAAAGTGCTTGCCTTGCAAGGATGAGGACCTGAGTTCAATACTGGAATGCATGTAAAAAGGTCAAGTGTGGTGGCATAGGCTTGTAATAATACCAGCACTTGGCATGGGAAGACAGGCAGATCCCTGGGCCTCAATGGCCATCCAGTTAAACCAATTGGTGAGCTCCAGGCCAATGTTAAACTCTGTCTCAAAATAGGCTAATAGCACCTGAAGAGACACTCCAAGTTCTCCTCCAGCATCTACATGCCAGTACACCCAGGTACACACACACACACACACACACACACACACACACACACACACACACACACATACATACAAACCAAGCAGGGGAGAAACTTCCAGCAATATTTATACATGTGCCATGCAAAAATAACTCAAAACTCAGTGGCTGTAAACACCAAGTAGCTATCTTCATGTTAATGGGGTGTAGGCCACGTAGGTTTGCTTTGAGGTTGGACATGGGCTGGTCTTCAATGCATGGCTCTGTTTCAGCCTGCACTTTGACTGAGTCTGGCTTGCAGTGCCTTCAGACTGCAGGCATGTCTCTCAATCTCCTCAGACTATCAACTTGTCCTGATGGAAAATGGCAGGACAAGAGCCCAGACCAAACCACCCAAGTACATTAAGGCCTTCTTATCGTGTCTTGTCCATCATAAGTTCATTGACCAAAGTAATTCATATAGACAAGCCCAACATATACTCCACAAAGACCAAAGTGCTGACCATAGGTGAGAATATGCTATCCTACTACAGTGACTAAAGTCAATAACCCTCCTTAACAATAGCACCTTACTTACATCAGGCTCTCTCAGACTCTGCCAAAAAGGCATAGCTGCAATACAAAATGCCCCCACCTAGAGAGATACTCAAAACACATGATAAGCCATCACTAATGGAGGTCTAGTTGAGCACATCATTTTGGGCTTCATCCACTCAGTCAGAAAACCTACCCATCTAAAGCAATTAGAAGTCTGATAGGGAAGGTGAAGTGGAAGGATCTAAGAAATTTGACAATGTCATTTATAAAAAGCTAGTTGTCATCTCCTTGAAAGGATCAGAGTAGAGACTTCCTTAGCAAATTCCATCCACATAAGTCTTAGCCACCAAGGTTAGTTATAATGTCACCCACTCCTTTGTCAGCGAGCTTCTCCATGCACACCACTTCATGCATCTTTTATCTCCACCTTAACGCCTTAATAAAAAATTGATTGCTCATTCCCATGGCCCAGCAAAGGGCCCCGAAGTGAGCATGTATGCATATACCTGGATTTCAGGGCACACTGCAGATGACAGAACCCACTTGGGAGACTAAGAAGACCTTCTAGCCCCTGCATAGAAGGGATCCTGGGGAGTTGAATTAACATCATGTTTGCTAATGAGAAAATGAGGGTATAGGAGGACAGTTCATGAGAAAGGAGATGGAAAGAAATAGAAAGGTCAGGGGGAAGGAAGAGGAAGCACATGAGTTGATGGTGGGACCCAGCTGAAAGCAGATCATCAGCAGTTTGTTGTTAAATTTAATAGGCTGTAGGTGTTGATTGCTCAATCCATAAAATGAGCTATTAATTTGCTGTTCTAACAGGATAGGACCTATCTTATGCAAATTGACTTGAAAGCTACATCAGCTCTATGACAACATTTCAGACCTCTCCTAGCCAGAAGTTTCTGAGACTTTCCTATTGAAGAATGCTCAGTCTACTGGCTTCCAAGCCCAGTGAGGATCTGCCTCATGGAGGTCCCCTTGTCCATATCCTGAAACAATCAAGAATTTGTGGTATTAAGGTTATGTCTGTCCTGTTCATCTTCATGTTCCCTGAACCCAGCACAGTACCCCAGTTACTAAGATCTGCCACAGACCTCCATATGATATTGTGTTCCTTCTCTCTGCCTCTATTTCCAAGATCTACAAAGGGGAAGATTTGGGTTGAGATTCATCATGGTACTTCCATTGTCTAGGTCATCAATTAACCAGGATCATGGTCTATGAGCACTGTGAGTTTCTGTAAAATGAGAGGACAGTGGAGTGGCGGGGAGACTCTTGAGATCCATGGGTCTCCCATGCTTCCATGGAGCTAATCTTTATTACAAAAACCCTGTTGGCCCAGGTTTCAGGGACCCCTGGACTAAAAGTCCTGGGTGCAGTCTCACTCTAATGCCACCTTCCTATGGGAATGGCACTTTTCTTCTATGTGGTTCAGTTTACAGTATCCATGGTAATGGAGGATTTCACTTCACAGGATTGTTGGAAAGCTCAGAGGATGGAAAGATAGGTGATTTAGGACAAAATGTCCTGTGAAGATGTCAGGATAAGGGGGATGATGCTTTGCAGCTGATACAACCCACTATCAGTTGTATGACTTGGGGAAATCATGTAAACCTCTCCCCCAAGATTCAATTTCCACAGCAATAAAACTAAGATGATAATTTCTGCCACAGGATTATGAGAATTAAATGAGTTAAGGTATGTAAGTAGCACCTAAGACTACAACACCTAGCACTTCAGTACTAGCCTACATAATTTCAGGATGCAGTGTAAAATGAAAATGCAGAGTCCTTTGTTCAAAACTTATTAGCAATACTTTGCATGCATATGCATGTGATATATATATACACTCATATATGTGGGCACATGTGTGTGTGTGTCTATGTGTGTGTGCAGGTACATGTGAACATCTGTATGCATGAGTGTGGATAGATGGGTGTGAAAGCCAGAGGTCAGGTATTGTTCTCAATCATTCTCCACCTTATTTTTCAAGAATGCACCCATAGGGCTGGAGAGATGGCTTAACAGCTAAGGCACTTGCCTGCAAAGCCAAAGGACCCAGGTTCAATTCCCCAGGACCCATGTTAGCCAGCTGCACAATGGGGACCACGTGTCTGGAGTTTGTTTGAAGTTGCTGGAGGCCCTGGCATGCCCATTTTCTCCCTCTCTCTCTCTCTCTCTCTCTCTCTCTCTCTCTCTCTCTCTCTCTCTCCCTTTCCCTCTGATAAATAAATAAATAAATAAATAAATAAATAAATAATAAAGCACCCATAGCTCACGGATTTGGCTGCTCTACTAGTCAGCTTGCCCTGGGATCCACCTGTCTCCACCCCACAAACACGGAGATTATAGGAACTTGACACCGCATCTGGCATTTACATGGATGCCAAAGATCCAAACTTAAGCCCTCACACTTATAGAACAAGCACTTTACTGACTCAGCCATCTCCACAGCCCTTATTAGCAATTTTAGCATGAGATTTTTAAAGAACATTAACTCAAGTCTGTGGTCACTTTCTGTGCAGGCCTCTGTGTGAGTCCACTGCTCACATCCAGTGTATCCATACTGACGCACACTAGGGACTAAGGTATGTTGGGCCCTTCTCTATTTCCTGTCTCAGACCTTGCCCTGTTCAACACATACAAACAGGATTTGGAAACTTCTTTAGAAAAGAAAAATCACAATTATTGTTATTCCTGAAGCAGCTTCAGTTTGACTCCCCTGAGCAGTAGAGAGTCACCCTTCCTGATAGACAGCAGATAAAGGTGGGAAGAAATCAGCTTTCTGGCTGCTGGCAAATTCTGCGGCTAGAGTAACAGGTTTAGAGGATAAGGCAGGTATTAGAGCAGGGGAAACGTGACCAGCAAGGTTTTTCACACATGACAAGAAAACAGGAACAGTTTCCCAACACAACACACCATCTTTCTTTCCATAAGCCTGTAGTGGCTCCCCTTCCAATGTCTTCCAGATAGTAACACTATCCCTTACACCTTCTTCAGAGCCATCTAGGGTCTGATTTTCCATCTGTCTGCTCTTGTTTCCTAGTATGGTACTTCATTAAATCCATTTTGTCAGTGACACCTCATTTTAACGTATTTTCCCTCCTCTGACTCTCTGTTCATAAACCTTTGCCTCTGAGAATACCCTTTTCCCACTTCTTAATATAATGAATTCTTTTTCAGTCTGGGTTTATAATTCCTCTCTTCCTGGAAACAAGGCAGAATAGTATTCATGATATTTAGACTGCACTAGTCAGTATTTGATGCAGTAACAAGCAGCCCCAAAAGTCTTTATCCCTTGTAGTACAAGTATTCATATCTTACTCACATTGCTACTTGCTTACTGTGGGTCAATTCTAGGTGTCTCTCTGCTTGGCTCTGCTCAGTTTTGCTCCATATGTGTGGTAGTTAGCTCCATATCACAGAGATGAACATCCAAACCAGGCACAGCTTAAAGAAAGGGATTTATTTCAAGCTACAGATCCAGTAGAAGATGCATAGATGATGGAAGAAGCTGGTCCCCTTTCACAGATACAAGCAGAAAGAAAAACTACCAGCACCAGCACACACTGCAAAAAGCCATAAACTGTAGGGACCCCTTCAGAACTCAGACCTCTCTCCATACCTTTGGGCTGCAATTTATATTCGTCCCCAAACATACCTTTGGGCTGGACCCCAGGAGCTACCTCCAGTAACATATCCTCCATCCAGGTGCCTGAAGATCCAAGTTACAAGCTTTCATAAAACACCTGGAGCATTCCATATGATTTATTTATATCCTCTTAGATTTTGATTAGTCCTCCCTCCACCTTTCTTTTACTCAATCTCCTCCCGTGACCTCATTTTTGGCCTTTTCACCCCCGTTAATCTATTCTTCTACTTACATATATACAATACCAACCTATTAAATACACTCCTCCCTTCCTTTCTCACTCAGGAGCCATAGATCATTGCCAGGAATTTTTCTGTGCCACGAAAGGGATACCTCTAGTGAGTTGTTGGCCAGGAAGGTCCCTGATGCCCCCAAAACATTATAGGCCATTGTCGAGGCCCTTGGTTTCCCACCAGAAATCGATGGTAAGACCCTATTGCTGAAGATTCCACATACTTGGGCTGCAAGGCCACTGAGAAATCCTGCTGGAACTGAGCTGATAACCTCCTCCATGTACACCAGCTGACAGAAAGTGAGAAGAAGCCATTATACATGCAGTTCAATGGGAGAAAGAGATACCACCAGTGAAGATACTCAACAGTGGACACTGCAAGCCTTATAATTGGCCAGCCAGGCCAAATGAGCCAATGGGTGCAATAGTGGCACATCTGTCATGGTGAAAACCAACTGCCCTCCAATTGGACTGGAGGCCCACTCCAAGGGAGGGAACACATCCCTGATACTGAAAACTTAAAACAGGAGTAGTCATGAGCCCTAGGGGTGTAACATCTGCTGATGTCTGGATAAGTGTATATACTATGCTTATCAAACTGCCCAGTAAGCACTTCTCTTAATATTCATACCCTTATATTCTCTTTTCAGATGGAAGTGACCTTGGGACAACTCAGAAGGTACCATGGTGCTGGAAAGAAGTGACTAGAGTACCGAGTAATATCTCAATCACACCTTCCAAGGCTCAGGGTCTAATGCAGAAGAGGTGGTGGAAAGAATGTAAGAGCCAAAGGAAGGGTAGGACTCCTTACAATGTGCTCCCTCCAGACACAAAATGGCCTCGATATCTATGACCTCACAGTGCCTGACACTACCTACACAAGACCATCATAAGAGGAGGGAAAGATTATGACATCAAAATAAAAGAACAACTGATTGAGATGGGGAGGGGATATGATGAAGAATGGGATTTCAAAGGGGAAGAGGGGGAGGGAGGGTATTACCATAGGATGTTTTTTATAATCATGGAAAATGTTTTAAAAAATTGAGAATAAATAAAATAAGATTAATAAAAACACCTGGGTCTATGGGGGAGATACATTCAAACTACCACAACATGTTGTCTCATTCTGGAACACAATGTGACAAAGGATCACTTGATAGAGATGTGTATTTTTATGGTAGACAAAGGAAACTTAAGAGAGACAGAGCCAAACCATATGATTATTTAAAGCTTCCTCTCAAATGTCATATACCCCACATCCACTCCCATATACACTTGGCCAAACATACTGACCTAACCACTCTCTGTACAGGAAAGGATAACTGTGGATAACTGTGAAAAAATAGCACGGCTTACTCAGCATTGGGGTCAAGCATTTTGTTTTGAATCCTACTCACTTATGACAGTATGCTCAAGTAAGTTCTTAAAACTTTGATGTCTCAATTTAATTATCTGTAAATACAAAGAACTATACTAAAATGAGGCAATGGCTACAAAGTAGTTTGCTTCGTCCCTGACACATGAAAAGTGCTCATAAACATTGTTTGTGTCCAATAACTTCTTTAATATGTACTAAGAGTAATCATAATTTCCCTTTCATTCATTTATTCATTTAGTCATTTGACATTTTATTTGCATCCAAGAGGCACCTGCTGAACTCTATACCTCATACCTTAAGTCTTGATGAACTTAGATCTCCTTAATAAGTCCCTTGTTCTCCAGACCTCAGATAGACTAACATTGTGAGTCACTTTAAAATACATACAGCCCAACTTGTAAGAAAAACCTAGAGATGTTTTTTTCTTGGCCTGGCTCCATTTCAATCTCAGGGATCTTCAATCAGTCCAGAAAGGGAATGTAGACTCATAAAACTTTCATTAATTTCATGAAGCTAGAATTGCTTTCATGGGTGGAAAGAATAAGGTGTGGGAGATTGAGACTAAAAAAAAAAATTACCAGGGGAAACAGCTGAGAGGACAGCAGAGTCTCACATGAAACTAAAAATGAATTGTTTGTGTTTGGCTAGAAAGGCTACTGATGTCATCTGGCTCTGCCAAGGAAGTACCTGTAAATTACTCAGCTTTTCGAGTGTGTGTGTGTGTAATGCTGAGATATATATATATATGGCATATATGTATATATATATTATATATATATATGTATATATATATATATATGTATGTATGTATGTATATATATACACACACACACATATATGCCAGATTTCAGCCTCAGGTGCCATCTTCAATTTTTTTAGGACAAGGTCTCTCACTGACTGGCTAGCCAGCAAATCTCTGGGATCTGCCTGCCTCCACCTCCCCTGCTCTCAGATCATAGGTACAGACCAAATGCCTGGATTTTGGATGGGTTCTGAGAATCTGAACTAAGGTCCTCATGCTTGCCCAGAAAGCACTTTACTGAGTCATCTTCCCAGACCCTACTTATCTTTTCAAGTGAATGAGAACAATGTGGGAGCCTAGAAATGGCTGATGACTTAGGTCTCCCATCCAATCAAAAGAGCAGATAGTTCCTTTAAGGATGGATGGGAAAATAAGCAAAAGAAAAGAGGAGAAAAAGTTCTCTCCCATAAGTTTCTCCAACAAGGCACTGACATTTTGATACAATGGAAAACCTACAAACCTCGGCTCTGCCTTTACCATCTGCTTGGGCTTTGGCAAGAGGCACCTTCCCTGAACCACGGTCTCCTTCACTGATGAGGAGTGCCAATAGAACCATCATTTCAGGATTGCTAAAATATGACCTGAGATATGTACGATGACATCTGGCCCATGGTTGGCACTGAAAAGCCACACAGGAAAAGCTGGTATCCTTTCCCTCGCTGTTGAGAGAAAACCCCATTTATTTCAGAGTGGAGTACATATGAATCAAGAGCTCCCAGAGGAACAGAACCGTCAGGGTGGATATATGTTCAGAAAGTAACAAAGTATAAGGAATTGGCTCATATGACTATAGAGGCTGTTGAAAATTAGGATCTATAGTTAGCAAGCTGGAGACTCAGGGAGCCGACTGTTGCTAGGGGATGAAGGCCACAGGCTCAAGACCCTGGATTTGTCCATGTTTCAGCTTGAGTTCAAAAACAAGGACAGAATCAATGCCCCAGCACAAAAACTGTCCTTTCTCATGGAAGTGAAGGAGCAATCTTCAGCTCTGTCTAGGACTTCAAGTGATTAAATGAAGTCCAGCTACATCAAGGAGGGCAATTTGCTTTACTCCACCCATTGATATATTTTTATGATAACTAATCCCACCATATCCTTACAGAAATACCTACGATAATGTTTGATCAAGTATTTGTAAACCTCGTGGCCTGACCAAAATGCCACATCAGATTATAAACATCAAAACGCCAAAGACTCTCTTCCATATAAGCTCTTCGAAATGGACAGTATGGTATCTTGCACAGAAGCACAAGTCTGAATGCTTCTTATTTCCATGCTCCTGGGAGAAGTACGGCAGCTGAAGTTTCAGGAGCTACAGCACCATGATCATGTTCCAGGACAGAATTACTCTCTGGGCCTGTTTTTCACTTTGTTAAAGGGCAACAATGATGCTGTTGATATCAACAGGATACTGTGGAACATTAAGAGAATACTGTGAGTGCTTGAGCAGTATGCCATGGGGTCACAAGAGCTGTAGAAACTAGGGCATAGCCCTTATGTCACACATACCAGCTGGTATGCATTGTGCTGCAGGTAACATCATAAGCCAATAATACACAAAGATACAGGACCATCCCATATGTCAAGAATTCCAGGTTTAAGTCAAGGGTTGATTTATCCAGCATTTCAACTGGATCAGAGATCTGGGCCAGTCCCTGTAAGGCTCCCATGACATTGTAGTTACCTCCTTGATGTTGGGACCAGAAGTAGATTATGGGATGAAAGGGTTTATTTGGCTTATAGTCTTGAGGAAAAGCTTCATAGTGGCAGAGGACAACATGGCATGAGCAGAGGCCGGACATCACCTCTGCAACATCACCACAGCAAGAGAATGAGCCAAACTAACACTGACAAGCTAGGGGCTGATAAACTTCAAGATCCAGCTCCAGTGACACATCTCCTATAGTAAGGCTCCACCTCCCAAATTGCCACCAACTGGGAACCAAGAATTCTAAACATTGCCGGGCATGGTGGCGCACGCCTTTAATCCCAGCACTTGGGAGGCAGAGGTAGGAGGATCGCCATGAGTTCGAGGCCACCCTCGAACTGAGACTACAGAGTTAATTCCAGGTGAGCCTGGACCAGAGTGAGACCCTACCTCGAAAAACCAAAAAAAAAAAAAAAAAAAGGAATTCTAAACATATAAGTTTGTAGTGACACAAATTCGAATCACTACACATGCCCTTCCCATTAAGGTCTGAGAAAAGCTGAAGTGACTCATAATCCTCATGTAGAAAGTGGCCAACAGAAAAGGATAGAAAGAGTGGATGTCTTTTTACTTCTTCACTTCACTCTCTTGTGAAAAAAAATATCTTTCTGAGATTCCTTCTCCCATTTCATTCGCCTGACCTTTGCTGAGAAGAATAACATCACCATGATTGTTTGGATAAATCTTGGCTTATTGCAGGTGCGAGACACATTGGCCTCAAGCAAAATCAAGATTCAATCAAGAAAGGAAACAAAAGAACTGAATAGAGAGCCAACACTGTCCATCACTGCTTTCTAAGGGCTTGTCAAGTAAAAGTGATGTCTATTTGAGACACTGTGAACATGACTATGAAAAAAGAACAAAAAAAGACTTAGGGCAAGGAAAAACATCTCACCTGAAATGAGACAGACCATTTTTTCAATACAAAGTCTATGCCTCTAACTTGAGCAAAGTGGGTCCCAGAAAACATCAGTAGTAACGAAGGTGCATGAACCATATAGTACAATTTCAACAAGCATAGACAATTCTGATATTAAATGGACATCAGAGTGTCACCAAACAGGTTTGGGGAAGTTGAATTCTTGGTAGTAAATAGTAGTTTATTATTAATTCCTTTACTCTGCTTTAAAAGGTATGTCTTATTAATTTTGTATTGTGCTTACTCAGTTTTGCTATTTGCTCATAAATATTTTATCTTTTGTTCATAAACTTAGAGAATCCAGAGCTGTGGTTTCCTTTGTTTTTGAAACAAGAGAAGACTGTTCAATCATGAGCTGTCAAGCTCCCAGTGCTTGTTTGCTCCTAAGGGTAATAGATACCTGTTTATCCCCAGGGAAGTAGTATAAGAAAACAGGGGAAACACTTTTGGAGAAATATGTAAAGACAAAAAGACACTGTTCGCAGTGATGCTTAATAAATGTTGGTTGAGGGCTGGAGAGATGGCTTAGCGGTTAAGCGCTTGCCTGTGAAGCCTAAGGACCCCGGTTCAAGGCTCGGTTCCCCAGGTCCCACGTTAGCCAGATGCACAAGGGGGTGCACGCATCTGGAGTTCGTTTGCAGAGGCTGGAAGCCCTGGCACGCCCATTCTCTCTCTCTCTCCCTCAATCTGTCTTTCTCTCTGTGTCTGTCGCTCTCAAATAAATAAATAAATAAATAAATAAATAAATAAATAAAAGGCATAAGGCATGAGTAGGGCATGTAGACTAAACCCATTCTTTCACTCACCTTCTTCAATCCAGGCCCTATGCTGTGCTGTGGAGAAAGACGGGGGGGAATATTTACTCCCCACTGAACAGTCCTGTAAAAAGCAGGAGGTGACAATCGAGTGCTTAGGCATATGGTCTCTGGTAACCAGAGCCTGTTTCAATCCTATACTACCACTAACTTACTGGGTTACCTTCCCCTCAACTCACTTAACCTCTCTGTGCCAGGTTTGTGGTAGGAATTCAATGAAAAATATATGGGAGTGTTTAGCACTCTAAGCCTGGCCAAGACTGCAAACTTAACACACACCAATGATTACAATTATTATTAAGAAAAGCAAAACAAACTTGATGAGGGTGTGCTTAAGCTGAGCTGCAAAGTATGGGTAGATGTTTTCCAGGCAGGGCTTGGGAATATGTGTCTTTGAAGGGACGATGGGAGGACTTTGGGCAAGGGAAGAGGGTAGGAAAGAACCAGGTATGTGTTGGGAACCTGAAAGAGCCTGGGGATGGATGGAGACAATGCTAGGTAGATGGGATACAGGTAAAATGTTCAGCTGTGCCATGCTGGCTACCTCTCCTAATGGAAGGTCCTGGTTGAAACAGTTGGGCGGCGAAGACACTAAAAAGCAAGAAAATGGTGAGGGAAACCCTTGGTAAGTGATCTTTTCTGAACAGACAAGGACAATAGCTTTTCTTTGAGTGAGAAGCCAGCCAATAGAATGTAAGCAAACAGAAGAGGAAGAAAACACTATCCCTCACAGCCAACATTGTCTTGGACAAATAGCACCTCTCTTACATTTGCAAGAACTCAGAACTGTGGGCCTGAAATCTTAAGATGGCTCAGTGGATAAAGTACTTACTGCATAAGCATAAAGATCTATGTTTGATCCCTAGAACCCACTCATGGGCCTACAACCTCAGTGCTTGGAAGGTGTAGACCAGAGGCTCTCTGGAGTTTGCTGGCTAGCTAGTATATCAGAATACACAAGCTGTAGGTTCAGAGAGAGACCCCGTCTCAAAAAATAAGGAGGAGAGCCAAGGAGATGGGTAAATAGGTAAAAATGCTTGCTTGGAAAGCCTGATAGCCCTAGCTTAACTCCTTAGTACCCACGTAAAAGCCAGATGCCCAATGTGGTGTATGCATCTGGCATTGGTTTGCAGCAGTCAGAGGCCCTGGTATACCCACAGTCTTTTTTCCTTCTCCCTCACACCCTCATAAATAAAACAAAATAATTTTAAAATTAAGAAGATGGATTGAGGCAGACACCCTGCATCCACTTCTGGCCTCCACACATACATGTGCATGCAAACATGCACACAGCACACACACAGAGACAAGAGCAAAAAACATGGGAAGCCGGGCGTGGTGGCGCACGTCTTTAATCCCAGCACTCGGGAGGCAGAGGTAGGAGGATCACCGTGAGTTCAAGGCCACCCTGAGACTACATAGTTAATTCCAGGTCAGCCTGGACCAGAGTGAGACCCTACCTCGAAAAACCAAAAAAAAAGGATTAAAAAAAAATGGGAAAACATAAGCCTTGTGTTTGAGCAATGGTGTGGACTAACTAACCTCAGGCAATCTTATACCCAGCCTGTCCCCTCCATACTCCCAGTCCTGGAAAACGGCAGAACTTAAAGTTTTCCCAATGATGCTTTCCTTAGTAAGCCAAAGGTCATGCTTAATTCTGAGGCCCTGCTTGATGAGGCAACGATAGCTGGCTCTGGTTTTGCAATGTCACGGCTCATCCACCTCCTCAGAGTTGACCTACTCTCATAAACACTGCTTGCCAATAGTCCCACATCTCTGCCGGGGAAAATAAGTTTCCAGGGAAACATGACTAGATATTTAAGCAGCACAGCTATGTCAGGAGAGAACAGCAGCAGCATTCTACAGTGCAAATTCCATCAGAAGTGTAAATATTAGAACAGAGGAACGAGAATTTAAAAATTAACTCACTGAGGCTGGGGAGATGGCTCAGCAGTTAAGGCAACTGCCTGCAAAGCCTAAGGACCTAGGTTCGATTCTTCAGGTCCCACATAAGATGCTTATGGTGGTTCATGAGTCTGGAGTTAGTTTTCAGTGGCTAGAGGCCCTGGAGCACCCTTATCCCTCTCCCTCTCTCTGACTCTAATAAAATAATAAATAAATAAAATCTAAAAATAAAAATTAATTCACTCAATGTATGAAAGGAAATTTTAAGAAATTAGTAATATGAAAGAAGAAAAACAAAACAAAGCAAATGGGTCAAGCAGAAATATTGCATGTGGGAAATAGAATGAATTTTATAATGAACAGAGTAGCTGAGATAAATGGTTGAAGAATGAATTAATCCACAGAAAAAATAGATCCCAGAAATCCTTTTGAAGGAAGAATTCATTAATTAATGAATTTTTTAGGTAAAGGAGAAGGTAAGTAAAAATCAGACATTGTGGCTACTGCTTGTAATCCCAGAAGTGGGAAAATGAAGCAGGAGGATCTCAACTTCAAGACCAGCCTGGGCTACATGGCAAGCTCCAGGATAGCCTTGGCTAAATAAGCACTGTCATAACAACAAAAAGAAAGCTAAACAAAGTGAATGAGGCAAAAGCAGAAGTAGGAGTGCTATATCCAGATAGATCCAGAAATAAATGAAAATGGAACTAAATATTTTTTGAGAAAACAGTAAGAGATAAAGATCCAGCAATTTTTACAACATGTAAAAATAAATTGAAGAGCTGTTATAACAAAGAGAAAAAGCACAGAAGAGCCCCACCCAGACATCTTTCTATGAGAGCTGTCAAAGGCAGAGAAAATGTGGTGACACTGAGATGAACCAGACAAAGATAAGGCAAAAATTCTCTTGGGTCTAAACCCGAGCCTGACCTGAGCACACATCCCCAGCCCACCCAGTACAAAGCTATCAAGAACCATACCCACTCTGTTGTCTCATATGTTGCATACAGAGGATCAGACATATGTTTCCTCTCCCCTAAAAGCATTTCAGGGCAAAACTCTACCCTTTGCTTCTGGGAGTAAGTAGAACATGGTTGCTACTCAGTGACTATTTGTTGAATAGACTGATTCACACTTCAGTGTATTTCACTGCTAAGAAACTATTCCCTGTGCCTTAATGTTCTTCCATGGGGGACCAGGCAGGCATACTTGGCTGTAACCCTGACAGTCCACCTAACTGTGCCAACACTGCCCCATGGCTGGATCCAGTGTTCACCCTCCAGGCCAATCCCAGGAGGGAGGTTCACAGAATTGACCCAAAGATCTAAAATAGGAATCTGCTCCTCCCAAGCCATCTCTTCATTCCATCAACAGCTCAGTCCCACGACCAGATTCACAGTTGCAATACTGCCTGAACCAGAACATAACCAGAGAAGAGAATGGCTCACTGCTCCTAGAGCAGCTCAGTAAGAACCCCCAGGTCTCCCAACTCCTTGTGCAGGGTGCTCAATTCTGTGCTAGATTTCCTCCATAGGACACACATACATCGAAGTTGTCCAAAGCGGGTCCATTTTTGCTGTAGCTGTGAGGCAGTGCTGGAGCACAGGCATGTGTGATGTGAGAAAGCTCTGCTGTCCTCTTTCTGTCACCCTGTGGCATCAGCACTCAGCACTGGGAGCAGACAGATCAAGGCTCTCATGCGAGTTCTCACTAGCTAGGTGAGCTTCAGCAAGCACATTTCTCTCTGGGACTCAGTGTCCCCCCTCTAAAAGGTACACATGAGGCCCCACGTCTCAGGCATGAGAATGAAAGGTGACCATGTTCTGAAAGTGCCTAATGCCATCCCATGGCATGGTAAGACTTAACAAACCCATCTTCCCTACTTGCTTTCTTCCTAAGGATCTTGTTGAAGGGACTTCCATGAGCACAGAAGCCTGGTCTTTCTTAGTTACCGTTGGCTCCCCATATAGTGTGGAGAGGTGGAAAATGATCAGCAGATACCAACTGACAGTGGGCAGATGAATGGATGAGTGAATAAGGACATTTCCTTTCTGACTATTCTAGGGCAGTGTTAGATAATATGGGGGCATTTGTTAGTATAGAATAAACAACTGAAATGAAGCAAGGAAATACTGTCTGTCCTATTATTACCAAACACCAGAGAATTCTTATCAGGGAGTTTTTGGACCAAGCTCACTGTGTCAGGAAAATGATAACTTCTCAAGAGATGAGTGGGTTATGTCACATAATGTCAGCCTCCAATACTTAACATTATAAGCATGGCTAATAACTCTAGGTCACCTGTCTGGAGAAGAAAGATAAGGATTTTAAAATTTAGTACATTAGCATATATTATCTATCACCCGATGTTGTTGACTCTAAAAGAGAGATTTTAATTCAACCCTCACCTCCTTGCCCCCTGAGAACACAGTTATTTCCAGAGATGTTAATGGAAAGAGATGATTGCTGTATGGCTCCATCTGAGAACTTTTATGTCAGTCCATTGTAGAATAGGTTTCCACACATAGAGTCAAGATAAGTCCCTTCCCTTGAGGAAGTAAATGTTTCTGGAACAATATAGGAGCAAGTTTGAATCTGAGTTTTCCAAGTGATCTTCTATGCGACTCTGCAAATTGTGGTACTTCTCTATGCCCTCATTCATTCATTTAACTCCTGTTCTACTTTATTCACTTAAAACATGCTGGAATTTAGAGCTAATTTGAGGTAGCAGATTAAAAAAGATCATTAATGGGGTTGAAGAGATTGCATAACTGGGAAAGTGCTTGCCACACGAACATAAGGATCTGAGTTTTGACACCCAGTATCCATGTGAAAACTGAGCCTAGAGGTGCATGTGTGTAATCCCAGAACTGGGGAAGTTGAGGCAGCGCTTGCTGGCCACATAATCAGTTAAATCACTGAGCTCCAGGTTTTATGGGAGAGCCTATCTCAAAAATAAAACATGGTGTCTGTGAGCAGTAGAGGATGGCCACAAGCAGAAATAAGTGAAAATCCACTGTGAAGGCTTCCCTTTAATCCCAGCTTTGGAGAGGCTGAGGTAGGATAATGGCTGTGAATTTGAAGCCAGCCTTCATTACAGTGAGTCCCTGCTTCTCTTTCTCTGTCTGTCTCTCTGTCTGTCTATCTCTCTCTCTCTCTCTCTCTCTCTCTCTCTCTCTCTCTCTCTCTCTCACACACACACACACACACACACACACACACACACACACAAACACACACACATACACACAGGCTGAGAGCAATTAAGAAAGACACCAGACATGTACCTCTGGCCTCCACATGCATGTGCTCACACACTCATTTACAGCGTACACCCATATGCATATAAGCATGCACAGTACACACTCACACATGCCAAAAAAAATGGCAGCTAATTATTTGACCTTCCTCTAAGTAAGTTGAGCTGGGTGTGGTGGCACAGGCCTTTAATCCCAGCACTCAGGAGGGGGGCAGAGGTAGGAGGATTGTTGTGAGTTCAAGGCCACCCTGAGACTACAGAGTGAATTCCAGGTCAGCCTGGGCCAGAGTGAGACCCTACCTCAAGAAAAAAACAAAATAAAAAAAGAAGTAGGTTGTATGTACCCTTCTTTGTATCTGGGCCTGCTCTGTGGCCTCCCCCGCCACTACCCCCTCCCCAGACACACACTCAGCTCCTGCTGCTCCAGCAGATGCCACGTTGGTCGGTGATAGACTGCCCAATGGAGCCTTTCCTGGCTCAAAAATCATGAGCCAAATAAAATGGCTGTGCTAACCCACTAAGTTTTGGGATAGTTTTCTCAACAGTCAGAGATTATCAAGACATCTTTTATACAAGGAGCATCGAAGCACATCATGGCTCAGCTGAAGTCTTGTTTGCTTTGTAGTTTTTCTTGTTTGGGTTCACTTGGAGAACTTGTCTGCAGACAGGAGTTCAGAGAGAAGAGAGGATTAAGGGGAGGGGGTGCTCAAATACAAACCATTTGAAAGAGGAAATGAAAACAGCCAGCAAATATGATCCAATTTATTTGACCATACTACTAATAAAAGAAATGCAAATTGAAACAAAAAATACATATTCTTCCACCTATACAATTAGGAAAGTTTTTTTTTTTTAATAAAAATCATCTATCCTGTCTAAAGGAAGTGGGGCATTGGAAACACACATAGATTGCCACAGGGAGTAGAAATTAGGTGCAATGCTTCTGGAAAACAAATTGACTGGTAAATTTTAAATACAAACATGTCACCCAGAAAAATAATCTGACATGTGGACAAAGATTCATTCAAAAAAATATGTTCATCACAGTGTCATTCATAAGAGTATAATACTATGGGCTAAAAAATGTAACTCTAAATGTTGGATTTCAGGGAATGGCTAAGTAAATTGAACTACTTCCACATGATGGAATATTGTCTAGTCATTATGAATGATGCTTGCAAAGTGTTCCTAATGATATGCAAAAAAATGCTTAATGATATAACATTAAGTAAAAGAGCAAGATAGAGAAAGGTTATAAAGTACGATTTCAATGACTTTGGAAAACATAAAAAGACTGTAAGGAAATGTGATAAAATGTTAAGAGTGTTTATCTGTGGGAGGTGGGATTGTGGGAGGTTGTTTTTCATACTTACTCTTTGCCATAGTTTCGACACTGGGGATGTATTACTCCTGCTATCTGAAGTGGGTTCTTTTTTCCTTTCACAAAAAAAAAAAAAAAAAGGATGGTCAACAGTGGTAAATCTCCTGGCCAAGTTGAAAGTCATGAATGAAGAGTTTCTGGGAGGATATTAGGAGTCCCTGGAATTGAAAACCCGTGGTAATACAGACCTTGCAACTTGAGGTTTACTTTTGTCCCTTAACTGTGATGAAAACAATATTTGTGGAGTCTGGATGGTGTAAACACAGCATCTGCCTCCCCAGTGGGGCTTGATTTGATAAATAAACCCCACTTCATTCCCAGAATGTAGCTCAGAACTCACCACATGAGATCAGTTTGGGAATGAGAAACTTAAGTCCACTGAGGCAAATGGAAATAAGTCAAAATTCAGTTAAATTGTCCTCAGACTCAAAGTGATAAAGTTTTTGAATTTCAGACATTGTGGGTCTGTATTTCTGTCTTCTTGAACACTTGCTTGGGCTTTCTGTTACAATGACATACAGAGTTATTTATGGTGGGTCGTGCCTGGGATTCAGCACCTGAGAAGCTGAGGCAGAAGAATCGCTGACAGCTCAAGGCCAGCCTGGTTTAGAGTGAATTCAGGACACCCTGGACTACAGAGGAAGAAGCTGTCTCAAGAAAATAATGAAGAAAATAATGGATGAGCAGAACTTTCCAAGTACTTAGAATTATCGAGTCTTAGAACTGCAGGTGACTTTGGAGATCATATTTCTAGTGTAAAGCTTTCCTTAAGGAGACAGAGAAGCACAAAGAGGTAAGGTGCTTCATTCAAGGTCAGCCAATGAGTGGTGTCAAGCTGAACTAGAACCCAGGCCCCAGGCATGGTCCTCTTCTCTCCAGAGCTGCTTCCCTCCGCCTTGCTGCCATCAGCTCACCAAGTTCCTCTGCTTCTTTACTTGCTTATTGTCTGTGTCTCTCAGCAAGGACATAGACCTTCTCTCCCTGTACATGTAGTGCCCAACAATTATTTATTGATTAGATGGATGGATGACCAAAGACAATGGTATCATAAAAAGACAATGGTTTCTTATTAATCTGAGATCAAATCCCAGCACTGCCACCTAACATCTTGGTAATCTCATAGAAATCACTCTACCTCTCTGAACCTCCAGGAAATTCCCCTATAAAGTGGTTATAACAACTCAAAGGGGGTTCTGAGCGTTAGATGACATAACATAAAGATGAGGTTCTTCACTACATTCTAGACATCATAGCAACTGCTGAGACTGCCTCCGTCCTCCCAGGAGATCAAGCCCATTTCTCATGTTACCATGTCTTCTACCTCCCATGAGATCAAGATCTAAAGTCTGGATATAGAGTGCCAGTTTTGTCCTAGCATCAGATACACATGTATGACAAACTCATCTACATATTCTGGGGCAATATTATAACATATTTTGTCCTCCAAAATAAGTATTGGATCAATTATGTGGATTTATTAAGAACCAACCAAATATTACTAGCTTTGTGTGAAGATCTCGGGAGGACACAGAGAAGAGAAAAATGAAGTCTTTGTGTCCAAGTTTTCAGGCCTACCCAGGTTCAGCCACTGAGGAATGATGCGCATAGCCATGGTCCCCAGCTCAGAGGATGAATAATAATGCTCAGCTGGCAAACACAAGTGGCTACAAGTCAAAGAACTCCAGAGATGCTCAACTCTTCCTTACTAGACAAGAATCCACCAGAAGTGGGCCTAAATGGAGTACTCCTGACCGAGGTGCAGCACCTGCCATTCCATCCTTGGTGAGTGGCTACTGACTAATGGATTCATCTTCCTGAGTTTGGTGGTGATGCTAACACTTGGAGAACCTCAGAAGGGAGTGTTTGCTGTGTGATGAGCAGCTAAAGATTAATTCTTGGAGAGATGGTCTTTTACCTAGATGAGGGATAAAACAAGCACGTGTCCCTATTCCTATCCCATCTACTTATGGCACACTTTTCACTGAGCTGTGAAAAACAAAATCATATCTCCAGTCAGAAAGACCTGGGAGTGGCTTGTAACTTTCCATTAACCGGACATGTGATGCTAGATTCTTCATTACGCAGGAAGCCTTTCTCTGAATTCTCCTTGTTGATCTCTTGAACAAATACTTGTGGTGTTTGATACATCAGACACTCTTCCCAGATCTTTATTTTACTTCCTTTGTTTGTGCAGAGAAAGTCTTTGAACACAATAAAAGTTAGCAAGAATTTCATACCCAGACAAAAATACTTGCTGGGATTTCAGGTGTGGTGGGTCGTGCCTGGGATTCAGCACCTGAGAAGCTGAGGCAGAAGAATTGCTGACAGCTCAAGGCCAGTCTGGTTTAGAGTGAATTCAGGACACCCTGGACTACAGAGGAAGAAGCTGTCTCAAGAAAAATTACTGGGAAATCTAGATTTTTAAGTGAAGAAATATATTGATAAATGATGATTAGGTCACATATAAAAACTAAGACTGAAAATATACTTTAATTGGACTCTAATGAAAATATGATGTATAAAAACTTACTAAATGCAGCAAAAAGTGTTCTTAAAGGAAAGTTTATAGCCTGAGTTATTTATAGCAGCAAAGAAAAAGGCAATAAATTGATTACCTAATCTTCCATTCTGAGAAGTTCAAAAAGAGAAAAATAAAACTAGAGGAAAGTGAAATAAGGAAGTAAAAACAGAAATTAATGAAGATGGGGAAAAGCACAATATAGCTGATTAACAAAGCCAAGATTAGTGATTCTGATAAATCCCTGACAAATCTGATTACAAGGAATAAGAGACAAAAAGAGAGTACCAGTAAGTAATGTTCAGTGTCAGTAATGATAAGGTACACCAGTGTACAATCCTATTGAAATTAAAAGTATAATAAGAGGATATCATGTGGCTTAGAGGATCAAATATAGCAGATAGATAGAATGAACAAGTGTAGAGATATAATGTACAATATGAGGACTACAGCTGATGAAATGATACTTTGTTCAGGATTGTTGTCATAATAAGTAGATTTTGGGTGTTCTTATCACAGAAAAAGTAAGTATGTGAGATGATATCCTTTACTTTATTCACTGTAATATCTATAAAAGTATAACAGTGTTATGTTATAGATCTCAAATACACATAATAAAATTTATTTTTAAATGCATTTTTATTGTAAAGTACACATTTTGTCTCACAAATTTATGAGCTACTTTATGGCAATAAAATTTGAAAATATAATTGAAATAAACAAACCCCTAGAAAAACACAATTTAGGAAAATTGATACAAGAGAACATAAATACTCAACTCTTGTATCTACTAAAAAAAATAGAGTTCATAGTACAAACCTTTCTACAAAGAAACCTCATGACTGGATAAAGCTGCACCAGTGAGTTTCACTAATATTTAAGGGCTACCATCAATCCTGTGCAATCTCTTCCCAGAAAACTCTGCCCAACTCATTTCACAAAGCCAACATAGTCTTTATGCCAACTTAACAAGTAGATTGAAAAAGAAAAGACAAAAAGTTAAAAAAAAAAAAACTATAGGCCATTTTCTCTCACAGACTCAGATACAAAGCTTCTTAACAAAATCACAAGCAGAGTTAGTGAGTTGATCCATCTCCATGTTCAAGGAAGTGAAACACACTAAAACTGCTTATGGAATCCGCAGTTAAATTGAGGACATGCTGAGCACCCCATTTATGGCAAGAAAAGTTAACAAAGGAAGACCCTAAAAGGCCAGGAGCACCTTGATCTACACTTTTGAGTGAAAGAAGGAAGAAATAGGATAAATAAGGACATTGTGTACTTTAGAGGAAAAGAGAAAGGGAAGGATAGTATGTGGACAGCCACTTCCATTTGGTTAAATACAGCCATGTCTCGAGAGACCAGCCTCAATCAGACCCAGCAGACCAGCGTCCTTGAAGGATGGAGACTTAGGTGGCAGGGAGAGGGCAGGGGAAGATGTCAGGACTCGGCCTGCTCCTATCTGAGCACAAACTTGCAGAGCATTCGTTGTGATTGAATCCAATGCCCTGCCCTCCCTCTCACCTCTGCTCTCCACTGAACAGGTGAAAATGCCTCTTAGTACAGCAGATTCAAGGGCACTTCCATCTAAAGTGAATGTTCAGGGACATGCCAATCTCAGACTGGAATAAAATGTTCTTATCCGCTCTAAATTGGGCCAATTACTGAGTTAATCAAGACCTTGCAGGAAAGAGGTAGGATTCCATCATCTACTCCCTTCCTATACCTCTGCTCCTGAGCTCCCAAGGAAGCCTCCATCTATCCCATCACCATGGTAGTTCAGAGAGCCCATCTATGTCACTGAGAGACAGTCAGTAATATGGACACTCCAGCCTTCTCTTCCCTCATTAAAAATGATTGGCCCAAAGTCACCAGGAATGAAAAGCCAAAGGCTTTTCTGCTCCTCTAGCCTCTGTCTGTATGATACTCGATTCACCAACTTCATTGACTGGACCCCAACCCCCTGAAATTCTCAGATGAGAAAGGCCATGTGTGGTTTTCTGAGCCTCTTATTTTATCATTTTACTTCTTCATTGAATAAGCTCCTTTAGGACTAGCTGAATGGTAGGGCTCAAGCTTAGAGCCCTGTCACTGCTTATCAGTCTATACTAAGCTAGTGGGAAGTGCTCCAATCTCTCTAAGCCTCAGCATTGTCAACTATCAATGGAGCTCACTTGAAAGATCACACCTGGAAGAAAGTCAGGATGAACTGTGGCCTTATCCATAAAGCCTGCCATATAGTGATTGGCATTTACTTGGTTCAATATCTGTTTTTGTCTTTCATTTCTATGTCCAGGCACTGAGATGTGACCCATGTGTTATGTCTAACATCAAGATCATAGTATAATATAATAAAAAGGTAAAAACATATACAAGAAGGGTTATAATAGCTCAGTAAAAGAGAGTTACGTGTCCTCTGCTTTCCCAAGTGCAAGAAGACTGTAGACAGGATGGAGCTGAGCTGCTCAGATTACATTCTCAGAGAACTTGGGCTTTGAACTGGTCCTGAGGTTGGAGAGTGGAGGTGACTTTCAACACTCTGAGATGTGAGGGGTTGTAACACCGGCCAATAAGTGTGCTGATCAAAGAATCAAAAGTGTAAAAGCAAGAAGGCTGGCACATGAGTGGAGTGGAGTACTCAATGTTTTATATCCCAAGGAGCTAGCATGGAGACAAAGCTGGGGAAATCCTTAAACCAGACATTGGAGGGTCCTGGATGCCAGGTTTCAGGTTAGGCCAAACTTTGCATCCCATAGCACAAAAGACCAATGATGATCTTTGTTTTTTTAATTTAATTTATTAGTTTTCTTTTCAGCAAATACAGGCAGTTTGGTACCATTGTTTAGGCTCATCCATGATCTACCCCCTCCCATTGGACCATCCTTGTTGATGTAAATGGGTCATGCATTGTGGAGTTAGCCCACAGTTATTGGTACGATAAATGTCTCTGCATATCATGACCCAACATCCACCTCCACCCTTGAAACTGGCTATTAAATGAATTATTAGGCTGTACCGTGCCTTCTCTTTGGTACCAAAAAGCATGGAATTATCCCATTATGTTAGTTACTCTTCTTGCTGCTGAGACAAAATTCCTGACAATAGCGACTCAAGCAAGGAATGGATTATTTGGCTTACGGTTCAAGGGGATACAGCCCACCATGGCAGAAAAGGTAGGGCAGCAAGAGTGTGAAGCCACATTGCATCCGTATCAAGAAGCAGAGAGCTCATGCTCAGGTAGATCTTTCCTCTTTATTCAGCTTGGGACCCCACCCAACAGAATGGTGCTGCCTACCATAATGAGGTGGGTTTTCCCACCTCAGTTAACCTAATCTAGAAAATCCCTCACAGACATGCTTGGAGATGTGTGTGCTAGATGATTATAGATCCTGTCAAGTTGACCTTAAATATTAACCATTACACACATGTATATACACTATTTTCACTGGACACTATTAAACCACCATGTTTCTCACATGCTGCAATTATGACTCCCAGGAAGTGACTTACTGTCTACTTACTGTGCCATCACAAGAGGGATCTGGGTCTATGGAGGTGTGGGAGCCAGGGCATGCTCAGTGTCAGACTCTTCCTGATTCCTCATATGGCCCCACCAGATGAAACCAAAAGCAGAGAACCATCCTGGAGCCCTCTATTTTCCTCAACCATCTCAGCCAACCCAATCCTGAGCCCTGCTAAGCCTCCCTCTAAAATCTCTGTGAAACTTATCCTCTCTCTAGCACACTACCTCCCTGGCTGCAGGGCCTGGAACAAATTCTTGCTCAAGAGCTTCAGAAGGACTTAGTCCTACCAACACCTTACTGTGAGTCAGTAAGTTTCTGTTGCTTGAGCCCTTATGTTTGTGGTGCTTTCTTCAGCAGCCTTGGCAAATTCATACATGACAAGAACCCATCAGAGCTCAGCTTCTATGTACGACATTTGTCAGGAAGTCTCTCCTTGCTCCTGTCACTCCAACTGTGGGTGGATGCCTGAATTCTTCTCTCCCAACACATCCTGTCCTTTGCATCATAGTGTGAACATATTGTATGGACTTGGATTCCATTTTAGACTTTCTCAAGTCAGCCTTGAGCACCACATGCACAAGATATCATCTGTCTATTTAGCCACTGGGCTCTATAGCCTAGTATCTACCAAGTTGGATCAATGTACAAAGGCAAGTAACAGTCAGATCTAAGATAATGGATCCAAAATATAGTGTCCAGAGATTCAAATATTCCTTATCCCCAAAAGTGAGTGTAAGGGTCTCTGTATAAATTGGAGAAAGTTATAAAGACAGAAGATTGGATGGGAGCCATGGGCCATCAGGCATAGCCCACCTAGCTCAGTCTATTTTGAGGAAATGAGAAAAGTGTTGTTAGGAAATCAGGAGCTGAGTCCTTCATGGTGGTGATTGCTGAGTGTGGATGCAACCACTGGATTCCCCAGACAGGAAGGGCTTGACCTGAATTCAAGTGACACATAAGATCAGTAAACCCCAGAGTTTGGGAATTTGACAGAGGATTCCTTTTGTGATGAGGGAAAGAAGAAATGGAAATCAAAATAGAGTCAAACTGTCAACCTCCACCAGTGTGAGACCCCTACTCAAACATCAAACCACAAGAAGATACTGGGAAATACAGACATTGAGCAGATATTGGATATAGTAAGCAATTATTACCTAATTACATTTAGGTGCCAAAATAGTATTTCTTTTTAGTCCTTATATTTCATAAATACTGTCTGAAATATTTATAATGAATCATTTTTAAAATAATTTATTTGGGAACTCTAATATAGGCACATTCTGAATATTGGTCATACTCCCTCCCATCAGGTTATCTTCTTTTGTCCCCTCTCTTCCACCCCCATTCTACTGAGGGCTTCCTCAGTGGGGTGTCAGTAATCACTATGGGGTTATGGATATACCAGTCTGTTCCTGTGGAGAGGACAATGCCTCACAATACAACTTCCCAACCTGTGGCTCTTGCATTCTTTTTGCAATTTTCTTCTGGAAATTTCCCTGATCTTGGTTGAGCTCTCAGCACCTCTTATTTTCTGCTTTGATGAGTTTTGACTCTCCTTAGTGTCTACCACTATGTCCATGGAGAAGTAGAAAAGGTTCTCTGGCTAGTAGTGAGAACAACACTCTACTTAATGTCACTTCCTCTGTAATGGTTCCTGAACCCTAATGGGTGTGATAGAGGTGATCTTCTCACGCTAGGCAGTAGGCTCTCTTCTCTTGTCATTTTCATGGGTCTTGAGTCTCTCCTGGCATTCACAGCCATATGCAAAAAGCCAGTTCTCTAACCAAGAGTGAGAGAAGCACTGATCAAGAACAATTATCATAAGGATTTAGAAGGCTTTTCTCCATTTAGCTTCCCTTTAGGGCCTATGACCTTCCAAGCCACAGGCTTCTTACTTGCTTCTCATTATCAGCATGAATTCCCTCCCACTGAGTAGCCTCATATCCAGTCAGAAAGCAGTTGATCACCACTAATTAATTTGCCACTATTACACCAGTGGGTTTGCCTTGCTTGGCTGATTGATTCTGTAGCTTGCAGGATCCACTGCTTGCTCACGCATATCTTATCCCAAGCAGCCAGCATAGCACTTTCTAGCACTGTGCTAGCTAGCCAGCAGGGAAATGGCTTCCATCTCAGTTCCAAGTCATTTTCCCAGTGCCCTGCTACCAAAGCCTGTGGTGTCTTTTCAAAACTTTATAGCTTCACTATTTGCATGCTTTTTGTCATCTGATAAGCCACTTGAAGTCTTCAGACCTCAGTTTCTTCAGCTGTAAAATGGGCATTACAGTCCTCTGTGACAACGAGCCTAGCCCATGGGAGGCACTCAATGCATAGCAGAGGTAAGTAGATCCATCCTTGCCTGTAGGTGATCCCCACTGGAGCCCAGATCTTCTCATTGTCCTAGCAACCCCAGAGACAACACCTCTGGTGGGCTCTCAAAGATGAAGGAAGCTGAAATCCAGAGGCAAGCCGGCTGAGGCTCAGGTTAAAGGCTTCTCCAACTCCAACATGGCCCTCAGCCAAATCAAGTCTACCTCTAGAAATTCCCCAACCTCAACCTCATTCTCAGAAATCCAAAACAGATAAGAAAGTAGATCAACAGATGAGATCCCCTCTAAGGCAGATCCATTCTCCCTTGGCTATGGACAAAAATACCCAGTCCCCTTACTAGGCAGGGTAGAAACCTTCCCAAGCAGCAGGCAGCCTGTTGGCATGGTTATAATTAAGTTGGCTTCCTGAACCCTCTGAGCTACTCTGGCCTCTCCCTTGGTCATATTACCTGTCAGGTCCTCAGGGTCACAAACACTTCTCAGAATGGCCTTTGATTAAAATCCAGTGGAGCTGAAAACCAAGTCGGAGTCTTAGGAGAAAGAAATTGCAACTACTACCTCGGGCAAATCAGCTTAATTCACCACGTACCAGAAAGAGGCCGGCGCTCCTGAACCACAATAACGGAGCACCCACCATGTGGCCAAGCCCACAAATTACATCCTCCTACTTGATTACCAGCAGCAACAGGGAAATAGGCTCTTCATTTAAAAAATTAAACTTAGAGAAGGTCAGAAAGGGAACTGGAAAGGTACGAGGATCAGATGATGGGGCTGGAGTGGAAAAAATGGATAAGTATGAGCAGCAATAACTATTATTTGTTTTCACATCCTGAGTGCTGAGCCATGTGCTTGGCCATGTGGTCTCCCTTTACCCACAGGAGGTCTATGTCAAGACCCCCCAGAAGATTCTGGAACCATAGATCATAGTGAGCCCTGCATATTCTGTGTTTTACACTGTCCTGACATACCTAGGATAAAGTTCAATTTATAAATTACATACAGTAAGAGATTGACAACAACTATTTAATGAAATAAAACCACCAGAACAATATTCTATAACAAAATTGTAGCATCACAATTCTTGTTGCCTTGGGACCATTATTAAGTAAAATAAGGGAGACTTAAACCCACTGTTTTTGGATGCAGTATCTTAGCTCTGACATAGCCCCTTGCCTTTGCTCATTCATTGATTTAACAAACACACTGATCTTTTCTTATCCTGGTAGATACTGGGCTAAGGAGAACAGTGGTGAGATGATAGACTGCTTCAACAGCTGATCCAATAACAAACAGAGACAGCTACTGTATAGAAGATGACTCATTACCCAAGGAGGTGGGAATGGGGAGGCATTTACTCTTTGTCATACTCCCCAAAATGGTATACAATTTAAAACTCATAATTTGGGCCTGGAGAGATGGATTAATGGTTAAGGTATTTTCCTGCAAAGCCAAAGGACCCAGGTTCAATTCCCCAGTACCCATGCAAAATTATGGTGGTTTGATTCAGGTATCCCCCATAAAGTTAGGTGTTCTGAATACTAGGTTCCCAGCTGATGGAGATTTAGGAATTAACACCTCTTACAGGCAGTGTATTGTTGGGGGTGGGCTTATGGGTGTCATGGCCAGCTTCCTTTTGCCAGTGTTTGCACACTCTCCTATTGATGTTGTCTATGAGATGTTGCCAAACAGGTGATGTCCACCCTCTGCTCGTGCCATAGTTTTCCCCTGCCATCATGGAGTTTCCCCTCGAGTCTGTAAGCAAAAATAAACCCTCCCCCATGAAACACAAGCTGCTCTTGGTCATGAGTTTTCTGACAGCAATGCAAACCTGACTGCAACAGTAAAGTTGATACGGAGAAGAGGTGTTCCAAGTGCTAGAAACTGGACTGTATGGCTTTTGGCCTTCTGGAACTGCTTTGCAAGAGGAATATGGAAGTATTTGAAACCTTGGCCTAAGAGATGCCTTGCGGTGCTTTATGTACAGCCTGATGGACTATTCTGGTCAGAATTGAAACACCTAAATGCAGAAAGAACTATGGACTGTGAGGTTCAACTTATGGGGGTAAGAAAGAGGTTTGCCAAGACTGGACTAGCAGCAGTTTGTGTGAGAGGCTTGCTGTTATGCCCATGTCCTGAGAACTTGTACAGGGTTACATTACGTAGAAATGGAATGGTGTGAGCAGAGGGATATGACACAGAATAAAATGAAATCTTTGGGACAAAATTGCTGCCCATTCAGCTGCAACTATATGAGAGTTTACAACCATTGAGAATGAGCCAGCTGACCTGCACTGGGACAACAGAAAGAATGCAGGGTCGTTTTAAGGGGCATGAATATTGAAGGAGCATCTTGTTCTTCAAAGTCTGGTTTATTCTCCCTGGATTAACAAATTGGCATCCCGTGTGGTATTATAGAGTATAAGAAATGCAGGAAAAAAAGAGGGTCATGGAATCTGCAACATGGGCTTATATTTTGGAAATGGCTATGGGAAGTGTGAAACAGGCTTGTTGGATTGTGTCATGGAAACACAATGGAACCATGAGGATGAACCACTGGTTGCAGTGGAGACTCAATGGAGATGCCAGGACTATAGGATGACTGCCAGGGAAAGATGCTAACACTGGATGAAATTTTCTGAAACTGTGAGTACCCTAGCTGGAGGGGCTGAATTGGAACTCCAAAGACCTGTTGCTGGTTAGAGTTATCAGACTTGGAGTTTTGTCACTGAATAGAGTTTTTGGACTTAGAGCTACAGAGTTTGATGTTTTCCCTGGTTGTTTTACATTTTGTATTGGTTGAATTTTCTCTGCTATGCTCAATGCCATCTTTTGCAGTGTGAATATTTATTCTGTGCCTTTATGGGTTTTTTGGATTTTTGGTATTATGGCTCAGTTAGAAGACCTTGGACTATGGGAATGTTTGAATATCATTGGGGTTTGTTAAAAACAATTGGACTTTTATTTTTTTTCATAAATTAACCCATTTATTGCAGGCCAGGGATGTCTCAAATAACAGGGCTTCTACTGGTCCTTCAGTTCCTAAAGTCTTTTGATGGCAGACTTGACTGTGACATCAAAGGTCATGTTGTAGGTCCAGGCCCCACCGGCCACCGTTTTCATGCAGGAACCACAGTGCTGGATGCCCACAGCCTATCACTTCATCTTGGTTTTGCCACAGAAGGAGCAAGTGTACTTGGCATGCTGGCTGATTTCAATTTTCTTCACCATTTTCCGGAGAGAGGCCCCATAGTGGGTCCCATACTTACCGACAATGCTGACCTTCTTGGTGTGCTTGGCCATACTGCTGTGAGCCAAGCCAGACCACAGAGAGGTCTTATGGGACTTTTAAAGTTGGATGAATGAATTGCATTTTACATCGTGTATGGTTGTCAGTTTATGGGGGCCAGGAGCAGAATGTGGTAGTTTGAGTCAGGTGCCATAAACAGAGGTATTCTGAATGCTTAGATTCCAGGCTAATGGAGATTTGTGAATTAGCACCTCCTGGAGGCAGTGTATTGTGGGGGTTGGGTTTATGGGTGTTATAGCCAGCTTCCTCTTGCCAGTGTTCAACACACTCTCCTGTTCCTGTTGTCCACCTGATGTTGGCCAGCAGGTGATGTCCATGCTCTGCTCATGCCATTGTTTACCCCTGCCATCATGGAGCTTCCCCCTTGAGTGTGTAAGCCAAAATAAACCCTTTTGCCCCACAAGCTGCTCTTGGTTGGGTGTTTTCTGCCAGCAAGGTGAACCTGACTACAACAGTGGTGCATGCATTTGGAGTTCATGCAAAGCATGCAAAGTGTCTAGAGGCCCTGTAACATCCATTCTCTCCCTCCCTCCCTCCCTCTCTCTCTCTCTCTCTCTCTCTCTCTCTCTCTCTGTGTGTGTGTGTGTGTGTGTGTGTATCTCTCATATACAAATAAATAAAATATTTTACAACTCATAATTTGTTTAATTCTGAAACTTTCCATTTAAAATTTAAGACCATAGTTGAGCTCATATAACTAAAATATTGGAAAGCCACAAATAAGGAGGATGACAAGATGTCCATAAAGCAAATCTTTTGCTACAGATGGGGCATAACAATTTGACTTTGTCCTCCAGAGATCATGTGTTGAAAACTTAATCCCCCACTGCAACATGGTTAGTGGGAATTAATGGGATATGATCTTACCTTGAGGGAAGATCGAAGATTAATGTCATCATCACAGGACTAGGTTCATATTAAATAGGGAGCTCATCCCTCTCTCAACTTCTGTTATGCTATAACACAGCAAGCAGGCCCCTAACTGATGCTGGCATCTTAATATTAAACTTCCAAGCCTCCAGAACAATGACACAATTAAAGATTACTCAATCTGTAGCATTCTGTTACAGCAGCAAAGAGTGGACTGCAACATAGGGACATTGAGGCTCTGTGGGGCAGATATTTTCCCTACTGCACACATCCTCCTGGCACAAAGACCACAAGAGCCATAGCTTAGAAGGGCTACAATTATTAACTGCCCCCCGCTCACCCCGCACTCACTGAATAAGTCCCTAACACCAACTAGCATGTTAGAAAGAAACTACTTTGAGAGAAGGGAGTGGGCTACTGCAATAGCTTCACCTACTCTTTTGCTTAAGTTTATGCCATTTGTTTTTATTACTAATGCTGATTTCAATGTTTCCATGTTGCTATAGATTTAATTTTATCAGTTTAGTCAACCACTGTATTATTTTTGAGGTGCAATGACAGGATAATCTTGAGCTATTTTTAAAAACTCTCTCATGATTTAACCTACTGCAAGCAAATAATTGTGAGTTTAAAATGCATTATGCCTATCCTCCTTTTGTTCTCATGTAAATGTTTCTGAAGGATAATGTCTGAGGATGTAAGTTTTCTTAGGAGCATAGTTGTCTTGTGAGAACTGACGGCTTTGTTGTTCCCATCTTACCGATGAGGGAAGTGTACAGTGTGGTGAGTGGCCCATGAGGTGGAGTTAGGCTGTGAGCAAGCCTGGTAAGGCTGCAAAGCAACTCATTCTTCCACTTGTGGTTGCAGCCATGCTCCCAGGTCCAGCATGTGATGGTCCACTGATGGCTCCGGAAGAATGAGGAAGTTGAACCCCCAGAAATGAACTCTTTCTCTTCCTTCTCAGAAACAACCCAAATGCCTTTGTCTCCCTTCTTCAGATCAATTCAGATGCCAGCTCTTCCCATCTTCATGGAAAGCCAAATTCTAAATCTCAGCCCATCACTGATCCAGATACAGCTATAAAGGAATTCTGCAAATATACTTGAAGCTACTACTCTGTGGGCCCTACAGTAAGGGTTATCTAGATGGGTCACATGATCCACTCAAGAGTTGTTTGACCTGGCAGGTAGTAGGAAGGGAGTGAGACTGTAAGAATTTGGGGTACCATCTATGATGTGTAGATGGACAGAGCCACTAGCAGGGGCTGAAAGTGATCTTTGGTTGACAACCATCATGCACAAAGGATTCTGTCAACAACCTGAAAAGCCAAGCAGCGTGTTCTTCCCAAGGAGCCTCCAAATGAGAGCCATCCTTCAGAAGCCTGAATCTCAGTCACAGGAGACCTTAAGCAGAGAAGCCAGCAGGTTCTCTCAGATGCCCCACTTATAGAACTGTGAGGCAATAAATGGATGCTTTAAAGCTACTAAGTTTGTGGTAATTTGTTACACAGCAAGAAAAAAACTAATACAGTTATCTAAAGCTTTCAACCCATTAGCTTCTGTACAGCCCCACCTGGTTTGGCCAGGAAACCAATTGAATAATAATAATTACTTGCAGAGCAGATGGTAAAGGCAGAATCTTTCTGACTTTCCCAGAACTGGAGTGAGAACTACAGCTGAGAAAATGGGCTGCTGAGAGCTTAAAATCTTGGCACAAAGTTTCAGCCACTATGAGATAGTTGAGTTCCAACCTGCCCACAGAAATGGGCTGCTGGGTACATGGTAAAATTTTAAAGATAAGTACTAAAATAACCGCAATGTAATGAGGAACTTCCAAAGCAAAAAAAAAAAAAAGGATCGAAAGAGCCCATGGGAAGCCTTATTACAGAAAACAATAAAGGGACAGAATAGCATAAACAAAAGACAATCTGCTGCATGGGAAACATGAGCAGTGTGAAGTAGCCTTGGTTGTCAAGCTGACAGGATTTATTGTCACCACAGGAACAAAGCACTGGGGATGTCTGTGGGTGTTTTCTACATTGGGTTGAGGTGGCAAGATCCATTCTAACTCTGAGCAACACCATTCCATGGGCTGGGGTCCTGGCCTGAATGAAAAGGAGAATAAGAGTCAAGCAGCAGCATTCATTACTCTCTACCTCCTCACTGTGGACTGAATGTGACCAGCTGCCGTAAGCTCCTGCCACCATGCCTTTCCCACCATTATGGAGTGTACCCTTGAGCTGCTAGCCAAAATAAACCCTTTCCTTCCTTAATATGCTCTTGTCACAGGCATTTAGTTACAGCAATGAGTAAAGTAACTAACACAAGCAACAATAAGCTCAAACATTATTCACCATATAATGGTAACCAACTATGTTCTACTGTTTAAAATCAATAGAGGGGCTGGCAAGATGATTCAGAAGGTAAGGGCATTGTCTCTTCCCAGCACCCACAAAAAAAGCTAGGCATGGCCATACATGCCTGTAAACACACCACTGGGTGGGGTGAAGATAGAAGGATCACAGGGACTCACTGTTCAGCCAGTCTGAGCAAAAACCAGGGAGCTCCAGTGTCGTTGAGAGACTCTGCCTCAGGGAAATGAGGGAAGAGCAACAGAGAACACGTGACATCTTCCTCTTACTTCCACAGGCATGCTCACAGGGTGTGCACATCTGCAGACATGTGCATATGGTGTGAGCACACACGTGTGCACACACACAGACACCCCACCATACTACACACACACCAAAAAATTAAAAATAAAATAAGCAGAAATTCTCAAATTTGATTTATTTGTACATATTTAGGTACCTTACTAGCCATATCTAAAATATAACAATACAAAAAAATACTAAAGCCAAAGAGTTACAGAAAGATATATAAGGAAAATACTAGCTAAAATAAGATTCCTATAACAATTTTTATTTTCTAGAAGATTAGGCATTAAGACAAAAAGAATAGGAAGTAAATAAAAAAGAATAATTCATCTGGAATAGTCAATGATTCAGAATGTATATTTACCTGACAGATACATACTGCATACACTGACAGAATGGTGAGAAGAAACTGATAAATCCCTAGTGGTCATAAATATTACTATGTCTCTTTCAGAAACTGATAAGTAAAAAAGAGGGGGAAAAAAAGTTGGTGAGATTAAGCAAATTAGACTTGAAAGAGGATGATAACTACATGGGATCAAAAGTTAATAAAAACCTCAGAAAATGATAAATATTTTATATCAATAAATTTGAAAAAAAATAGACCAGAGTGTTCTGCAGAGGTAGGAGGATCACCATGAATCTGAGGCCACCTTGAGACAGGGGACAAAGTGAGACCCTACTTCAAAAAAAATAAGGCAAAATACATACACTATAAAATCTTAACAAAAAGTGAGAACATGAGCATACCCAAAAAGAAGGCATTGGTTAGTATCATTTACATAAATGCCAAAAGTTCAAGTAAAATGTTAACTAAGCTACAATTTCCCTCTAATTTGATTCATCTTCATAACAAGAATAATTTAATCTTTAAAATCTATAAAATACCTTAGTCTATCAATTGAATAATGAATAGCCACATGGCAACATAATGTAGAGAAAAGCACTGTATAAAAGAATATCTGTTCAAGATGGAGAAATTTTGAGCAACCTAAAAATAATGGAAAATTCCGTTAGCCTGTTCAAACATCACTCTATAGAACCAGAAGCAATGATAAAAGATAAAGCATTGGAAGACCCCTCTTAAAGTTAGTAGCAAAACAAAGATGTCCACTATCCTAACTTTTGTTTAACCTTGTACTGGAGGTCTTCACCTTCATACAATATGATAAGACAAGAAACAGTTTTTAATATAAAAGAAATGAAACTGTTATTCACAATTGACATATTTGTCTACAAAGAGAATGCAATAAACTCTACAAATAAATACTAAAATTACCAAAAGTGATTTTTAAGTACACAAGAACACAAGATTAGCATATAAACATAAGCAAGTTTGTATACCATAACAACAACCCAAAAATGATAATTGAAATGGGCTTCCTAAGGGAAAGGTACATGAAGATTTGACCTCTTTCTCTCAATTTTTGAGTTTATTTTATATTTTATATTTGCCATAGTAAAAGATTCTTTTTTTAAGTTTTAAAAGAAAACATAAAAAAACCTTTTTGACCTTCAGCAACATGGCATTTGTTAAGCATGATATAACAGGCACAAATCATAAAAAGTTGATAAATTTGACTACATATAAAATTTTAAGGCATGACAAAGAATCTTTACATAAAAGTAAAATATGTGGCATAGACTGCAAAGACATACAATAATGTATCTAAATGGCAAAACATTTGCATGAAAACATTACTAAGAACTCACACAAGTCAAAGAAAAAAATCTAATAGAAAAACTGGCCAAAGATGTTACCAAGCAGTTCTGTGAAGAGGAACTCTAAGGACTGACATGAACATGGGAAAGATATCCAGCCTCATTATTCACAGGGAAATGCAAATTAGAGGAACAGCCTGTTTTGTACATTATGCTGGGGACAGTTTATAACTGAGGTAATAGTAGGTAAGGGCAAGAAGTAGAGAAATGACTCCCTTACACTTCTCATGGATTTGACATTGGTACAACTCTGTGAGGAATGGTGTCACTATCTAGTAAGTCCAAAAATGCTGAGAGCCCACACTAGCAATTCTACTTGTGTCTAATGGCTACTTGTGTGCAAAAATAGAATACAGCTAAAACCAAGAGATAGCTAACAGCAGAATTGCTTATTAAACAGGTAGTAGTAATACACACTGTAACCCTAGCACTTAGGAGAATGAGGCAGGAGGGCTGCAAGTTTGAAACTGGCCTGTGCTATATAGTGAGTATCAAGCAAACCTTGCAGAGAGAGTGCAAAGGAGGGAGGGTATTGAGTATTGCCAACTTCCCAGTTAAGTCAATATACTCTTATACCAATAATTACTTGTCTCCCAGTTTTCCTGTCTTCATTTATACCAACCCATAGCACATAGAACATAAAAAGCAAGCTCGTTTTTATTTAAAATATCATTTCTTAGGTTCTAAATGAGGCTGTGGATCTTCTCAAATGTTTATTATGCACTTGTATTCCTTTTTTCCTGGAAAGGGACTATTAATACATTTTATTTGTTTTTTTTTTCTCTTTTGCTATACTCAGAAATTCTATGCACTTTTATTTAATGTTAAGATTTTCTTTCTGTCAATTGTTGCAAATATTTTCACTAATTTATTGCTTGCTTTTTAACTATTTGTCATTCAGGATGTCCTAAATTGTATTTAAAGTAATTGTTTACATTTTCATTTTTGATATCATGGTTTGTGTAATGCTTCCGATAACTCTTGCCAGTCCTTGTTCTTTTATTTAATCTTACCCATATTCATGACTATACCTGTATGGTTTCACAATTTACATCTAAATTTTCACTGAATTACAATTTATTTGACATAATAAATGAAGTAGAAATATAGCTTGTACATCCTCCACCACTAATGTTGTTATTTCTTTTTTTATATTTCTTGTTTTTTTTTTTATATGCATGCAGAAAGAGACAAAAAGGAGAGAGAAAATGGGTGCACTAGGGCCTCCAGCCACTGCAAACAATTTTCAGATGTGTGGACCACTTTGTCTACCTCGCTCTATGTGGATACTGGGGAACCAAACCCAGGTCATTAGGCTTTATAGGAAAGCAACTTAACTGCTGAGCTATCATCTACAGCCGCAGTATTCTTTTTTTTTTTTAATTTTTATTTATTTATTTATTTGAGAGCAACAGACACAGAGAGAAAGACAGATAGAGGGAGAGAGAGAGAATGGGCGCGCCAGGGCTTCCAGCCTCTGCAAACGAGCTCCAGACGCATGCGCCCCCTTGTGCATCTGGCTAACGTGGGACCTGGGGAACCGAGCCTCGAACCGGGGTCCTTAGGCTTCACAGGCAAGTGCTTAACTGCTAAGCCATCTCTCCAGCCCTGCTGCAGTATTCTTATTTCTATATGGACATTAACATAATTTTGTTATTACCTACCAGTATTTTTATTAGCATCATGTTAAATTTATAATAATATAATAATAATTCAGTAGGACATAGTGACCAGTTGGATGAGAAAACAGGAACTGTTTAAGCCTCTTGCTGGATGAGTCAGTAGAAGATGACGTCTCTTAGTAAGACAAGCAGTCCTGAGAAGAAGCAGATCTGTACACAAGATGAGGAGGTCATCTTTAGGCATATTTCTAATAAAGCACCTGTGGGTCCAGAAGAACTTTCCAGAAGGGAAGCTGAGCCAACTATATATGGGCTGAAGACATAGAAGAAGAGCTGACTCCATGAGAATAAAAAAAGCCATCCCAGGAAATTGCATATGAAATGACCAGATTGAATAAGGCAGAGGCAGAGCCCTGGAAGCCATGGTCACTTAAGAAACTCCCAAAGGCTCTTATGCTGCTAGAACACATCCTTAGATATGTCTTACTTTTACAAGACTTGAGGAATCAACAAACACTGAACTCCCTCCCAATTGCTTACAATTTCTCAGTGAGTCCAGGAGTTGGTCTTTGTGGGCCAAGCCAGGATCCAGCATCCCTCTTCTTACATGCTATTTTCAGCTCATGTCTGCAGCAAGTTCAATGCCAAGACCTCTATCATATGTGTCCATTCTCTCCAACGCCCACTCCCCAAAAGCTGATCCAACTCTCATGCATTTGCCACAAATCCCATTAAAATAAACCAACATTTCTCTAGCTGCAAGCAATGAACAAATATCCTTTCACATTCTGAAGAAGTTCTCCCTCAGAGAAAATTCCAGCCCACTTGAAATACTGTCTCCTGTCATTATCTCTAGTCCAAGTGGCTCTTGACTAAACATGCTGTGATGGCAGCAGTAGAATTTGAACTCAGAGAGCTAAATGGGAAGGAGGCAGCAAAAGGATTAAGTGCACATCCCTGGTGCCACAGACACCTGAGTTTCTGTCCCATCACTTTCACTTACCAGCTGGGTGACCGTGAGCACATTCCCCACCCACTGCAGACTTCCATTTCTTGGTGTACAAGGTGAGAAATAAAATTAAACATTCCACTCAGGCTGTTCTTAGGGCTACATGAAATAGCCAAAGCTCTCAGCACACACTAATGCCTGGTTAAGCATCAGGACTCGGATCTCTATAGCACCTTTTCCCCTCCACAGAGGTCATCTAAGGGTTCCCTTGACCTGGGGAATTTATAAGTAACCTTGGAAGAGTAAGCAACATTCATGGGCTTACAATCAAAAATATCCAAGTGGGGCTGGAGAGATGGCTTAGCGGTTAAGCGCTTGCCTGTGAAGCCTAAGGACCCCGGTTCGAGGCTTGGTTCCCCAGGTCCCACGTTAGCCAGATGCACAAGGGGGCGCACTCGTCTGGAGTTCGTTTGCAGAGGCTGGAAGCCCTGGCGCGCCCATTCTTTCTCTCTTCCTCTATCTGTCTTTCTCTCTGTGTCTGTAGCTCTCAAATAAATAATGAACAAAAAAATTAAAAAAAAAAATATCCAAGTGAGTTCAGTCCATTCCTCAAGTCTTAACATCTCTTGAGATCTATGGGGAAAATTATCCCCACTTCCCTTGGTTACATTGGAGTGTGGGGGCAAATGTTTCAGTATCTGGTACAGATTGATTAAGTGCTGCTAGCTGAAATTTCAATCCAGTTTGAAGAAAAGTAGAAAGAACAATGGACTGTGTGGGAGAAAGTATGGAGATGGAACACATAGACTCCCTAAAGGAGCACTTCTCTGTGGTTCGTTTGGGGTTTGTTTTGTTTGTTTGTTTTTGCTTTGTCTGTTTGTTTTTTGATTCAGGGTCTTATGTAGCCAAGGCTGACCTCAAACTTTCTGAATACCCAAAGATGACTTAGAACTTCTGGTCTCCCCCTCACCTCCAAATGACTGGCATTAGATGCAGGCGCCACCACACTGGATTTCCCCAGGGAACACAATTGCTTTTATTTATATTTTAAATATAGATAAATTTTTTAAGCTTCCTAAAGGAAGCAAACATTTCATAAAATCAGGCCTAGTCTATGTAGGTCAATGACAATTTTCACAGGTTTTGTCAGCCTTGTATGTTGAATTTCCTTCTAATAAGAAGTTGTGGAGGATACAAGAAGTGGGGCCAGAAAGATTTTTTTCCAACAGAAAAGAAATGTCATTCATGGAGTAAGATCAGCCATCAGCGTTGCAGGGAACAATTTGGATGGGGCAAATTAAGCGAATGTTCCCATGATGAACTGTCTCAGCACAGTCAGTCAGGTGCCGGTAAATCTGGCTTGAGTGGCAGCCGTGTTAATAAACCAGAGAGAAGATTGATGCCTGTTCGAGGCCAGGGAACACACAGTGAAGAGCTCTTTCAGGCTCGCACTCGTCAGAGTATAAATATGTATCACTGGTTTCTAAGTGAGTTATGATTTCATTCTCCTAGCAGTACCTGAAATCCAGAGAGGGTATTTGTCTAGCCCTCGCATCAGGGATGACAGGTATGGCAACATGGTCACACAGGGGAGATATCCACTTGGCAGATAAATCAGGGTCTGTAAAGGAACCTGCTGTTATCAATTTGATCTTTAGGGGAGATCTCCCTGTACCCACACAATATTGTCAACGCAGGAAGCACATATTCCTTATATTGAAGGGCTTGTGAGCTTGGCTTTCCCTTCAGCCTCTGTGTCTCCTGGTGGACAGGTCTGCAGCCTTCTGAACCCAAGCTTCTCATAAAATGCTGTCTGGCTCTGCCAATAGAAGATGAGCCAGGTGAGGGAAGATTCGTGCCCAGCGACTCTAAATCCTCATCTTTAGCACTGGGACCATCCTACCAAAATGAACAGAATATCAAGATGAAGTTCCAACCTCAAACTGCAATGGAAGAGACACGGGAGTAAAACTTCCTAGCACGCCAGACTTCTTTTTTGTTTCTTTCCCAAATGCCATGACCTCTGAGCACATCTCATATCCAGGGCTCATAGCTTCTTGTTTACGGTCACCAGGCAAGTTCACCCACATTGAGACTCCCCTTCTAACTGCAGGAGCTGCGGGTTCCCAGTCTTTACCTGCAGTGGAGACCCTTCTCCAAGGCTCCATGCTCGTGTACACAGGCTTCTCAGTGACATCCACATGTGTATCAAACTCAGCCTATCCAAAGTGAAGCTTAGCAACCTGACCATCTTTCTCCCCATCCCTTTTCTTAGTCAGTGACATTGTCATAGGCCCATGTGTCCTCCTCTTCTTGTCACACCATCCCCTGATAGCAATGATAATGAAGTTTAGGACAAAGTTAGGTTGTTGTTGTGGTCCAGTGAGTCCAGATTGGACAGCTCCTTGGAGATCACACTGTGGGATGTATCATCTCCTTAAGTTGACAAAGTGGACTTGGCAAGGATAAAAAAGCAGAATGACTCCACCAGCCTCCATAAAATGCAAGAGTAGCATCATCTGTGATCCCCCTTCTCCTATAATGAAATGGGAAATGTGGACAGAAGAATGCCCATAAGCTTGTGTGCCAACTAGGCTTGCATACATAGCAGTGAAGAAGATACACTGTGTCCAACAAGTTGGAAGGCAAGGACTGACCCTCAAAATTGTCCTCTGACCTGTGTCATGCGTGTGTCCACACTCACATACAAACACACACTAGAGAGAGAATTATTAAAAACTATGGTGGAACCAGTTATGCGTCTTCTGAGTAGCACCAACTGTCTCTGGGTCTTCCTGTGGAGACACTTCATCCTTGGTGCCTTTGACTTGGGGAAGAGCAGCTGAGTGTCCCTCTGCTAGGTAGGGAAGGTAGACTCCCACAAGAGGTTTACTCAGAGCCTGTCTCCCATGAAGCACTGAGAGACAGAGCATGAGGTTTTGCTCTCTTTCCACTTATGGAAATTTGAGGAGTAAAGGTGGAGAGGACCAAAGGAGAAAGGAAGGGGGAAAGAAGGGAGAAAAGAAAGAGAAAAGGAGAGAAGATGGGAGAAAGCGTTCCATATGACTATTGGTAGGATTTTTAAAGCAACAGAATATTGTGGCCAGTGGGAAAAGTGTATGCAGAGATAGTATTACTTCCTGAACCCCTTCACTTTTTCACAAGGAAAGCTCCTGCCTAGGTTCATTTACCCAGGGTTAGAACAGAGTCATAGTTAAGAGCACACCCAGACTTTGGAGTTTGACATCCCTGTATGAAACCCCAGACTCATTTCTTGCTCCCTGTGTGGCCTCCAACAAGTCATTTCACCTCTCCAAGCTTCAGTTTTCTCATTAGGAAAATGGGATCAGTGTTCCTACTTATAGTGCCATTGGGATGATCAAATATGACATACATTTCAAGTACCTAATCAGATAGCATGCACACAGCAGGTGTCTGGAGAATGGCCAGGCACTGTGAGCTTCACTGGCATGCTTCATTTTCTTTCTACATTGAAATTTAAGCCCTTCCAGGTCTTGAACTACTACTTAAAGTCCCCCTCCTCACAAAGTCTCCTCGAATAACTTTTGCCCTGCTATTTTGACAAGAACTTGGCATTCTCACTGAGCTACATGCTCAGCCAGAAGCTAAGGGTCAAGATGACCCAATACAAGTCCTGGCTTCAAATAGATGTGATTCCTAGGAGAGTCCAAATGTCCCATTCACCATCTCTTCCCTATGTGGACCTGGCAAGGCTCAGACTTCTCATATGTACAACAGAAATCATGTCTCTTGCCTACATCAGTGGTACAAATCATGGGCAAAGATGAGAATGAAGGAAGGAAAGGTGGGCAGGAATTAAAGAAGGAGAGAGGGAAGAAGGGAGAGAGAATCCACTGGAGAGGAAGACAAGGCACTGTAAGTACCAAACTGCCCAGAGGCAGGAAGGAACAGGTGAGTAAATGCAGAAGAGAAAAAAATGAAGAACTTTTCCCATTCTCTCCAGGCTTCACAGCCATCCTTCTCCTTCTGGTCCATGTATCATGGAGCCTGTCTTTATCATTCTACCCACAGAATGATTTCGTTCCCCCCCACACACACACAAAATCCCAATTTTCTATAAGGGAAACTTGTCTAAAGGATCACTGCTCCAGAACAGGCAAATTTGGAGACAGAGCCCATGTTTCCCCTCATTTACAGGTATTTAATAATACCTGACAAAAAGGTGCAACTTTATTTTATTTTGTCATCCAAATCAACCTCAAACACTTAAGGAAGTTATATTTGCCCATGCATCTCCAAGAAGCATTTCCTTTGGCAGTATGTTTGTTGTGTGCCATTATGGTGTTTTTTTTAGGTGTTTTTTTGTTTTTTTTTTTTTTTTGGTGTTATGGCTCAGTTAAAAGATCTTGGACTATTGGAATGTTTGAACATTATTAGGATTGATAAAAACTATGGGGCCATTTTTTTTTTTTTTTTTTTTTTTTTTTTTTTTTGGTGTTTCAAGGTAGGGTTTCACTCTAGCTCAGGCTGACATGGAATTCACTATGTAGTCTCAAGGTGACCTTGAACTCATGGTGAGCCTCCTACCTCTGTCTCCCAAGTGCTGGGATTAAAGGCATATGCCACTACGCCCAGCAAAATCTATAGGGACTTTTAAAGACTGAATGCATTGCATTTTACATCATGGATGGTTATCAGTTTATGGGGGCCAGGGGTGGAATTTGGTGGTTTAATTCAGGTGTCCCCATAAACTTAGGTGTTCTGAATGCTAGGCCCCCAGATGATGGAGATTTGGTAATTAACACCTCCTGGAGATGGTGTATTGTTGGGGTCAGGCTTATGGGTATTATAGCCAGTTTCCCCTTTCCAGTGTTTGGCACACTCTCCTGCTGCTATTGTCTACCCTATGTTGGTGAAGAGGTGATGACCACCCTCTACTCATGCCATTGTTTTCCCTGCCATCATGGGGCTTCCCCTCAAGTCTGTAAGCCAAAATAAACCTTTTTTTTTTTCCCCCAAAGTTGCTATTGGTCGAGTGATTTCTGCCAGCAGTGAGAACCTGACTACAGCAAAGGCCCTTAGCTGCTGGATTCCTATGAGGGGGGTGGGGGGATCCTATTTCAACATCTTCACAGCAGCTACAACAACAGCTTTCAGAGCTAAGAGGAGCTGAGGAGGATCTCCTGGGGGCAGGAAGGAGGGTGGAGCACCCTGGGGAGATCCAGAAGAGTTCCCAGCCAGGGAACACAAGAGAAATAAGCACTGTGAGGAAGAGTAGAAGATGCAAACTGGCTAGGCAGCTGATAGTAACAGGGCCCTCCAAGCAAACCATTGAGACCAGTTATTATTATTATTGTTGTTGTTGTTGTTGTTGTTGCTATTATTATAATTATTATTTCTTGGCTATAAGCAGGAAATGTCCTTGAGCCCTTAAAAAAAGGATGAGGGAATCTGTTTGTTTTTCTTATCTCTTTTTCCCTAAAACCTGATAGAAAGGTATGAATAAGATTACTAGGTGCTTGAACACAGGCATGGGACCTGGGATTTTGCTTATCCCTTCTTCCTTAATAGAGTTTATAGAGTTCCCCTTCCCTAAAAATCTGACAGGAAGATATGAATAACCATTCTCTCTCTCTCTCTCTCTCTCAAATAAATAAATTAAATTAAAATATTCGAAAACTAGAAGAGTTTTTAAAAAGATCACAAGGCAGCTAGGCAGCTTTTTCAAGTTCTGGGGACCCCTTCCCCCCACCTTACAGCAGGAGCTTTGCCTTCATTCCTTCTCTTAACCTTCATAATAAAATCTTTAAGGCTGGACAGATGGTTCAGCAGTTAAAGGCACTTGCTTGCAAAGTCTGGGTTTGATTTCCAAGTACCCATGAAAAGCCAGATGCACAAAGTGGCACATACATCTGGAGTTTGTTTGCAGTGACAGAAGGCCCTGGCATGACCATTCTCTTTCTCTCTCTCCTTGCAAATTAATAAACAAAGTATTTTTAAAAGTCTTTCAACATGTCACCCTCTATGGTCTGAGGATTTCACTCAAAATTTGTAAGACAAGAACCTAGAGGCCACTGGCTCAGTAGGAATTTTGCATAACCTTGCAGCACCCTGACTTCTGAGATAATGCCCAACCAAGAGCAGAGAATGGCTCCATAGCTCTGAAAAGACACTTCAAATTTCCATATCAACATAGGTCATAGGACGATCACTGAAGAAAGGTCACACACTACATGGTTCTCAATGCCAGAGGTCCAGCATGGAGCCCAGATAATAGACCATAGAAAGAGCCTGTGACTGGTCCATGAGAAAGGAAAGCTGGCCAATGTTTGCTGAACACTTGCTCTATTCCAGGTACTGAGGAATGGCCTCTGTACAGGCCACATCCTAGGGAACAAGGCTTAAGAGAAAGCCAGCCTCTCTTAGGCAGTTTCAGTTAAGAACAAGAGCCGAAAGAGAAAACAAGAAGATGCCACCCCACCTTGGCAGGAGTGAACCGCTTGTCTGGTCCAGTTTCATCCACACCAGCTGCAGTGCTGCCTACACAGTCCAGCACACGACGTGGGTGGGCTAGCACTGGGGGTCAGCCCTGTGACTCTGCAAACCAATCAGGTCTTCCCCTTACATAACCTGAGTCTGATGAAAAAATGTATTTTCAATCGACTATAAAGGCTTGCCCATGCTGGTCTCTGCCCCTCTCTCTGCCCTGAATCACTGGCTGAACTCAAGTAAATATGACCTTTCCCTTCCCACCCAGGACCCAAAATTGGAGTTGGTAAGATCGGGAGACCCCTCCTTAGCTCTCAAATCCTGCATCACTAAGAGAATAGCTTTCAAGCCCCTAGGACATATAGCACTATTTCCAAAGCGCCTTGTGGAAATAGTGATAAAAGCAATTAGCATTGGGCACCCATTTGGTTCCACCCACGGTTCCCTACACGTTCCCAATAAGTCTCTCTCTAGCCCTGTGGAGAAGTGATTACTCTCTTCACTGTTCAGATGATGACAAGAGTTCCAGGAAGGTGACTTGTGTGCAGCCGCAGAGCTAACGGAAGGCACGCTCACCCTTGATCTTGTGTTTCACTGCCTTCTCTACTCGTGGCTGCAAGGACAGTGTGGCAAATGTTAGATTTGGAGGTCAGGACAGATGCACCAGAGACAAATGATTTTTTTTTGAGTTTAAGACTTTTCAGATAGTATCTTAGATCTAAGACTTTACTGTACTTGGGGAGAGGGAGAAGGGGACAGAGAGAGACTAAGATGGCGATGTAAGGTTCAGGAGTGACCAAGGACCACGGAGACCACTCTGAGGCAAAGATGGAAGTGTTTATTGGGGGCAGGGGACACAAGCTGCCAGGACTGACTCTCAAGAGTAGTCAGTCTGGGGTTACAGATGGTGGGCTTTATAGGTTTTTACAATTGGAGGAAGGTGAGAAAGGGGAAGAAATTTTCTTGTTAAGGCAGTAAATTTCTGTTCTTTTACATTAGCCTTATGGAGAGACCAGGAGTGACCTGGTGAGAGATTAGGGGCCAGTAAATCTCTGATTTCAGAGTGAGACCGGAAGTGACGTGATGAGCAATAAGGAGGGTCAGTAAATCCTATTCTTGGGGCATCTTTCTTGAGGAATGTGGATGATTCACTCCACCCTCCTGCTGTAACTCCATTGTGTCCTGACCTAACAGGAGAGAAGGTTGGTGTGCACAGAGAGGGGAGAGAGAGAGAGTGGAGGAAAATGAACTATCCGTGCACCTGAAGCAGGACACCTGACGAGCGAGTGAATGCCAGGCAGAGGGTGTGAGGGTTTTATGAAAAGGAGAGAAATGATGCTTCGAAGGAGGGGCCTCGGGTGGTGTGCAGTGACAGAGGCTAGTGCAGGTGTCCTCTCCTCTTAGCCCAGAGATTTCTTCAATTATCATACCAGAAAGCAGTCCCAGCATTAGTATGGCCAGCTGAAAGGGGATGGGGAGAGAACTCTGAGACTCTAATATTGACCACTCTGCCAGGTATTTTACATTCTGCATTCTAGACTTTTCCTTGCAAAGCAGGCATGGCTGTCCCCATTACATGGATGAGCAAAGTATGCTCTGAGGAAGGCTCCACCCAGTCCCATGCTAGCAGTCCCATTGGCACATGGCCACCTTATGACCTTTGTCCTTCATGTCACCCCACCCCCCAGTCCTCCCAAGGCCAGCTCTATCCTACTGGTCTTAATGCTGAGTACATCAAAAGGAAACAAGTGGCTCAGAATCCTGGGTTTGCAGCCCCAGGGCCAGTCCCACCCCCACTGTCCCAGGCTCTGGAAACAATTATGTCCAAACACATTAGCAGGCAGAAGCTAAATGCTGAAGTGTGTGTTTCCTGCTCAGAGGGATCTGGTATTGCTGAGTCTGCAAGCATTGTTATTAAGTGCCTTGGAGCTGGGGATGGAGCCTGGTACAAGCAAAGACCAGCCGAGGGTGGGCTGGAACCTTCGCCCCCCCTCCCCCCCCCCGCCCCCATGGAGCTCGCCTCCTCCCTTATTTAAAGAACAAGAATTCCTGGATGAGCTGGGGGGCGGGTATGCTTAAATGCATTGTTTAAAAAAGCATAACACACCAAATTTTGAAAGCTACAAACGGAGAAAGGATGGCCAGGAAGGAAAGGGGGTCTGCTTAATGGAATAAATAGAAGTCAGACATAAAAGGAGAAAGAGAATTGTGGAAGAAAGCCAAAGCTCTCCCTTTCCCGCCTGAGGTTGGGATGTAGGATGTTTCAGGGACTCTCCCAAGTCACAGGGCCCAGTCAAGTCCCATTCACATCAAATGACATTTATGAAGCGTCTACCTTGTTATCGAGGCCACACAAGTGGCTTATAGCTTTGAGTCAGATAGCATTAGGTCTGAGCCCCAACTCACGGTGCAGGTCAAAGGTACATGGTCACTTTCCCCTCCCTCTGAGCCTCCTCGGGGTAGGGTCTAGATTCCTCCCAAGCCCCTCTCAGACTCTGTTTCTTATGCTGTGATTCTGCTTTGGAGGCTGTATAGGCATTGTCACTTTCCCATGCTATAGTACCCACACTAGACACAGCCTGACCCCCTCTCTCCCCTCTACCCTCATCCCAACCAAAGACTGCGAACAGTGGATTTGTTGAAGGTATCTTGGCAACTGGCAGAAGTCCCAATACACTCCTGCACACACATTTCCATCCTAGGCCCAGGCACCCTCCTCCCTTTCTTTGAGATCTGGTCCCTACCTATCTTTCCAGCCTCCTCTTACCCTACCCACCCTCTGTGCGCTGAAATCTAGCTAGTCTCAATGTGCCACATTCTTTCCTGATGTCCTGTGCTGACCTTTGCACAGGACATTTGCTCTTCATCTGTTACCCCACACACACACACACACCGGAAGGGTTCCTACTTGGATCCCAACATAAATATCATTACTCAGTGAGGGTCCCACAACTCCCCAGATAACTGATATTTTTTTAACCCAAGTCCACCAGTGTGTTCTATTTACTTATTATTCTATCATATATTATTGTTTGCATGTGAAACACACACACACACACACACACCTGTCTTTCTTACCAAGTGAATTACCAAATGAAAGTGGATTGTCAAACGGAACTTTTTAAATGAATGAGTATCTGTCATATTGAGGGAGGCTTCAAAGAGAAGGCAACATCTGATTAGGGTTCTGAGCATTTATGAGAGAGCTCAGGTCACAGAGCAGGGGTTGACACTCTTTGAAGCAGGGACAGGATCAAGCACAGAATAGAATGGGTATGTGGGGCTCAAGCTGGCTGAGGAACTCAAGGCAAAAGAATGGGGGAGCTGAGGTGAGGCTAGAAAGATAGGCAAGAGATGGAGTTAGATTGGAAGCCGTGGGGAGGATTATGACTAGAAAGACTGTGCCTCAAGATGGCTTCAGAACAGGACTCTGGTGACCTCAGGGAAGAGAAGCGGCCAGGTCAGCCTGGACCCAGGGGAGCAAGGTGATTGCAAGGATAGCAGGTACTAGGTGACTAGGGGTATGCCCTCAGGTGACGATGCATAAGGGGTGGACAGCCTGGTTGGGGTTATACACCCGGCACATATGGTGTGGGAGATGCCCAGAGTCACTGGAAGGAGATGTCCACAATGTGCCAGGATCTGCAGGTCAGAAGCTCTGGGCTGCTCCCCGGCCGTGTGTGTCTGTGGCAGTTGGAGTGGGGAGGTAGCATGGAAGAGCAGGTGCTGCCAAGGGTGAGAGTAACAGCTGGAGGTAATGCTCCCCAGCTCCCTGCAGCTTGAAAGTTGGTGATTTCGTGAGTGCTGCAAGCTCTGTTTCAGAGGGCAGGGGAGGAGCACAGTTCCTGCTTTCAGCTGCAGATGCCAGAGTGGGAAGGAGGAGGCGAACTGGACAGGGCTTATTATCCCCCATCTCCTTGCAGCAGGCATCCCTCGGGTCACCATCTGATGGCCGGCAGTAATGAGAAAGCCCGCCTGCAGCCTGACAGCCTGTGATCAGATCCGCTCAGGGCTGCCAGAGGCCACTGGCTCTATCACCCCTGAATCCTGCAGGCTTGATCCCAGTGTGTCTTCAAGGGTATTTGACTGATCTTGAGGGCTGTGGGTTTTCAGCCCAGATGCTGGCCTTTTCAGAGGGGCAGAGGCCAGCAGAACACTCACCAACAAGGCCAGGAGATTGTGTTTCCTGAGTGATAGGAAAAGAACTGGGTTGCTCAATGGAAGAAGAGGCCAGGAGTCTGGCTGGGCCATCTGAGCACGTGTGACCTGGAGGTGACAGTAATAAGCCTTCTGTCACTGCAAGTAAAGGAGATATTATTACAGGAAGAACCCACGCCTTGAAAAAAGGTGTTGAACAAGGTGGCTCTGGGCTCCTTCTGACACTCAGACTTCAAGACCTTGACATGAAAAGCTTTCTCTGGGAATCAATTCTCACACTTCAGATGTCAAGAATCCAAAAAGTTCTACCACAAACCCTCTGGCTACACTTGCCACAAACATCTTGTGGGCCCGTGCATCCCATATAACCCAATCCTTCCAGCCCCTCCCTCATTGCCCAAAGACTGGACCCCCTCCCCTGCCCATTAATATAGTCTGACACCAAGAAGATGGAAGGTGAGTACCCAAATGTGAACATATGCAAATGACCAAAGGATCACTTCCAGATCCTTGTGTTTTTCTGCTCAGTGTTGTTGGAGAGATCACTTGCCTATGCCTTCATTCCCACAAGCCAAAAAGAAAACCAAGGCTTTTTTTTAGGGGAGATGGAAGCACATCTCTTCTCTCACCATGGGGTTCTGGCTTGATAGTGCTCTGCCTACACAGATGGATAGACCTGTCATGAATAGCTGGACCTTGCCCTGGGTTTCATGCAGCTTTGACCTTACAACATCTCTTACCTCCTATCCCTTCTCTGTCACCATTAATGTTCTAGATACCAAAAGATATGCTCGGGAGCGGGGCATGTGCATGGATTCATGCAGCCTGGATCCAAAGCTGCAGCAGGCAGGCAAGCAGGCAGATGATGTCCTGCTGGGTCATGCCCCTCACTGACCGCTGTAGGATTT